>NC_142596.1:18577174-18882421 GCF_965207765.1 Zootoca vivipara
GGATGAATCTATCAATTTTGGTTCTCAGATTTCTAATTTTCCCAGTTTGAAATTCAGTTCTCCACATTTCCGTGACAGGTTGTGATATTATTAGAATGTCCTCCTGAAAATTGTTAAGTATTTTAACATGAATTTCCCCGAATATGGTTGTTTTTAATGACGTGCACATTTCCTCGTAATACATTTTTTTGTACCTATTTTGTATTTTTGTACCTATTTTGGGTTGGAAAATGGCATCGCAAAATTCAGAGAACTGTGTATTCGACAGATAACTGTGTTTCGGTTTTGCACATATTGCTTTGAGAAGTTTCAATTGGGTAGTTTCTCGTGAAAATGCAAAGAAAACCCAATTTCTCCGATTGTCCCTACTCTTTAGACACCAGCACTACCCCAATATTGTCCACATTTATGACATTTATGCATTCTTCTTTCATATTGGCTTAAGAGTCACTGATGGGTTTTGGGGGAGGACTTGAAGATTTCAGATGCAGGGAATGAGGAAAGAAGATGTTGAGGAGTAGGGTCGATTAATGGCTTTTAGCGATTGCCTATAAAAGCCGGTCTTTGAGGCTTTTTAGAGCAGATGTCTATTGCTTTGGGGGCTCCTGGCCTCGTTGCAGAACTCTGTGCCCGAGTCTGCCCAGATCTCCTCCAGCTACTCCGGTTATGATATTTAAATTGTCCTTTAGATTTGCTGTGTTGGTTTGTCCCCGCAGGAAACAAATTGCTCTGGCTGATAAAACAGATTGAGCCACACTCTGGGAATGTGCTGTTCTCCTGCACACGACATGGAGTGAAGTGCTGGGAGATTACTCAGGCTAGAGCACACACAGACACAGACTGGGGTAGGCTGGGTTGAGGGAGGCTTACGTTTCTAGGGGGAGTAGGGGGCTTCTTGCACACACACACCCCAGCACTACTGCCACATTTGACAGATTATTCCTGTTTGTGCCAACTTCTATCGGGCAACAAATTGGTAGCAGATCTCTTCCAGCTTAAAGTAGCCGTTTATAAGTTTAGGCATCAAGAATGACAACAGCACTGATTTTGGAAGAGGTGTAGGCATGTTGGCAATATCAACAGTAAGTGGGGGGTGGCTAGCAACCAGCCTGGGGACTCAGTCTGGCTCTCAGAAGGTGCCCATCTAAATGCCCTTCAACATTTCTTTGATGAAAATAGGGATGCCCTATCCCATAATTGTAAGGGGAACTCCCTACAGGGAGCCAGCCCCCATCATCCTAACATCCACCTCATCAAGTACAGAGAGCACCAGTGGTTCTGAAGCAGCCAGAGGGGGGGGGGAGACTCGGAGAGGGAGAGAAATCCGAGTGAAAGACAATCGGAAAGCTCAGAGGCGGAGGGAGGCAGGCAGACGCTTGGGAATACTGCAGAGCCAGGGAACTGACTGCTGAGGGAGGGAACTGAAAGGGCATCGCTCCTTCCGGCGCCAGAAATGAGGAGAGCACCACAACGCAGGTCAAGGGGGGTGGCATTTTTGGGTGCCCAGACTACTTTGCTGGTGTAGGAACAGACGTACGCCATTGCCAGATTCTGATTCAGGATGAGAGGTCATGTTTTTAAGCTGTCTCTACACTGCAAATAATTAGCACAATAAATGTCTTGAAAGACAAACTGGACTCAAGCGGAGTACTCTAGAGTAGCCACGATGACCCTCTGACAGCAATAATAGTAATTTTATTATTTATAACCCACCCATTTGGCTGGGTTGCCCCAGCCACTCTGCGCAGCTTCCAACATATATAAAAACATAGTAAAACATTAAACACTAAAAAAAAAAAACCTGCCTTCAGATGTCTTCTAAAGGTTGTACAGTCAAACCTCGGTTGTTGGACGTAATCTGTTCCAGAAAACTGTTCGACTTCCAAAATGTCTGACAACTGAGGCAGGGCTTCCTATTGGTTGCAAGAGCTTCTTGCACTCAAGCAGAAGCCGCATTGAACGTTTGAGTTCCGAGGAACGTTCGAAAACGTTTACTTCTGGGTTTTTGGTGTTTGGGAACAGAAATGTTTGAAAATGGAGCCGTTTGAGAACTGAGGTTTGCCTGTATAGGTACTTATCTCCTTGGCTTGGGGTGTGTGTGTGTGTGTCAGGTAATCCACACCCTCCGACACTTCTCCGATAAAAATAAGGACATCCTACCATGCCTTCCAACATTTCTCTGATGAAAATAGGGACGTTCTAAGGAAAAGCAGGATATTCCCGTATCAAATCGTAAACCAGGGCAGCTTCTGTAAATCCGGGACTGTCCCTGGGAAATGGGGACATTTAGAGGGTCTGCATCTGCCCTCACCCAATATAACCTCTGATTCCACGAAGTTCCCTTATTACGCTCCTCAGATCTGTTCCCTTGCATGATGTGAAACAAAGGTTGTCTAATACTTGCTATATAGGAAAATTAGAAGGTAACTCATGTTGAGCCAGATCTTACATCTATCTAGCTCAGTATTGCCCACAGTGACCGGCTGCAGCTCTCTAGAGTTTCAGACAGGGAGTCTTCCTCAGTCATGCCTGGAGGTGCCAGGGATGGAATGTGAGAACTTCTGCATGTAAGGTAGATGTTCTACCATATCTGCAGAGTGCCATACGAGATGACACTGCCTTATCCAAACCCAGTGCACTGATACATTTAGCATAATATTAACTCATGTCATGGGCCTTGCTCCTCATGCATATTTTCCAATGTATCTCTCCCTACCACCACCCTGCACCCCAACAGCATAGGGTGAAGGGAAGGATAATATTACTTTTGCCAAAGGTCTCCCTAGGAGCTTCCACTGTGCAAGTTATTGGTGCATGCAATATGGGCTTGTGCAGTGGCCTGGAATTTTTCAAAAAATGCTGGGAAGTTTCGAAATGACCTAAGGGAACTGCATAAATTGGCAATCTTTCATCTCTTAAGGTCTTGCTGTGGGTGTTTGGCGAAACGGAGTCCTATTTATTCATTCATTCATTCATTCATTCATTCATTCAAACTCACTCTGCCTTTTAGTCAAATTATCTCCAAGACTCACAACAGATTAAAAAAGCACAATAATAAAACACAAAGCAATTAAGAAAACTGAAATCTGCAGGAGAACAGCATTTGCTTAATAACTACTGCAGCTGTATTCCAATACAAAATGTTATGCAGTGTCTAAAGAACAACGACAAAAGCAGCCGCCGCCACCACCACCACAGTAGTTGCCAATCAAACACATTTGGAGAAGAAGTTCCTTGGTTTTGTGTATTTTTATCCCCAGTATGGTGGTCATCTGCACCCTGTTGACTGGATGTTTGGATACAAATGGGTGCCGTTTTGAATCAAGATGGTGGATTGAACTTTTCAAAGCTCTGCTGACTGTTACTGAGTTTTGCATAATGCCTCCTGAAACCAAGGAGCAGGTTTTCATCTATGTTTGAATACAGTTGGATACAAGTTTGAATCAAGATGGTGGACTGAACCTTTTAAAACGGCACTGATTTTAACTATTAATTTCAAAGCTGCACTTAATTTTTTGTTTCTTAGAATTCCCAAGCAATGCTGGGTGTGAGGCTAGTAATAAAATCATAACACTAGGTCTTTCTTTCTTTCTTTCTTTCTTTCTTTCTTTCTTTCTTTCTTTCTTTCTTTCTTTCTTTCTTTTTGCCAAGAATTAGTCAGCTGGGCCCCTGCAGCAATGCTGTACAAAATTATATTTGTAATTTTGCCCTTTTCTCTCCCCTCAGATATATAATCTCAGAATGCCAAATGTTCTTTCTTTCCTGAAGCAGCTAATGAGACTAAATGAGCACCTCCTATGCGCCCTTTTTATGCTCTTTCTCATTATTTTATCAAACAATGCTGTGCTTGTTCTACCTCATCCACTTTCCCAAACACAGCCAAGTGTTGGCTAAAAACAAAACATTTTAATGGGTGCAAAACTAAAGCAAAATGTGGGGTGGCGTCTGCAGAGTTTCAGAGAGTGGTTGCCTTAGAACACCACAGGTGTGGCATGTGCAGAAGCAAAAGGGAACATGCCATTCACTTGCATAAAAGCTAAGGACTTCTTCTCAGAGGTTGTTTGTATTTTTTGCTCTGTGTTACAACCTTCCCACATTTGTTCTGCCACCCACGCCACTCCCTCTTTCACATGTGCCCATGTAAACTCCACAGGTCCAAATCTCTCTCTGAGTGGCCAAAAGAAGAAGATCCAATTTAATATATATATATTAAGATTTATGTATATTATGTTCTTATTGATTTGTTGGTAATCTACCATAGGATGGTCTCTAGGCCAGCGTTTCTCAACCGGTGTTCCGCGGCACACTACTGTGCCGCGAGACGCTGGCTGGTGTGCCGCGACAAGGGCGATTTGCATTGTCACGTCGCTGACCCGCCGGAAAGGAAGCCGGCCGGGTCACGACGCGAGGCGAGCGCCTGCGTCGTGACCCGGCCGGCTTCCTTTCTGGCAGGTCAGCGCTGCCTATTGGCGGCTGCCAGGCATGTGACAATGCAAATCGCCCTTCTCGTCGCCGCACGTCGTGGCAAAATGTAGAGTCGGCATCCAGCCGGAGGCCAGAGAGGGCGCCGCTGCCGCCGCCTGGGGAGGAGGAGGCAGGCGGGGAAGGCTGCGCAGGGCTTCCCTTCGCCGGGCCAGAGCGGCGGCGGCTGCCTGGGGCGGCTGGGAGGGAGGCGGAGGCAGCTGCGCGCCCGTGTCTGCCTGCCCGGGGTCTGTGTGTGCCGTCTAACGTGTCCCCGCTCGCTCCGCAGGCTCTGCGCCTGGTGGGTCCGCCTGGCTACCACGCAGCAGTTCTTCAGTGGCATGCTTTACGTCTCCCCTCCAAACTAAACTAAATATAGGGCGGCACAGAGTTGGTGTGCCACAGGATTTTTTTTTCATAGAACAAGTGTGCCGTGGCCCAAAAAAGGTTGAGAAACACTGCTCTAGGCAACTTGCAATCATGTTTAAAAGCTTATCAAATTCCATCAAATGCCGGCCGAAGAGGGAAGGTATAGATATAAATGTCAAAGTTTATACAAAAGTAGGTGTTGGTATAGGTATAAATCTGGGGTGGGGAACCAAGTTGATTCTAAGGGCCACATTCCTTATGAGGAACTATCCAAGGGCCACATGCAAGTTATGAGTGGGATTAGAGCCAAAATCAAGCAGAGCAAGGAGTGTGCTAGTTTCTACACAAACACACACACCTACACCTCTATCAACCATCCTGGTAAAAAAGTGGCATTATCAGAGTTCAAGGACACATTTCAGCCAGGCAAATGGCTTGGGAAGAAGGGGTGTGACTAGGAAGTGTCCTGGGGGCCAGATAGAGAGGCCTAGAGAGTTGCATGCAGCCAGCTGGCCTGAGACCCACCACCCGTAGTATGGCTTGTTTTATGTATTCAGTGGTCTGTGTTTTCCTGAGCTTGAGTCTGGTCTAAAGATTCTGAGCCCCTGTGTTCTGATTCGATACATGATATCCAATCACATAACATTTCAGGATTTGGGGCTCTGCCATTGGCCCTTAAACTCCGAATCATGATTCGCAGCTTGGAAGTTTAGACAGCCAATCACGTTGGGAGTGGGAGTGGCCCAAGCCTTCAGAGATGTATATAAGCAGTTGCTTTGCCCCTGTTGTCCAGTTCTGTTAGTTCAATGAAGGTTCTTGCTGTTGTCGCTGTGCCTTGCCGCGTGGGAACCTACCTAGACGTCAGACTGAACGCAGGAATTCAGTGAAGGGATTCCTTCCACTTTTCTCTGTCATTTCCCTTTAATGTTTTTTCCTGCATGCCATTGATGAGCTTGAGGAGAGGCTTGTAGGTGTCCCTGCTTCAGAGCCCAGATATCCTCATGTTTGGTTGCACGATGGGAGTGCCAAGGTGTTGTGGCGGGGGGGGGGGGCAGGAGGGAACTTTCCTGTTCTGCTATATCTCATGCTGCATCTGTTTTGTAGGGCAAGAGAGGTCATTGCCATCTAGGGCTGTCAGTCTGGTGTCACTGAGCTGAATGAAATTAAGTTGGACAAGAATGTCTCCCATCAGTTTCCTTTCCCCAGCCTCCTGTAACTCTTTACAATCTCTCCTTCTCTGCTGCATAGGCAGTTAGTTCAGTTTTTTTTAAAAAAAAAAAACCAGCCCAAATTATTATCGAGAGAGGAAGGGGGAATATATAAAATATATCACAATTCCACTTTTTTACACCAGAATGGTAGATTTGCTCTATTTAACTATACCTACTTACCTGGAAGTAACCCTATTAAACTCAATGGGGCTTACTTCTGAGTAGATTTGTAGCCAACAGTAAAGTTGTCTGCAAATGCTGAGCTAGGCTACTCTGACAAGGCCCTGTTATGAGACTTTTAGGACTGAGCTGTGCAGCAGCTCAGACGTACTAAAAAGTTTTGTTCTTTTACAAATCAGAGCTGTAGTGGCGGTTGTTTTTTTGTTTTGGTCTTTTTTAAAAATGGATTTGCTTAAGCTGCTCTGGCTTTGCAGTCTCCCTTAAAGCTTGCTTATGAAACTTTATAGATCAAGTGGGTTGCAACCTAGCTAAGTTTCACAAGTAAGAATTTTGCAAGAAGGTTTAAATACACTTGAGAGTGACTATGGATGCTTGGAGATGAAAATAATGGCATTGTTCAGCATTATCTTTCTATATAAACTCAGTGAATCCCTGCCTAGGTTCCTGGGCATGTCTGGTACGGTTCTGCTCACCCAGGAATGCTCAAAAGGCGCAACTGATTTTTGAGAGCAAAGCTCTCTTTTTTTGGATAATAAATTTTATTAGTTTTCAATTACAATATTCCAATAATAGCCTCGTCATAACAGTGCCAAATTATACTACTGTACAATTATTAATGCCAATCATTCAGATGCCAAATTATGTAATTTAGGTGGCGGCTCCCAGCGTGCTAGAATTGATGGTTTGATTCTTTGCTTTATTTCTGCGTTCCAAAATCTTATTAATTTCAATTATACTCCAGTCAAAATAACAATCCTTTATACAACAACTGCAATATTAAATGACTTTCATTCGTATTGACACATTCAATCAATGCACTTTTTTTCTGGGGGGACACAGGGGGACGCATACCCCTAAACATTTTGTGAATCTAACAGGAGAAGAAACTTTTTAAAAAAAAATAAAAAAAAATAGTTTCTTCTCTGGCACGGTGAATCGTCAGTTCTGTTGCTACCCCCGATAGCAGCCTCATTTTTTTGGCACAGTGTTTTCTGAGTATCAGGCAGAAGTGAGCATTTAATGTGTGAAGTAGGAGTTGGAATCTAGCACAGTGATTGGTCAGTTTTGTTGTTACTATCTCTGATGGCAGATTCCTTTCCTTTCTCAGTGTTTCTTGAGTCTCAGATGGAAGCTAGCGTTTAATGTGTGAAACAGTATGGAATGTAGATGTGTGGTGTTTTACTGATGAAAGTTTGGCCTCATTGAGGGGCAGTATTTCTTTCATTCATTCTTTGAATTTATATACCACCCTATACTCGGAGGTCTCAAGATGGTTCACAGAAAAGATTTCAGTATGAATAGTTATTTTTCCCAATTTGAACTATAAAATGGTGATTTTCTCGAGTCTAAATGAGAGTACCCCTAAACATTTTTTTAAAGAAAAAAAGTACCACATTAAATGATTTTTAAAAACTACTGGTGAAGCATTCAAACCATATCATTAGAAGGTTCAATCCCTGGCATATCTAAGCAGAACTGGGGCAGACCCCTGGCTGAAATCCTGAAGAGCTGCTGCCTGTCAGAGTAGGGTACAGGATGGTCAATTAAGAGTGTGATCTGCATAGTGGCTGATTCAATTGTTGCCTCAGGCACAAATTCATTAGATAGTCTTAAAGAAACCACCCCTGTCTCAGCTTCCTCTCTGCAGTATGAGGTTAATATAGTTCCCAGTGGGGTAGAACATCTCCTTTGCATGCATAGTCCCAGGCCCAATCACTGGCAGACCTGTGGCACCCTGTGCAACACCAACATTTGGCACTTCCCATTCTCCATTCTAAAGCATAGTTGGGCACCCTCTGCCGTGCCCCTAGGCTCCATGCCTAATATGACCAAACTGGTTGCACTCCCCTAAATCCACTTCTGGTCCAATCTTTGGGTAGCTTCAGGTAGGGCTGGGAGGCCGATGGCCTGACTCGGCATAAGGCATTTTTCTTTGTTCCTAGGTTCTCTTCCAGGCTGCTCACGCATCCACTATATCGGATCACTTTATGCACATTTTCAAGTTTGCGTCTTTCTTTCTTATGGGCTACCAACATTTGTACCAATATACAGTACATGTGCATCAGTTAAATCTCAGCACAAACACACACAAAGTGGAAGCCGGAGAAGAATGCACCCGGGTTCTATTTTGGGCTATGGTCCTGGCAATGTCTACTCAGAACTAAGTCCTAATTAATTCAGTGGGACTTCCTCCCAGGTATGAAAGCTACCATTCAGTGGATTTGTAACTGGCTGACTGACCGAACCCAAAGGGTGCTCATCAATGGCTCCTCTGGCTCCTCTTCATCCTGGAGAGAAGTGACTAGTGGGGTGCCACAGGGTTCTCTCTTGGGCCCAGTCTTATTCAACATCTTTATCAATGACTTGGATGATGGGCTTGAGGGCATCCTGAGCACGTTTGCAGATGACACCAAATTGGGACGGGTGGCTAATACCCCAGAGGACAGGATCACACTTCAAAATGACCTTAACAGATTAGACAACTGGGCAAAAGCAAACAAGATGAATTTTAACAAGGAGAAATGTAAGGTACTACACTTGGGCAGAAAAAATGAAAGGCACAAATACAGGATGGGTGACACCTGACATGAGAGCAGTACATGTGAAATGGATCTAGGAGTCTTGGTAGACCACAAACTTGACATGAGTCAACAGTGTGATGCAGCAGCTAAAAAAGCCAATGCAATTCTGGGCTGCATCAATAGGAGTATAGCATCTAGATCAAGGGAAGTAATAGTACCACTGTATTCTGCTCTGGTCAGACCTCACCTGGAATACTGTGTCCAGTTCTGGGCACCACAGTTCAAGAAGGATACTGACAAGCTGGAACATGTCCAGAGGAGGGCAACCAAAATGGTCAAAGGCCTGGAAACAATGCCTTATGAGGAACGGCTTAGGGAGCTGGGTATGTTTAGCCTGGAGAAGAGAAGGTTAAAGGGTGATATGATAGCCATGTTCAAATATATAAAAGAAAGCCATATAGAAGAGGGTGAAAGGTTGTTTTCTGCTGCTCCAGAGAAGCGGACACGGAGCAATGGATTAAAGCTACAAGAAAGAAGATTCCACCTAAACATTAGGAAGAACTTCATGACAGTAAGAGCTGCTTGACAGTGGAATTTGCTGCCAAGGAGTGTGGTGGAGTCTCCTTCTTTGGAGGTCTTTAAGCGGAGGCTTGACAGCCATCTGTCAGGAATGCTTTGATGGTGTTTCCTGCTTGGCAGGGGGTTGGACTGGATGGCCCTTGTGGTCTCTTCAAACTCTATGATTCTAAGTAGGAGTAGGATTGCAGCCCAAGGCTGTGTTGAAACCTGTGTTCATGTGTTCCCCCTGCTGGAGATGTCTGTAAGGTGTTCTGCCACTGAGCTGCATCCCCAGCCCATGTTTTGCCTATAACTTTCCCCATGCATCAGATCTTAGGATCAGACGGTTGAATTTTCAGCTGCAGCCATGGATACTCTGTGAATATCAACTTGGAGAACTAAAATGATACTTGTGGCAGCCCAGCATCAGAGAAACGATAAAAGTTATTACCAAGCAATTTATTCAATAATTCACAGAGAATGATGAAGAAATGCAGCTTTCCCTAAAAATGGTGTTGCTCCAAGTAAAGTCCCACCCCCCTACGTCTCCCCTATTCGACGGCACCCCTGCATCGGTTAAGCTGAGGTTTCTGCCTCTGAGCTCTCTGTTCTAATACCTGCCTGGTCCTGGGAGGGGGTAGTTAGGAATGCTTTCTAAGGACACTGAGTGTGTCAGCTGTCTTTCCCCTGGTCCTGCTTCTTCTTCCTACTGTTCCTCTTCCAATATTTCCCAGTTTCTGCCCTCTGCAGCCTCTGAACTATGTTGTTGTTATTGTTGTTGTTTAGTCATTTAGTCGTGTCCAACTCTTTGTGACCCCATGGACCATAGCACGCCAGGCACTCCTGTCTTCCACTGCATCCCGCAGTTTGGTCAGACTCATGTTGGTAGCTTCAAGAACACTGTCCAACCATCTCGTCCTCTGTCGTCCCCTCCTCCTTGTGCCCCCCATCTTTCCCAACATCAGGGTCTTTTCCAGGGAGTCTTCTCTTCTCATGAGGTGGCCAAAGTATTGGAGCCTCAGCTTCAGGATTTGTCCTTTCAGTGAGCACTCAGGGCTGATTTCCTTCAGAATGGATAGGTTTGATCTTCTTGCAGCCCATGGGACTCTCAAGAGTCTCCTCCAGCACCATAATTCAAAAGCATCAATTCTTCGGCGATCAGCCTTCTTTATGGTCCAGCTCTCACTTCCATACATCACTACTGGGAAAACCATAGCTTTAACTATACGGACCTTTGTAGGCAAGGTGATGTAGGCAAGGTGACAACTTCCATACAGTCACTAACTGCCTGTGTTATGTGCCCCTTACCTGGGCTGCCCTATCGTATTTCCGCCTACCCTGAACTCCCTGCTTTCTCCAGCTCCTCTCCTTCCAGACACCTCTACCCTCCCTCAGTAAACACAGATTAAAGGTAAAGATACCCCTGACCATTAGGTCCAGTCACAGACAACTCTGGGGTTGCATGCTCATCTCACTCTATAGGTCAAGGAAGCTGGCATTTGTCCGTAGACAGCTTCCGGGTCATGTGGCCAGCACGACTAAGCCGCTTCTGGCAAACCAGAGCAGCGCACGGAAACACCTTTTACCTTCCCGCCGGAGCGGTACCTATTTATCTACTTGCACTTGACATGCTTTGGAACTGCTAGATTGGCAGGAGATGGGACGGAACAACGGGAGCTCACCTTGTTGCAGGGATTCAAACCTTCTGATTGACAAGCCCTAGGCTCTGTGGTTTAGACCACAGCACCACCTGCATCCTAAAAACAGATTACCCACACACCAATAAAAAACACTTAAAACAGTTAAAATAATTGTTGCAGTAGCTCTGCCTCTGCTTTATAGCTGGTTCTGCAGGCAGGATGTATAAATTGCCTGCAGGTACAGAGGTCACAATGCATTGCAGGGGGTTAGACCAGATGACCCTTGAGATCTCTTCCAACTCTCTGATTCTGTGCTGCTTTCAGCTGCTGTGGTTGACTTTCCTGATGGTGAGAGGTTCAGCAGGAGGGAGTGGGTAGCTGTGGATGGTGAGAGGATTCAAGTCTCCTCTCTTACCCCTTCTCTCCCCTTTGCACCTGCTTGCTACAAATTTCAGTCACTTGGTTCCTGGACCTTTCAAACAAATGAAAGCATGGGGAAAGAATGATATCCTATAATTAAAGTGTGTCGCTGCAAATAAATCTAGTGATTACTGCATCTAATGCTAGAAAGGTCTATAGCAGGCATGCATAACTTCTGTCCAACCGGAATGTTTGTGCTGTGCACTTTTTTTCCTATTTCGTTCAGGTAGCTTCCCATACTTCCTCTTATCTTGTCTGTATTTGATCACAGAGAGCGCGTTCCCAGCCATTCAGGTTTGGGGCATTTTTGTTGATGCAAGAGCTTTGAATAACCAATGAGGAGAATGAAGAACCTTGTTAAACAAAAGTAACATTTATTCAAGTAAAAGAGAAGATAAATCCAGCCTAATAAAAAAAGAAAGAAAGAAGGAAAGAGAAAATAGGCTGAGATCTCCTGCAAAATTCCACGCCGCCTTCTGCTGGTGACTCTTCATCCAGAACTACTGTAGGTCTGCTGTTCGGTATAAGATGAGTTTGCAGGCTTCCATCAAATATATTTTTCTGCAGTAATGGAGTCACTCAAGACTCTCTTTGTTAATCCCAAGCATCTACTGAGCCATGGAGAATAAACTCTTATCCTGCCCATAGGGGTAAGACAACTTCACACGAAAAATAGAATTTTAAAAAAATCCTCCCAATTCCTAAGCAGCACAGTCAGCAAAAAACAACCCAAAACAGGTCCTCTGCCTGACCCTCTAAATGGAAAGTTTAGGTGCTCCAAAGAAGCATCTGGTAAATTGCCTTTTTACATTCCAAATATTGCAGTCATCCGGTTCCGACTGAAATATGTTAATACTGCAGGACTCCCCCACATTGCTTGGAAGCCATCCTCCATCTCAACTCTGTAAATGAATGGTAAAATGAAATGAAACGCTGTAAAACAGTTTGTTCCCATCCTGCTAAGAGGCAGATGCTGTCTTCATGCCTTCCCCTTTATGCCAATTTTGGCAGGGAAAGGAATGGACCGTGCAGCCTCCACTGCAGATGAGGGGAGGAAACGATGGCCCTCCCCATTGCTGCTATCGAATGGATATATCTCATGATGTTCACGTGCATTGCACCATCCCATGCTTCCAGTCCCTTGCTGTTTTCAGAAACGCGTTTTCTAAAAAGGTTGTGTCCTCTCCAGGTGCACCCTTCCTCCTCTGTTGCTCGCAATCCCCTTCCAAAATTGGGTCTGCATCTTTTCCTACCACTGCTTCAAATCAGCAAGAAGCAGGAGGAAACCCACTGAACTTTGCACTTCTTAATGAAGCGGCAGGAATGGCTGAGCTCTGCCCCGTGTTTTGGAACTGAAGCCTCTCTGGGGAGGCCATTCTCTCCAGAACTGCTCCAGAACTGTGGTGAGCTGCATAGCTGCAACCTATCAAGGGGCAACCTTCTGGATCTAGCTTGGCTCCATCCACGCAGCCTGGGCATTGGCTCCTCCTGAGCAGGAAGGAGAAAAAGAGGGCTGTGGCGTGGCTTGTGTTTCTAGTTTATCATCCATCCCTAGTGTGGAGTACATTTTGTTTGTTTTGGAACTGCAGTCGGCTGCCCTGGGTAACTCCAAACTCTAGTTTTAATGCAGTGTGTAGGTTCAAGCAGAGGAGGATTGTTGCTGGTTATCAATGCAGTCACGCTGATGATCATGATGGCTCTTCCTAGGAGGTGAGGCATTGGTGTGGTACTTGCTTATGCATTTATCCAGTGGTGAAATTTTAGACTCTGACCCCTATTTCAATGGTAATGTGTATTGCACCCTCCCCCCCCAAAAAATGTGATAACCCAGCCCTATTGCATTGTCTGTGATGGGGAGCTCCTGATCATTCAGCTCAATAGGGCTCTGGACTTTTGCCCCAAAGACTTTTGCCCCTGATGGCACAACTGCTGGTTCTTTATTCTTGGTCTGACACGATGCCTTTTCTGGGCATTTAGTAAGAGATTTATGTGACTACACTTCTTATTCAGACCCTGGAGTAACTGTCCTTAATTAAATTTGGATTCCTCCTCCTCTTCAACTCCCTACCTTCTAGTCACCCACTTGAATGTTAAATTGTTTACTGAGAGCACAGCATTGTATCCAGAGAGCTTATACAGTGGTACCTCGGTTTCAGTACACAATTGGTTCCAGAAGTCTGTACTTAACCTGAAGCGTACTTAACCTGAAGCAAACTTTCCCATTGAAAGTAATGGAAAGTGGATTAATCCGTTCCAGACGGGTCCACGGAGTACTTAAACTGGAAGTACTCAAACCGAAGCGTACTTAAACCAAGGTATGGCTGTAATGGATATGCCAGTGAGAGTGGAAGTGCCACAGCAACAGGTTCAATCTCTGGTTGCTCCATTTCTTCTACCAGGAATCCTGGAGAGCTGCTGCCAGTTAGTGTCAACAGCACTAGGCTAGATGGGCCCAGTGGCCTGAACTCTGGGCAAGGCTGCTTCCTATGCCCACCCCGCCAAGGCACCCTATAGCTCCAAGCAGTGCCCTGCCCCAGATCAGGTTGATCTGCCACATGCTACCCGAGATCTGTCTCTGAAGCAATCTACGGGCAGGGACTGCAGAGAGGGTAATTGGTGTTAGTTTGCCTCCAATAGAGACCCTTTATGCCGCTCAAGTCAGGAAGAGAGCAGAGAGAATTGCTGTAGACCCTTCGCATCCTGGTCATCACCTGTTTGATTTACTCCCACCCGGATGTTGGTACAGGACTCTATATACAAAAACGTCTAGGCACAGGAATAGCTTTTTCCCTTGTGCCATCAAATTGTTGAATCTGTAGTTGTGGGCGGACGGGAGGCCATGTGGTGGTATGGGGCCTTTTTGCTGTGCTGTTGTATTGTGAGGGGAATAGTGTTTGCATGAGGTTTTTTTCCCCTTTACATTGCAATGTAGTCGAAGCAAAATTCCAAGTATGGTTGATACTTGGCCAATAAATTATTCTGTTCTGTTCTGTTCTAGTCTATTCTATTCTTAACATATAGTCGGAAGGGGGTGAGGGGAGGAGGAGATGCTGGAGCTCCTTCTACTTCTCCTGCTCCTACCATAGATTAGGTGGGTTCGATCCAGTGCTGTGTTGCTCCTTCTTTCAGCAGCTTCCCTGCATGCAAAGGAAGCCACTCGCTACGGGGCAGTGACTGGCACCACACAGGATCAGATCTTCCTCTTTACCAGCTGCTAAGAGGGGGATCTGATCCTGAGGGGTGTTGCTTCTTCACAAGAGGCTTCCCTGAACACAGCAGAACTGGTTACAAAGGAGCAACAACCAGCACTCTTCAAGATGTTATGACTCATGCATTGTTTCACGAAGTTCGCATTAGGCAAATGCACATCAACATCCAAACTGAACCCAAAGTTCTCCCCATCACTACTTGGCTCTGCTTGTTATTGGGAGCATTTTACACTTATATTATTTCTCTTGGAGGAGTTGCTTTGCTTCTTCATTCACTGTTGCTGCTGGATCTCAGTCCTTAAACCCTTTCCTCAACTCAGAAAGCAGGTGTGAATTTGCCAAAGACAGAAAAGCTTCTGTAATGAGGAACTGCTGAGAAATCCTGCTTGGGGCAGATCCTATTCTCAAAGCACTACATTTAAACTCGGTGTGGCGTGTGTTTTGCTTTGTTCTTAATCTCATTTTCAGTTGGCCATCTGATCTTTCAGATAAACTCTCCTGTCTGACCTGTGAATAAACTCAAACTCATATCTGTAAAGTCTCTCTGGTCTCAAAAGGCTGACTGTAAACAAGCTTTGGATACACATTCACATTGCCTACAAGATATTGATGGAACCTGCACTTTTCTTCAATCAGCAAATGCAAACAGCTGGATCCGTAACTTGGAATCCTTGCTGCTTAAGTGCCTATGAAAGGGCTCTGTCAGATTCATTTTCTCTCTGTTTCTCATTTTTGCCAATCTTAAGTTCAGATCTCCACATTTTCATGTTTGCAATTTAAAGCAAAAAATCTCATGAAAGTTCATCAGCATTTTTGTGCAAATTTCTCCTAGTATACACATTTTTGTAGGCAACTTTGCCTAATGTATCATCATATTTTATCTCTTTTCTGCCTTTCCATGCTCAAGGTGGCTTGCAACATGAAAAGATTCACATTAAAAATATATAACAAAAACAATAAATAAATAACACCCCAATAAGTTGCTTTCATATTTTTTAATAATGGTGATGATGATAAATTTAATAAATTTTATTAATATTATTTATGTAAATTATTTCATGTTGTAAGCCACCTTGAGCAATAAATTTTAAAAATCTCAATAAGTATGCAATAAAATTAAGCATTCCCCACATAAGTCATAATAAGGTCTAGCCATAAAGATGAAAAAATAAATACGCAAAAAAAAAAATGACCACAACAGAAACCCCCAAACAATACCCCACCCGAAGAGTCTCCAGGTGTCCTGAGGAGCAGCCCTAAACAGAATGGACAACTGGGCCAAAACTACAGTAATAAAATGAATTTCAGTAGAGACATGTGTAAGGTTCTACACAAGCAGGAAGAACCAGCTACACAAATAGAAGATGGGGGAACCCCTGGCTTGCCAGTAGTACATGTATAAAGGATCTAGGAGTCTAAGTAGATCACAGACTTAACATGAGTAAACAGTGTGATGCAGCAGCAGCAAAAAAAGCTAATGCTATTCTAGGCAGCGTCAACCAAAGTATAAATAGTCCCACTCTATTCCACCTTGGTCAGACCACACCTGGAGTAGGCTACTGTGTCCAGTTCTGGGCACCACAATTTAAGGAGGATGTTGACAGGCTGGAATGTGTGCAGAGGAGGGTGACCAAGAGGAACACCCTATGAGGAACAGTTGAGGGAGTTGGATATGTTTAGTCTGGAAAAGAGGAGACTGAGAGGAGATATGAGAGTCATCTTCAAATATCTAAAGGACTGTCACATGTAAGATGGAACAAGCTTGTTTTCTCCTGCTCTGGAGGATAGAACTCGAACCAAAGGCTTCAAGTTACAAGAAAGGAGATTCTGACTAAACACCAAGAAGAACTTTCTGATGGTAAGAGCTGTTCAACAATGGAAGGGACTCCCTTGGGAGGTGGTGGGACTCTCCTTCCTTGGGGATTTTTAAGCAAAGGTTGGGTGGTTATTTGTCATGGGTGCTTTAGTTGAGATTCCTGCTTCGCAGGGGTTGGACTAGATCACTCAGGGGTTGCTTCCATCTCTACAATTCTATGATTCTATGAAATTGGTGTCCTTGTTCCCTACTGACCTCGCCAGGGAGCAAAACACCTGCAGGAATAAGCGCAAACCAAATTGTTTTAGAACGTGAAATCCCAAACCCCAGAAGGAATCAATCATTTTATATTCTGGATCCGTGCCTCCTGACTGATGTATCTGAATTACAGATTGGCTGGCAGCGGTGGCATGGTGGAATCCATTTAAATGAATCACTCTCTAATTTATTAAATGGGTTATATAGGCTGGCAGTACTGGCACTGTATCAAATTCTTGGTTTCCACTCTGCCCCTCCAAGCACCTTCCCCTTTGCTCCTTTGCATTTTTTATTTCCTCTACTGCAAAATGTATTTGGGGAGGCAGAAGGGATGAGAAGGTAGCTCTCTTGGAAATGTGTACAGGTGCTTTGTGAGTCCACACTTGTTCCTCAAATTAGCTCCATAGAAGTATTTTGCTTTGAGGTCCACCTGTGAAGTCTCTCTTCTTTGTCAGTTCCTTCCCCCAGGAACAGGGAAGAGCAAGTTATTTCTGTTCTTTGGACCAATGCATATTAGAAAGCAAGGAGCCTCTTCAGCTACAGATAGGGATGAGGGAGAGATTGGGTTCAGTTTTTCATTTAAAAGTGAACATACCTAGTTCATCCATTCTGAAACAATTTGCACAATTTGCCTTTGCACTTTCCCAAATTTTGCAATGCTGTTCTTCACCCAAGCCATGTGTATATAATATAACTGGGTTAAAGTATACATAGAACTGCATCCCTTTAGCGAAAATAATGTAAAAGTGCATTATGTTAGGGAACATAGATTTGCAAAGCACTGTATGTATTTTAGGCAAAATTGCATAGAAAATGTTTATATTAGGGAAAATTTGCACAAAAATTCTGATGCATTTTCATGAGTTCTTTTTTTTTAAGCCAAATGGATGTGGAAATGTGGAAAACTGAAATTAAGATTCATAATACCAAAAAACTGAGAGAAACCAGAATTGACAGATTGGCCTATTCCCAGCTGAAGAACATTTATACAACTCTGGCACTTCCAAAGCAAGCAAGCAAACAACCCCAAAACAAAACTGCCTCAGCTCATCTAGCTAGGGACAAATGAATCAGGGCGCTTTCAGACTGTCGCCATTTTGTGGGTGGGAGGCAATCAAACAACGAGCAAATTTAGGTTGCACAATTAAAGTGGATTTGGTGCTCTGATGTAAAACAACAACAACAACAACAAACCCCACTTAATCCAACCCACTCCTCCAAAATCAGACCTTTTTTTTATTTTAGGAAAGTGATGAGCAGATGCACTGGAAAACTCATGAGATAACAACTACTTGGCACGACATTCTACAACCTCCCTGCGAACAAATCAGGATTATCTGGAAGCGACCTCAGTATGCTTCAAGTCTGTGTCCCTTTTCCACATCCTCAGGCAAAAGTCCATTCTATTGCATTTCAATTTTTTTTAAAAAAAAATTAAAATAAAAAATCCACGTGGGAAAAAATTCACACACACACACACACACACACACACACACACACACACACACAATGCATTCTAAGTGTGTGTCACACACATATATTGGAACATATGTTGAAACATTGGGGAATGTGCAAAACCCGAGTTATAACTAAGTTTCAGATTTAACATATTATTAAATACCTTGTCCCATGAAGACCCCTCTCTACCTGTCTACCACTAGTTTGTGAATACTACTTCTTTGTTGTTGTTGTTGACTTTTAGATTGCCTTGTAGGTAAAGTTTTATCTGACACTTTTGCTTTATCTACTAGCCGGGCCTTTCCTCTGTGTTCCTCTGTTTGACATTGTTTTATTCTGACGCTGTGATTCCAATTAATTTGTGCTGCCCTGAGTATTGCATACATGTTTGAAGGGTGGGGGGTAAAACCACTTATATTAACCAGGGAGGTATGGAGGCAGGGATCAGATCAATTCATATGGGGATTCACAGAGGTTGGGTTCCTCAAGCATACCTACTTCCATCTTGTCCAGTTCTCTGCAATGTTTCCATTTTGAAGCTATTTAGAGGCATATCAATCACAATGGTCTGGGCAGAAACCACGCAACCCTTTATGCGCACACTTTCAGTAATTGTAGTGTGGCTGTTATGCAGATGTACAGAAGTACGTGAGATTGACAGATGGGGGCATTATGTTTACATACAAAAGCCTTATAACAGTGTATGTGGAACAGCAGGTTTAGATACATAAACAATAATTTTAACGGCATTTGCTTAAAATTCAGTCAGCCTACAAAAGCACATAGGTTACTCTCCTGAAACAAATGGGGAACATAACAGGATAGTGCTCTCTCATAATTCTATGTAAAATATAGCTTTTAACTAGTAATGGGTGGAAAACTGAGTGGGGTTTTTAAAAATAAAAGAAGCGAAAGAGTAAATCGCCCTTATGTTACACTTTTCAAGGCCATGAACTAGATTTTTTAAATTTTTTCTTTTCAATCCTCCTATGGATTCTGCCTGTTGGATTCCCCCACCCCTTTTCCATGCATGCCTTTTCATTTGTAATTTTGATGGAAAAATATAAACCAGAATGGGGACAGGGAAATGAATGCCTTGTGATGACAGCTGAATACTGAGCTGTCTTCAGAGTCTCATAAATCAGGAAACTTTCTGTGGTTGGGGGGAGAAGTATGCCCCACAGGAATCAAAGAGTTTCCAGTTACGGGTGGAAGGGGCCAGTCTGTTGGGCCTCGCAACGAGACTGTCCTGGTGTCAGCATTAAGCGATGAGGCTTTAAGATAGCCTTGTCAGGGTAATTGATCTTGAGTCATTGCCTTTCCTGTCAGGGCCGTCTGTCTCCTTACCCACAATCCCCATCACTTTGACAACCTGTCAGGAGTATGGGACTTGGCCCAGTTTTGCCTTCATCCAATAACATTATGAAATTGATACCGACACTTCCATTGGCACTAATTTCTGTAAGATACTGGAGCCAAAGGACGAGTGATTTACTTCCACGGCAGTTATGACTTCCATGTAGGTCAAGATGGCTGGAGATCAACTGTTGTGGGGCTGAGCTGAAGGCGGAGAGACATAAAAAAGGAGGGTAAGGGACTATTTTCCATAACGTGAGGCCTTATCAGGAGGAAAAGTTGTTTGATGGAATGATAAAGGGAGCATTCTCCCCACAACCATTGTGAGAGAGGGAGAGGGAGGGAGGTTCCATCTGTGCTATACAGTGGCCTAATGTAAACAATCATGGCTTCTCCCAAAGCATCCAGGGAATTTTAGTTTGTTAAGGGGGCTGAGAATTGTTAGGAGATCCCTGTTCCAATAGAGCTGCACTTGGATGCATTGCACCGTGACACAACCTTAAGAGATTGGCTTGATGCCTTGCTCTGTAGCATGCTTTGCAGGATATTTAATTCCAGAGCTTTGATTTAACTTGCATATGCAATACAATATCCAATCTATACTTTCCCCAGCTCAGGGGCAAGTACACCCAGAATTAGGCAGAGTTCCTGACACAGCATTGCTGGAGTTGCAGTGTGTGTGCCAAACAACCTCTGCTCCAGGGCAGCTCGGTATGTGATCGGAAACAATGGGGTTGGGTTGAAACGTTTATCAGTTTGTCACAGTCTTGCTCAGCCATGGCTTGGGGCCAAAAGTAGAAGGTATAAATCATGCAAGACTGAAGAGAGGCTGTGTGTGGGTTCGTGTCTTCAGTTCTGAGCATCCACCCCACATTCAGAGGGGCCTCTTGTTTTGACAGTCTGATGGGGAAAGTCAAAGGTTGCCCCTCCAGCTTCTGCTGCCTCCCCTCCCCCAATCCAACAATGTCAACCCGATTAGCTAGGTCCATGTGCTGCATTGTACTACTGGGTTTTGGAGCCAAAAGTAGCTCAGAAATAATAGGCATGTCTTGGGTGCCTTGGGGACTGAAATTGGGAGCTCTGGGAGTTAGGCACTTGTTCCTTACTGTGACACCCCATAGCTGGTCACAGGAAGGGAATTCCTGACATCTCAGTACCAATAGGCTGACACCTCTCAGCTGCACCTTCCAAGCCCAGGCACCAGCTGATCACAGGGAACCAAACACTTTGCATAGCCTTGCAACTATGTCACAAGGTGTGTCATCACTAAAACTGCATATAGGAAGGAGCCTTAGGTGGGAAGCAGTGGCTTTCCTAAGGCTCCTTAGTGAGACCAAGGGTAAAAGTGTTCAGTGTTTCCTCCACTGCCTTTCTAAGTGAATCATTATGAATATGCATGCAAATGAACATAGACATTGGAATTAGCAAAGAGTGTCTGTGTGCCAAGGGGCAAGAAGGTCTGGATTAGTTGAGCGGGATTAGCATAGCCAAAGGATTTTCATTTCTGGCTTTGCTCAATGGCCTCCAGCAACTCATTGTTCTATTGTTCTGGGAGATTCTTTCAAAAAAGGGGGGGGGAGGGAATCATGATCATCTCATTTGAACAATCAAAAGCATGATCAGTAGTACTCTGTATATATGTATATAGCTATACGGAAGGGAGAGGTCAACGTATCTTCACATGTTCATGATCAGACAAATGCTCCCTCTGGTATGCGCATGTGCAGATGGAAGAGACAGAAAGAGCTGCAGTATATAAAATACACCTTATGACCACAAGAGATTAGAAAGCTGATATGGTGTTATTCCGATTGATTTTGCTGTTGTATTTACACCTGAAGGTAAAGAGCAGAGACACTGGAAATCAATTGGCCCCGTCCTCTGTCCCCACTCCCTCTGCGGCACCGTTTGAATGAAATGCTTATATCATTTTTACGGTGTGTCTCTGATAGAGATGAGTGAGTCAAGAGATTAATAGGCACCACTGAGGTATTTGCCCAGCAACTGCTCATCTCTGGCACCATAAAGCACATGGTTCTAGAGTTCAAGGTGCCCTCGAGGCGGCGGTTTGGGGACTTGGCTGGAAAAGCAGGAGGTGAATTCAGGGCAGAAGGAAGGGAGGAAGCAGAAACCCGACGTGTTGGGCTCTAGGCAGTGCAGACTACCTGAAGGATCATAGGATAGAGTCCTACAGATGATGCTGTTCAATGCATGACAGTGATGCAACTTTGACTGCAATAAAACCTGCAAATCCAACAAGAGATATTCGTAGTAATTATCCTGGAATGGAATGAGTATAATAACTGGTAGATGATTCCACTACAGATTGAGCTGGTGAATTCATGAGGGTGACCTAGTTATGCTGAAAGTGAAGGGCTGGCTTTGTTATGAGGATGGGTTTTAACTGCAGAAAGGTGCAAGGTGAGAAATTAGGAATTAGTTTAAGGTTAGCTGCCTTAAACTAGGTCAGATTGTGCTTCTATCTAGGTGGGGAGCATTCCCTTGAGGGAAAGGGGCCCATGGGCCAGTGGTTGGCAGGGCCACAGCCATCACCTACACATGCTTACCTATGCGCTACAGAACCATGTGTGCATACATGGTAATGGCTATGGCGGTAATGGTTCTGAATACCAGTTGCTGGAAACCTCGGGAAGGGAGGTTTCCAGGAAATGGTCTATTTGATCATTGTGAGAATAGGATGCAAGGCTAGACAGACCATTGGTGGGATCCAGCGTGCCCTCCTCATGGCCTAGCTCTCCTATTCATCCATAACCCCACATTCACGCCCTGCTCCTACACACCACTTGCAACCATGCAACTTGCTTGGCATCCATGCTGCGCAATGAGAAAATGGGTCTCTTTGGGGGAAGAGACTAAGTGGTGGAGCACATGCTTTGCATGCAAACCATCTCCAAGCAGGGCTGGGAGAGGATCTCTGCCTGACAGCGGTGTAGCAAGCCGCTTGGGGGAGGCAGTGGCTGCAGGAGTCTGCCAGCCGCCTCCTCCTCAGCTGCAGGGTTGCTGGGGGGGGGGGAGTGGCAGGTGGACTTGAACCCCACACTGCCCTTTCAGCTGGCGCAGTGCCTGCAGGTGCCTGAGCCACCACGTCACACCCAGGAGAGATGCATGGCTCAAGCATGCTGCAGGCCCCTTGGTAAGTGCTGCCCCCTGGGTGAGTGGTGCCCAGTGTGCCCCACCCCTCCTGCTCCCTTTGCTATGCTCTTCCTGCCTGAAACTCTGGGGAGCTGTTGTGAGTCTATGCAAGCAGTACTGATCTCCATGGACTGTAACTTCGGATAAGGCAACTCCCTGTCCTTTCGCCGCATGAAAACACAACAAACTGCCCACAGAGGGAGATTTCTTTCTTTCTTTTTTTCAATCAGCAGCTTACTTTACTTCCCTGCTGCATGGTGAAAAAGGAGCTCCCTTTGTTTCTGCACAGCATGGAAACTCAGTCACACTCCCTCTCACCCACTGCTGAACTGTAATTGCTAATCAGCCGAGCAGTGTGCAAGGGCAAGGGATGTATCACAGCCAAGGGAAGCTTATGCCTCCTTCCCACAGACTCCCTACCTCACATGCTTTTCAGCTGATTGGACATCACAGCTCAGCAGCAAGGAAAAGAAGGCCAAGGTGAGAGCAGTGAGGCTTGGGGAGAGACTGATGAGCTACATAGGGAGAGACCTGCAGGCAGCAATGCCAGAGTCTTTCACACCACTTGCTATCTGATCTTTTGAAACTTGAGATGCCACTGATTAAAGCTGGAACCCCCTGTTTGCTACTGTAGAGCTGCTGATCTGTCATAGACTTATTGACTTATGATATGATCCCTGGTATCCAGTAAAAATGATACCTGGCAGTTGCCATGGCTCCATACCAGGTGTCTTCAGGTGCAAAGTCCTCCTGTGACAGCGACCCCAAGGAGGAGATTGGTAAATTTATGGATCCTCCCATGTGAATCTGCTGCATCAAATCCCTTTACATCACTTTGCCACTAGATTCTGTTGAATGGATCACAGTTTCACCAATGGCTCAAGAAAGCCCAAATGCACTTTCCTCAAGCTGTCCCCACAGCTTAAAATCCCTCTGCCAATGAATAGCCAATGGCTGCAAATGAAAACAACCACAACCACAACACCGGCTCTTTAACTGAACAGTTGTAGCACTCACAGTTGGGGTTTCCATCTTGACTATAAAGTCCAGACTATAAAGCTCTACCAGTCCAGACTATAAAGCTCTACCAGTCGCTCCACAAATCTGCTGTGTGTTTTCTGCCTCAGCTACAGGGCCACCAGCTGTGGTCCTGAACAAGCACCTTGGTCCCTATCCAAGGTCCTGAATGTGCCTTGCCTTGCTTGTCACCGTTTCCAGAACCCTTACGAACCATTAAAGGCCCTTATACTCCAAATTGATTGCCAAGGGCCTTTGATGGGGCACTTCTGGAGGTTCCCCATTGGCCAGGCTGCTAGGGCTGATGGGAGCTGCATTTCAGCAACATCTGAAGGGCCAAAGGTTCCCCACTCCTGACCCATAGCAAACGATCTTGTGCTTTGTTCACAGAGATCCTGACATTTTGATATTGGCTGAAACCATTTCTAAGTTTGCATGCCAAAATGAAGAGCAGAGAAACTTTTGCACCCTGGGTATCTTTGTGTAGCAATGTTCACAGACTATTGCATTCAGCAACGATGCAATGGTCATATGTCAAACCAGGGTCTGAATTGGCTGTCTAAGCAGCTAAAGGATGCGTAGGGAATCAATCTGGTTAATTTTGATATTTTCAGTTGAACAAATAGAGATCTTTATTATTTAGCCAAAGTCCACTACCAAATCATACAATGATACACTTTTAAAAATGGTACATCACTCAAAAATTGATTAAAACAAATAATCCATTGTCATGTCCAATATCTTTTACAATGGTCATAATAAAGTACTGTGCAGTCATACCTTGGTTTATGTACGCTTCAGTTTGAGTACTTTCAGTTTAAGTACCCTGTGGACCCGTCTGAAATGGATTAATCCACTTTCCATTACTTTCAATGGGAAAGTTCCCTTCAGGTTAAGTACGCTTCAGGTTAAGCACGGACTTCTGGAACCAATTGTGTACTTAAACCGAGGTACCCCTGTATAATGTTTACTAGAAAGGAGAAAAGAGTATCTACTCATTTACACCTTAATGCAGCGACAGAGGTTGACAGTCTCCTACTTGCTGTCATTCTCCCCCAATCTTCTTTATTGATTTGCCAATGTGGCATTTGAGGGGCACACATCTGCCTGCTGGTGCCTGCAAACTCCCAGTTCATTTTTCTTCTGAAACTAGGCTGGAAATAAGCATTATATTTTAGCCAACAAATAGGTGGCATTCTGTGCTTGGCTGTGATGAAGAGCCCTTCTCAATTTAGTGAGTTTGCACTACAGACACCAGCACTCCTCCAGGGGAATCCCAATAGGATATTTTCCAGAGTGGTTACCTCCATATTTAGCTCACTGTCTGTCAATCTTCTTATGCCATCTACAACAAAGATACCAAAGGGTGGTGAGAAAATGAGAAAAACAAAGATTAAAGGCACAAGAGACAATCCTAATTTCAACCTGCCTCTCCAAACGTGGCAGTTAGTCTCCATTCGGACTGTAAGACAGGAGGCCAACATTAGATGGAGCCAGAGTCAATGACAAATGAAGCCAACTTGTCAATGACAAGTGAAGCCAACTAATTCTCATTTTGTCCCCAAAAGCAAAACACTACAAGTGGAACACTGATACTAAGGAGGAGGAAGCTGACAGGCAGGGTCAACCTCTGGATAGCTTATAAGAAGGAAGACAGACAGGTTTGGGGCTGGTGGAGGAAATATTGAGAAATGGTGAGGTGATACCTTGTTTGCCCTTATGAACTAGACCCTTCTCGCAGCAGAAAAGAGGGAGCAGAAGCGACCATGTTATTGGAGAAGTGTCCTTTTGTACTTGGAAGGGAGGAGGAAAAAAGAGTTGTTGGCCACCCTCCTCCAGTTGAGTCCTTCCAAGAAAGCCATTGGTGTCTCCAGTCTCTGGCTTTCAGATAAGCAAGTGGAAGCTTGGCTTCTGGCCCGAGTCTGCCAATAAAAATTAAGAAATTGATTTCCCTTTGTTTGCCTGACAGGATGAAGGCTCTTTTTATGAGATAGTAAATGCAATCCATCTCTGAGCACAGCCAGATTTTTAATTGTATTTGTTGTGCTTTCACTTACTCTGTTTTATGAGTTGCAGTTTCTATCCTTGCTGCCTTAGAAAGCTCACCCTTGAGGAATGAGAGAGGGCTTGATTTCAAAACAGCAAAAGGTTGGGGTTTAACAAGAGCTGATGGCTGAGTCAAAGTTTTTTTTGTTTTGTTTTTATCAATGAACTATTTGCCTTTTAAGCAATGGATAGATTACTTAGTTGACAACATGGAAATAATTTTGGACATTTGTGGAAATGCCATATGTCTTATTTGTAGATGATGAGCTAAGCATTGCCATTTGATGGATGGAATTTACCACTCATTCTCTGAAGGGAAAACCTTCTGTATCATTTAATTTCCCAGTCTCTTATTAGACAAACACACTGAACCAAAGAAGCCTCCAAAACATGGAGAAATGTGCCCCAAACTCAGAAAACTCCTTGTTAAAATTTGACCTCCAGGAGCAGAGAGAAATATAAGAGCCAGGGAAGTCTGGTGGTTTGAAAACAGGCTGGGGGCAAATTGTGAAATGGTAGAAATGTTGTATACTGATTTGCTGGAAATATTATATATGGATTTGCTCCCATTTTGAAGAAAAGCAGCACATACAGTTAGGTACAGAGATACAGATATGCACACACATTCATAGAAACAAATGAAGCTGCCTTGCACTGAGTCAAATCACTGGCTGATCACCGCAGTACTGTCTATACTGACTGGCAGAAGCTCTCCAGATTTCAAGGTCTCTCCCCAGATATTATCAGGCTCAGGGAATCGGATCCCTCCCACGGTGGCAGCCCAGAATCAGAGAAACGATAAAAGTTCTTGCCAAGCAATTTATTCAATAATTTACAGAGAATTACAAAGGAATGCAGCCTTCCTAATAATGGTGTTGCTCCAAGTAAACTCCCATCCCCTTAAAGGTAAAGGGACCCCTGACCATTAGGTCCAGTCGTGACCGACTCTGGGGTTGCAGCGCTCATCTCGCGTTATTAGCCGAGGGAGCCGGCGTACAGCTTCTGGGTCATGTGGCCAGCATGACTAAGTCACTTCTGCAAACCAGAGCAGCACACGGAAACACCGTTTACCTTCCCGCTGCAACGGTTCCTATTTATCTACTTGCACTTTGATGTGCTTTTGAACTGCTAGGTTAGCAGGAGCTGGGACCGAGCAATGGGAGCTCACCTCGTCGTGGGGATTTGAACCGCCGACCTTCTGATCGGCAAGCCCTAGACTCTGTGGTTTAACCCACAGTGCCACCCACATCCCATCCCCTTACATCTCCCCTATTCGCCATCACTTCTGCATTGGTTAATCTGAGCTTTCTGCCTCTGAGCTTTCTCTTCTCCTACTCTCAATGCCTGCCTGGTCCTGGGTGGGGGGTGGTCAGGAATGCTTTCCAAGGACACAGAGTCTGTCAGCTGTTTCTCCCCTAGTGCTTCTCCTTCTTCCTGCTGTTCCCACTTCCAGTTGTTCCCCTTCCTGCTTTTCCCCTCCCAGGTTCTGCCCTCTGCAGCCTCTGAACTATGCCCTTCTGCAAACCACTGTTCTAAATCTATACAGTCCTCCTGTTCTTAGGAAGGGGAGGGCGCCCCCAACATTCCTCTTCAGTCCAGTCCCTAACAGATATTTATTTTGACAATGTATATACCACTGGATTTATAGTCATCTGTACAGGTGTACAGAAATCTCAAGACAATAGAGCTTAAAAGAGTTAAAACTGAATTTCTATGGAGGTGCCAGGGATTGAACCTGGGACCTTCTGCATGCAATACAGTTGTCCCACCACTGAGCTTTGGCTCCCCCCAAATGCTTACTATTGCACCATACTGTAAGTAGGGGTGCTTTAGGAGGATCACAATTACACCACCTGGGAATGTTAGGTTGAGACATAGATGGAAGCAGGGGTAAGGTGGCAAAACACTCTCATTTGTTTTTGCCGCAAGAGGCTAGGGATAGGGGGAACTTGATTCAGTTTGCATTTAAAGGTGAATCCACCTAATTTCCAAAACAATCTGCAAACCAAAACTCAACCATCCTTTGAAATTCACACTTTGCCAAACTTTGCAAAGAAGGTCTCCTGCCAGGTGATTTGTAAAAATAAATTTAAAGAACCATATGCTAGAGTTAAATGTGCATATAAATGTGCATACAATTGCAGCAGGGGAAATTGTGCAACAAAAATGTGTATATTAGGCAAAATTGCTTAGACAGTTGTGCATAGTAGGAGATATGCTGGTGAATTTTCATGAGATTATTTCCGATCACAAACTGATGTGGAAACATGGGGAACTGAACTTATGATTGGGGGGAAAAAATGAGAGAAATGCAATCTGACCTACCCTGTTTCTCCTAAAACAAGACATACCCATTAAAAAAGCCATAGCAGGATTTCTAAGCATTTGCACAATATAAGCCATACCCCGAAAATAAGACATAGTGATAGGAGCAGTTCTGGAGGGCCCCGAGGAAGAGGCGAGGCTGGACGTGTAATTAAAAAATAAGATCCCCTGAAAATAAGCCACTGTGGGGTTTTTTTTTAGGAAAAAGAAATATAAGACGGTGTCTTATTTTCGGAGAAACACGGCATTCCCCCATCCCTACAAGAGGCTAACACAGCTGTTCCTCTGGAATTCAAGGCTGTTCTTTCTGTTGCTAGGTTTTTGGTGTGTGTGTGGGGGGGGGGGGTTGGATCTATATCAGTGTTTCTCAACCAGTGTGCCTCCAGATGTTTTGGGACTACAACTCCCATCATTCCTGA
Source organism: Zootoca vivipara (assembly GCF_965207765.1). NCBI lineage: Eukaryota > Metazoa > Chordata > Lepidosauria > Squamata > Lacertidae > Zootoca > Zootoca vivipara. The sequence continues at coordinate 18,605,593 of NC_142596.1, forward strand.
CCACTGGTCTTGCTAGCTAGGGATGATGGGAGTTGTAGTCCCAAAACATCTGGAGGCACACTGGTTGAGAAACACTGATCTATATGTTTTTATTGACTTAATAATGCTGTTTTGAAATGCAAGTTCTTATATTGTAAGGCAGCTTGAGCACATACAATGAAAGACAAGGGAAGGGCGGGGGGAGCCATAGCTTAAATAAATACATACATAACCTATAGTTCTACCCTGTGGGATGGAGAGGGAGAGGGAGAAAAAGCCATACAGATTCAGCCAGTGAATTAGAATCTCTGCTTGGCTTTCATTGATCCATGGCATTGATGCAGACACCCAGATCTGCCCCTGGCTGGATGAATGATGCTAAAAATCAGCCAGTGTGATGGAATGGTAAACAGGGTTACAGAGCACCAGCAGGAGCTCCTTAGAGATGAGTTAGCTAGGGGAGAGGGAAGCGAGTTGCAGGATTGCGTGAGGGCAGCTGATGTTAAAGAAGAGAGTCGGGAAGATTGTCAGAGCACTTGAGGAGTGCGGTGGTGGAGGGGGCTGTTGGAGGGAGGCTTTCAGAAACATCTGCTCCCAAGAGGATTCCAACGGTGTGGATCACCTGGATTCGCAGGAGATAGGTGTCAAAAACGGAGACAGAGATTGACACTTCCTCTCAGGGTGCTTGTCAGCTCAGCTGACTGCAAACTCTCTGGCAATGAGAAGTAGTCCAGTTTTAGCTGTTTCTGTGTGTGTGTGTGTGTGTGTGTGTGTGTGTGTGTGTGTGTTATCTCAGGGATGTGGAACCACAGGCCTGCGAACCTAATGTGGTCTTCCAGCCCACTTTAAATGGCACCCAGGACTCTGGTTCTGCTTTTCACCTTCCTTGGGTGTTTTCTTTGCCCAGAGGTAGAATGTGTCTCTGAACTGTGACAATGTCTCTTGTTTGCCTGGGTTTAGGCTGCAGAGGTCTCTCTCTCTCTCTCTCTCTCTCTCTCTCTCTCTCTCTCTCTCTCTCTCTCTCTCTGAAACCTCTGGCTTTTGTGTGGCTGGAATTTAGCCTTCTGTGCACAAAGTGGCATCAGCCAGCAGAGCATGGGACTGTTAATCTCAGGCTCATGAGTTTGAGTCCCACGTTGGACAAAATATTACTGCATTTCAAGGGGTTGGACTAGATGACCCTTGGTTCCCCTTCCAACACTACAATTCTATACTCTTATGTGTGAATATAAGAGACAAGGCTACCCACTTTTGACCCAGTCCCATTGACCACTAGATGTGTGTCCCTCCCATCCTCAGACGCTGCCTATAAAAGAATGTGGGCCTTGGTATACTAAAGGTTGCCTACCCTAGATTTCTCTAGATCAGTTGTGGGGAACCTTTGGCTCTCCAGATGTTGCTGAATTACAACTTCCATCACCCCTGAGTTGCACCTCCCTTCAGCCACAGTCAGTCAGTCATTGGTTAGAGGTGACTGAAGTGGCAGTCCAGCAACACCTGTTGTTGTGGGCCCCTCCCATGGACTGGGTCGATTCCATTGGGAATGTTGGTTGGGAGCATACAGGCTCCATATGTCGCAGCTTTTGAGTGCCTTTATCTGCTGGACTGTGTCTGTGATCAGGCCTGGTATGGGTTATCCTCTGGTGCCACAGGACTCATAGATAGGGGTGACCTCTCTGAGTTGGAATTGAGGTTCAGACTGCTACTCCTGGTGGCGACCCTCTCAAGTGCCTCCAGCACCACTAAACTAATACATCTGGTCAACACCTCCATATCCAAATCAGAGCCCAGGCTGTTGCTCTGGGCAGGAGTCCTAACATCCAATACTCAACAAGATTTTTTTAAAACAACAAACAAAACAAAACCTCCCACCCATCCATGCATGAGTCTTCCTTCCCATTTACCCATCTGTGAACCTTCACCCACCTGCCTGATTACCTTGCAACTATAGTGGCAGAAGGAAGGGGAGTCTCTCTCTAAGTCCTCTAGTTGCTGGCACCACTAAGGCAAGCACTACTGATAGTGGAATGGGGTCTGTGTGACAGGTCACCAGCCTTGACTTTTGGACCAGCAGGAGCAAACAAGGTGGGAGGAGTGGGTTGGAGATTTGCAGGTCAGGAGATTGGAGGCGAACATGTCAGTCATGTCAGTGTAGAGGAAGAATTGAGTTCTTCTCTGGCTCAGATTGAAATTTGGGGCATAGAAGAACTCAAGGAGAAGATAATGTACTCCTTGTCTTGGAGGCCGCCTTTAAGAGTCCCATAAAAATGTCAATACAGACTCCCCCTTCATCACAACTCGTTGCCTGCTGGCATGATCGGCATTTTGCAAGTCTATAATGAAAGCTTGCTTAGTTTGGAAACAGCTTGTTTCCTCCTTACTTGTGGAGAAAACAGGAGCATCATGAGGATTATCAGTGCAATCTTGCGGCAGGGATCAGTTTCCTCGGCATGCCGTCTGCCATTAACGTCTTTGGTGCTGACTGCAACTCAGGCCAAGTAGCAGTGACAGAACAAAACAATACAAACCTGTCAAACTGAGTATACAGTGTGTGTGTGTGTGTGTGTGTGTGGAGTAAAGACTTATTCCTAGCAAATAAAACACCTGTCAGGGCTGCCAGGAGTCCTTCTAATTACACAGCAACTTTATTATGTCCCACTTGGAAGAACAAACAATACTTGAAGTCTTTAAAAATGAACAGGCTTTCCTCCCTCCTTTCTTTTTTAATAAAAAAAAAAGCAGATTAATGCATTCAGAGTGTGCATTCTCTGGATGCTCTCTGAAGCACCAAGAGACTCGAATGACTTGAAGAATCTCCTCTTTGTTACTCGTGTTCCATAATAAAGTAATTGTGCAATTAGAAATAGATTAGCGACAGGAGAGAGATCTCCCTCCGCCTTCGCTGGCTCAGGTAAAAGACAGGCCTTTTGAATGCATTTGAAGTGTGCCTGCAACAGCTTTTCCTCATCTTGCATTGACCTTCTGTTAGCCCCTGGCAGCTTCGACAAAACAGAAGAGAAACTTCTCCAGGCGTAGATTTTTCTTCCCTCTGTTGTATGAATAAATTTGCTGCTCTTTGATTAGGACGCTGAGGAGTGTGTCGATTTTTCTTCTACTACTTCAGAGCTCAGTGATGGATTCCTGTGTTTTCTCCTTACACCATTGGTTGCCAGTGTGGCACCCGCATGTGCCAGTGTACCTTCCTGCATCCACAGAAGGTCTCAGAAAACTTTTTTTTTTCCAAATTGCATTTGGTACTCCACCTTTTTCTCCAAGCAACTCAAAGTGCCATACATAGTTGCCCCTCCTCCCTTCTCACTGAATACCATAACAACCCTGTGAGGTAGGTTAGGCTAAGAGGCAGTGGCTGCTCCAAGGTCACCCAGTGAGCTTCATGGCTGAGTGGGACTTTTGAAGTCTGGTCTCCCAGGTCCTCTAACATCTCATCAAAAGACCACAAGGCCTTAGAGACACTACATTCTTCCTGCTCCATACCAGTTTGTACTGGCTCAGCCTCCTGCAGTGGACAGTCCCCTTTCAACGTGACCACATGTCATGGGATGCAAACATTTGACACCCACCCATGCTGGAGAGGTACAAAGAGCTTGGTGGTGATGATGGCTGATGTAGATGCCTCCCCTCCCCATTGATGGCATAGTGGATGCTAGAGGCATGCCCACTCCACTTTTAAGAAACCTATATAATCTCGTAAAGGCATTGAGAAACTGAACCTAATCCCATTAGGTCACGGGTTGAAAATGCAAGCAAGCAGATAGTTCTGAGGCGTGCAGAAAACTCATAAAACAGGATGCAGTCCCCTGTAATGGCTGGCTCCGAAATGAGCCACCCCGAAAGGATATCAGAAAAATGGGGAACATACTCTTCTGTTTTCTTCATGGCTTACTGTGTTTGTTTCTAGGTCCTGTGGCTGTGATCAGCGGGGAAGAAGATTCTGCCAGCCCCCTTCATCACATCAATCATGGCATCACCACACCTTCGTCGTTGGACGCTGGCCCAGACACAGTGGTGATTGGCATGACCCGTATCCCTGTCATCGAGAACCCACAATACTTCCGTCAAGGTCACAATTGCCACAAGCCAGACACATGTAAGTGTGTTCTCATTGTTTGCCTATGTATGATGAGGTGAAGACAGGGTGAACAAGCCAGGAGAAAGTGAATTGAGTATGAAATGAAGAGGCATCGGGGCAGAGAGGGTGGAGAGCGGGTCTTGTATGGTCCAGAAACCAGAAGTGAATCTTGTGTCCCAAAAATCACAACATACACTGTTCCAGTAATCACTTCCTCTAGACATGACACCAAATTTTGAGAATCTCATCTGCCTTTGAGCATTATATAGAAGATTTCCATGGAAAGAGGAAGGTAAATAAAGGATATGGTGCAATGAGAAGCTTCCACCTTTCACTTTCTATAGGCTTCTCCATGGTTGTGGCACCAGCATTGCCCTATTAAACAGCAGACACCGCCTAGAGAGGGAGAAGAGACCATTAGTCAATACATTTCCTGTGCTGTGATTGTGCATAGAGATACAAAGGCAAGAAGTGAACCACTGGCGATAGCAAAATCGGTAATGAACGTATATATACCTGGACAGAGGATGAGGCTTCATATTGTGCTGACAGTGCAGAGAGTCCAAAATAGCTTGAAAGAACTAGTTTCTGAAACACTGTTCACAATTGGCACAGGCTCTAATCTTAAAGGCAGCTGAAACAAAGAACTGGAGCAGAGTGCCTGTGATCTGCAAGTATTTGAGCAACTTGCAGGTTTCCAACAGGACGATGCCCATGTTTCGCCATTCTTCCCAACACAGAGCTTTTTGAAAGATTGCTCCCGATGTGGCTGAACTACAACTCCTATCATCACTGACCATTGACTGTGATGCCTAACAGAACAGGAGTCCCCCACCAATTGTAGGGCCAAACGTGATCTACAGCAACCTATTTTATTTTGGCATTTCTGTTTTCCCTAAATGGGGCCAGCTAACATTATCCAGTTTGCAAAGCCCCTTTTTTTTAAAGTACTTAAAGTGCTTCTTTAATGACAGTTTGAGAAGTAATACAGTCAGGCTCAAGTTGTGCAGTTCACACGCATGGAAGGAAAACAAAGATGACAGACATGAGTTCCAAGTAGTTAGGAGGAAGAGCAAAGGAGGAAAAAGTTTAACCAAGGACTAGGCTTTGCAAAGCCCTTTTGTTATTAAGCCAGCTGACATGTTCATAGGGACATTACTGAAACATTCTTTGCCAGTGGTTTGCTTCTTGCCCCGTCACTCTTGTGGGATAGCTCATTTTTAAAAAAAATTCAGTGAACACTGAACTCCTTCTGTTAAAATCAAGATCATCACTGGATGATAACTCATCCTTTCCAGTTTGTCGGGGGCCCTTGTAAGAGCATTTAAGGTTGGTAGAGACATATCCTCAGCTCTGTAGATTTTCCAGAATGGCTCCAAACCAAACCATATGAAAGGTCCCACCACTTCTTCCCCACCCGTCTCATACGCTTCCCATCCATGCGCTTTGGCATCGTCTATGTTTCCTGCATCTAGTCAGGACTGTGGAAGAAAATGATTCTCACTCTGTTCATGGAGGTGGGGACTCTCAGAGGTTCAGTGGGAAAGCTTCTTGCCAGTGGGTTTTCAGCTGCACCTTTGCTGTTCTATTAGCTTCAAAGAGTGTGGCTCGGGAAATGCATGCTTAGGATTCTACTAGGCTGGAAGATTTAAAAACTATTAATAGACTATGCAGCACAACTCTGTACAGGTCTGTTCAGAAGCACGGCCAGTTGAATTTAATGGGATTTACTCCCAGGTAAGTTTTTATAGGATTGCATCCTCAGTTGGTTTAACCAGCAGATCTAATTATAATTAGGACTGTTCCAAATATTTATCATATTAGGTGTTTAAAGGTAAAAAATAGTAATTGCATAATGGGGACACACACACACCCTAGTTTCATATTTGTGTAATCTTCTAATCCTCTTTCATGCCATTGTTACCCCTGGATGCAACTGCGTTGATATCATCTCAGCCCCACCACTGACACATACCCTTCGCCCTTCTTCCTCTTTCTGAACTAATGGCAATGGCCATTCCTGCCAATTACAGATCCTGTTGTGAATGGCAGAAAACTTCCCTTTGCTATGATCAGTCAGATCCGGCTGCATGACGACATCACTGATGGCAAGTGAGGGCAATTTAAACAGACAAGCCAACGCTTTTGCAGAGAGTGTCGGAAAATCACTAACAGGCAGAAGCATGCTTCAGTGCTGCTTAAAATGTTTGTGGGGGGAGAGTGGGGTGCAGTTTCAGTTTTGCCCTGATTATAATTGGGGGATCAATTTTCATCAGAGGGGCTGGAAGTTAAGGCCTGAGGCTATTCTGGTTTAGGTTTGCTTCTGTAATAAGGAATGAAAAAGAAAGTCTGAATGACAACCTTTCCTTCTAAAACAACATGTGGTAACAACATGTGTAAATTCTGTCACCCTTCGGCATCTCAGAAAGGCACATGAATTGATTTTTTAAAAAAATAATCAACTAAAATGCTTTAATCAGCTTGACAGCCCTACCTTTGAGATTCCATGTATTACTAGGTGATGTCGAAGCCACACTCTACAAATCTGTGCGTGTCCATCAGCCAGCCCAGAATAGTTTACTGTCTCCTTTTTTAAGCTAAGGGTGAGTTTGTCCATTCAACAAAATCAAGTGTTAAAGCCATCCCTGGACTTCAGGCTACAGATTTGGGTTTATGTATTCAGATGCCTTTACTGGCCTTGGCTTGAGTAACACCAAAGACAATGAAGAGGAAGATTTGAAGGCATTTCCATTTTTGGTACCAGGGAGTGTGAACTACATATCTATGCCTCCCACTCACATTGTTATAGTTACCAGCACTGCCAGGGCAAGCCAGAGTGGGAAGGAGCAGAGATGGGGCAGGTCATTCTTCTTCATTTTGGATTATGGTCTGAGTTGGAGAAGAAGTTTGTGGTGGCTCAGGAGATTTGTTCAGCATCTGACCATGAATTCTGAAAAAAAGCAAATTAATATCTCAAACCATCACTACCACCAGTTCAAATCTGAGTGGCATCATTACACCTCACAACGATTTACATGCAAAGCTATGACCCTCTCCTTCCTTTCCCAAGGTGCCCCTGTTAAGTTTACCAAAGAGCTCCTTTCTAGAGTGCATCAATACAGTTTCACTGAGTATGATCCTCCTTCTGGGAGGGAAAACTATGCAAGTATATATAGCTGGGTGTGTGAACATATTTGAAATATGGGATTCCCCATCCCCCCACCCCAAACAACGCACATTAGTTGGACCCAACCATTCTATCCTCCTTCTCAGGCCCAATTTATACTCTAAAGGTAAAGGTAAAGGGACCCCTGACCATTAGGTCCAGTCATGACTGACTCTGTTGTGGCGCTCATCTCGCGCTATTGGCTGAGGGAGCCGGCGTACAGCTTCCGGGTCATGTGGCCAGCATGACAAAGCCACTTCTGGTGAACCAGAGCAACACATGGAAACGCTGTTTACCTTCCCGCTGTAGTGGTACCTATTTATCTATTTGCACTTTGACGTGCTTGATGTAAATAGGCAGGGAATTCCAAAGTACATCAAACGATGGCACTACACTAAAAGATATATTTCTTACAAATGCAGAACAGGTGTTTTGTGGCACCTGAAATAGTGCCAGTTCAAAGCAGATCTTCTACCGCTGAGCTATGTTTACTGATCCTGATCTCAAATCAAGCCCTAGGGATAGATGTCTCCCAATATTGGAGATATGAACCACTTTTTCAGGATGAGTCTTGTCCTTGTTGCAGATTTCCCCCTCCGCCCTACCCCAGTGTGAACCAAACAGCAACAACAGCATGAATTAAGCTCTGGTTTAATTAACTAACAGCATCATTCGTTCAGCCCACCCTTGGTGTGGTCCTGTACTTAATAGGTCCTACAGCTGAAAGGAGGAGTAAAGGACCGTAATCTGGAGCGAGTGCATCAAACAATGGCAAGACATCACTCACCAGAGCAATGAGCTGTGTCCTCTTAGTTCCACTTGGCTTTGACTTTGATTGTAATATATTTGTTTGGGGTCTGTTTCTACCAAGAAAGGGGGCTGGTTCACACCAGGCAATGGAGGAGACGGTAGCTCAAGCAGCTCCCCCCCTTTTCTAAGTCAAAATCTTTCTCGCTCCCTTTTGCATTCCTAGAATGCAGTTTAAAGAGTGCTTTCTGAACCGCAATGGGTTGGTATTTTCTTTTGCTGTCATCGGTGGCATTTATAAAACATGCCAGCTGCCTTGCTTATGTGAATGACATTGGTTGGCTCAGTGGATTATTGTTTGCCGTGAATTGGAAAGGTCCCTATAGGCCATTCTGAGGTTTCTCGGTTGCCGGGAATCCTACAAAGAGCCAGGTGCATTGAACTGGAATAAGGCTAAGACGGTGGTGAAGTAAACAAGCAAACAGAGCGCTGCAGAATACAAAGTTGGAGCTACAGTCTTGAAGGCATATGATACAGTAGAAGCTAAGCAAATCTGGGTCTGGTCAGGACCTCCTGGGGAAACCTGTGTGTGTGTCAGGGACCGTGCTGAGGAGGGCTGCACTGAGGAGGAATGGTGGGAGACCCCCTCCCCCTGACTCTGAATCTTCCCAGGAGCAGGAAGACAGTACAGATTTAGAACAGTGGTTTGCAGAGGGGCATAGTTCAGAAGGCAGTAGCTGGGAAATACTGGATGGGGAACAACTAGCAGAAGAAACACTGGAAGAGAGAATGTTAACTGATTCACAGTCTCTGGACAGCATTCCCACCCTCCCAACCCCAAGGGCACGGAGAGCTCAGAGAATGTTAGAACAGAAAGCACAGAGGGTACAAGATCAGATTATAAGACGTAGGAGTGATGTAGATTAATAGGGACAAAGGAGGGGTGAGCCTTAATTGGGAGCACCGCCATTCTAGGAAGACACTTTCTTTTCTCTCTCGCCGTGTTTATTAAAAAAACTAACTGGTAAGACTTCCCTTTCATTTGATCTGCTTATTTACTGCCATGGGGGAGGAAGCCGATTCCCCGAAGCCTGACAGTATGCCAACTTGTGGTCCATGATGTAACATAGATGTAATAAAGCAAATAATCCAAGCAAGGCTATGTAAGTTTAGGAATCTTATCACAATGACTAGTAACTTCAGATCTTTTTATTAAAAGGCTAAGTCACTCAGGATAGCGATTCCTATGGCTCAGTTCCGAATTGTACCCCCCAAAAGCATTGATAAACCTGTGTGACAGTTGATTGCTTCTTCAAATGGTTTGGCATTCCCAACCTAAGATTTATGCCAGAGAGATATCTCTAACAATAAGTGGTGTGGTAATGATTTATCCCTCCTTTATATTTTATCTTCTTCTCTATCCTACCGTAATTGTGATCTGGCATGTTCATAATGGAGTGTTTCATATCATACCATAAACCTTCATTTGATGCCAGAAATGCTTTGTCAGTACTGTCAGCACCATGAATACGATTTCTCCACCCATTTCCCAAAGACATCCTCCTGTACCCACAGCATCCTACCTGGAAAAGGAGAGTGGGTGAGTCTGAGATCTGCAGCACAATTCTAATCATGCTTGTTTGGAAATAAATCCCATGCATATCAGTGGAACTTGGTACCAACTACCGTAATATTCTTAGAAATGCTGCCAAAGGACTGATCAATGAAAGCTGTAAGAAGAAGTATTTTGGGTGACATAATTTTGTGCATGCAGACCAGAGACCAAATCAACAGCCTTCTGTACGTGTTGGTATTGGATGGATCTGTCTATTTCTGGTCAGTTTCACACAGGTTCCCTATCCCTTTTCCTTTTCCTTTTTTTGAGTTGGGAACTGTTATCACACAATCCATAGACATGTAAAAGGAACACAAGACGAACTCGACTGAGTCAGACCAAAGGCATTCCTTTCTCACAATGGCCAACCAATTGTCTGTGGGAAGCCTACAAGCAGGCTTTGTGCAAATATATGTAGGTTTAATCCATCAGTTGATTAATTGGCTAAGATTTCTGCAATTGGGTAACAGTCCTTATCACAATACTGAAAATAACAAATGGTAGAGTTTGCTTTTTGTTCAACTCCGTGGAGGCTAAGTCAAGTTGTCTGCCAGATGGTTTGGACTGTAATGCCAATCAGCACGGCCGTACCAGCAGGGGATGGTGGGAGTTGTAGTCCAAAACTACTGGAAGGCATTTTCGGGTCAGCCGGGGGCAGGAACGATCCACAGGCATAAAGCAGGAACAAATCCAGCCCGTCTCTCCCATCAGCGTTCAGCTCTAGGGAGTTCCAACAGCCCTTCCTGACGATTTATTACAACTCATGTCTTGGAGACACTGAGCACATATTCAGAGTCCAGCAGAGATAAAACGCAGACGGAGCCAGGCTGAGGTTGGGTACTAAAAGCTACTTTATTAAGCGTAAGGCAGAAGAAAAGAAAAACATGTCTCCTCTTGCCAAGAGAAGTCTGAAGAAAAACAAAAACTAACGGAAACAGAATACAGCAAACATCCGCTCCCGTGATTCCAACAATCTTTGCTGGAATGCATAACACAGGCATGTGACCTGCACAGTGAGAGGAATAGAAACCTAATAGGCATCGGGTGGGTGAAGTCGGAACTAAGTAGATGGGAGCCCATTGTTTTCAGAGCTTTCTTCTCCTTTTCCATCTCCTTTCCTTGGCACTGTAGTCTGGCTAGTCTACACAGTCATTCCTTCTCTGATGAAGTCCATGCCGACACAGGTTACTGATCTGAAATGGTGGGGCAGAGAGAGAGAGAGAGAGAACTGTATATGCTTAATGCAATATTAATAGTACATTGGCAAGATATAGATTTCTGTCACCTTCTATACTAATAGACATTGCTTATCACTTTGCAGGGAAAGGGGAGGGGGAAATGACGGATGTTTATTCTAAACTGCTTGGTTCGGTCTAATAGAATGGCTGATGAAATGCAGAAAATCATAGTGCTATCAAATCGGCTTCCTGCTACCTCTGAAGCTGGGATGCCTTGTTATGGGCTACAAGACCTGGCTGTTATTTCTTGTTAATGAAAAAAGAAAGAAAAGGCAAATAGTGTTTTAGGGCATCTGCAATGTACCTTTGTCCTGTGGCTTGGCGATCCAGTTCTGAATTTTTTGCCAAAGGCTGAATCTCATTACTGCGCTAGGATCCTGTGAAGGGGGTGGGGTGGGGGGGTTGCAGCGCATGCCCATTCAGAAAGGATGCAAACAGGTTATAATATCTAAGTGGAGTTTCCAGGAGTTCCAATCTGCAAAAACCCAAGGAATTCCTGACTTTTCAATGGGCTACGCGAGAGCAATTCATGAGACTTTTAATTGCACGACTGTTGAACAGCTTAAATCGGGGATGGCAGCTTGCGTCAAACTATATCATCACCATCGTTTGAGATATTTATATATTGCTTAATCATCATAATTTCTAAGTGGGGTACATATTTTATTTTATTGTTTAATCGTACAGTGGCTAAAATCAATTAAAATTGATCATAAACGCTGAGAGCTTCCTCAAAACGCTTGCTGGAATATAAAAGTATTTGCCAAGCCCCTGAACTTCAACAGGGAGTGAGCATGCCTAATCTCAGCTGGGAGGTCGTTCCATAGAATCTGGCTCAGGGCAAAGGGGACCACTAACAGAAGACTCCCCCTCAGATCAGGCAGGGATATAAGGAATCAGGCAGCCCTTAGGATATCCTGGACCCAAGTTATTAAGGACCTTGCAAGTTAGTACAAGAACTTTTAACCTGGCCAAGTAGCAGATGGGCAGCCAAGTGTAAGCTTTTAAGCACCAGTGTTATGTGCCAGCTATAAGTACCAAGTAACTGACTGTGCAGAATCGTTTATGCAACCTCCTAGGAACACAGGGAGCTGGTGTATAGCAAGCCAGACCTTTCATCCATCTAGCTTAGTATTATCTGCACTAACTCACAGCAGCTCTCCACTGTTTCAGCTGGGAGGTTTGGTGATTGAACCGTGGCCCCCTGGCATGTGAAGTGTATGCTCTACCATGCAGGCATAGTCCTGCTATTGTGTTAATACCACTACCCTTCTTCAGATGCATCACATCTCCTTCCCTCTGATGTTGTAACCTCCCATAGCTTCCTGTGAGGTAGGGTAGGTTGAGAGATGGTTTCTGACCTTTGGCTCTTCAGTGACCTTCATAACTTACAGGTGATTTGAGTTGAACCCAAGTCTTTCTGATTCCAGTCCAGTCCTCTAATCACTAGGCGACGTTGCCACACCCGCAGGAGCATACTGTAAGCAGATTTCCTCAAGCCTTCTGCATCCCACCTGTCCCAGCCAGCTTGGCCAGTGGTCATAAACAATGAGTGCTGAAGTCCAAAACGTTGGGATTGACACCAGGTTGGGGAAGGCTAATCTGAATATTCATGCCTGTTCTCCATCTTAAGAGCCATATCTGAATTCCCTTATTTTCTTTAGTGATCCTTCTTAAGATTATGCAAGGAGACTCAGAAAAAGATGAAAATGATTAAGGAGGAGAAAGAAGCCACTCATTTTCTAGACAAGGTGATTAGCGAGTTCACTAGTGCTCCGCTGAGGCACTATTTAGGGGAACTCAAGTCTCTGCTTAAGATTGTAAGAGACTCCTGTTCTCTTACAATCAGTTTATGGGTAATTGAAAAGTCACCCCGCTCCTCTTTTCAATAATGTGATGTTGTGTGATTATAGTAGAAACACCTGGCAAGCTTGCTGTTTTATTAATCCCATATTGTAAAACATGCATGGAATTCTGAGGTTTAGAGAGCTTCGCAAAGAAAATATTGTTTGTTACAGGCATTTTCATTTATCCATGGCACGTGAGGTTGGATGCCATCTGTTCCGGGCAAGTGGCAAGCTCCATTGCAGACAAGAGGTTAGGGTGCACCACCCACCTCACATGCCATGACTGATTTTTTTTTGGGGGGGGTGCGGTGGAATCCTATAAATACTCTGTTAGGGATGTACACCTGCAACAAGATTCAACTTGCAATAGAGTACCTTAGAGAAGCAGTCTGATCTGTTTCAGAGTCACCATGTCTTTCCATCTTGACTTGTTATTTGGTAATGAATTAGATCTTTTTTTAAAAAAAGGGGGGGGAGCTCAGTTTTCTCCCATTCACTATGATGGAGGAATATAAAAATAGCTAAAACTTGTTTTTACCTTTTCGCAGAAGCTGATGAAATTTGCAGGCATGGCCACCTCTCCAGTGTGGGTTAAGCCTGCCAAACTGTAGGCAGATACAGCCAGGGATTTTCATGCAGGGTGCCTTGATATTTTGTTTCTGCTTTAAAAAAGAAAAAGAAAAAACCCCAGAGTATGTAACTTTTTCATTTCCTGCCAGAATTCAGTACACTTTTCAGGCACAGTAATCCCTCATGAGAGAATGAAGCCTGCCAAATTTCAGAACAATGGCTGCAGTATTTCTTCTGCAAGGGCAGACTTTATTGTTTTGGGATGAGTACATCAGGAATCAGGGTGGGGGCGGAGGGGGACATTGGGATGGGAAAATGAGCACTGGGAAGGTAATGCATAGTATAGAAAATACTATGGGAAATACTAGAATGGGGAAATGTTAGTCCCAGCAAATACCCTTTTATCCGAAGGGGCAGTTGTGGTGGGAATGACCTTCTGAGCAGCAAATACCCTATGGATTTTGAAAGAGATGGCCTCTTTGCTGTGGGAGAGAAAGCCCTCTCCATTGACCTGCATATAGGAAGGCATAAATCCACATGAAAAACAAAGATTTTAATCCTCAGTCTAAATCCCTGAGATTGAAGTGCCCCGAGAAAAGAATTCACTGGTATTAAATCCTAGACTTGACCAACAAAATGAAAGACATCACTTCACTTTCTGCCCTATTGAGATCTGGGCATTTCCCAAGTCAGCTTGGTTGTTGTTTTGTGGAAGGGGGCTGTGATTTTTGGGGGGACACCTGAGGCTTCAAAGCAACTCAAAAGGTAATGGTAAAGGGACCCCATTAAGTCCAGTCGCAGACGACTCTGGGGCTGCAGGGCTCATCTTGCTTTACTGGCCGAGGGTGCTGGCGTTTGTCCGCAGACAGTTTTTCCGGGTCATGTGGCCAGCATGACTAAGCCGCTTCTGGCGAACCAGAGCAGCACACGGAAACGCCGTTTTACCTTCCCGCCGGAGCGGTACCTATTTATCTACTTGCACTTTGACATGCTTTCGAACTGCTAGGTTGGCAGGAGCAGGGACTGAGCAACGGGAGCTCACGCCATCATGGGGATTTGAACCGCCGACCTTCTGATCGGCAAGCCCTAGGCTCTGTGGTTTAATTCACAGCACCACCCGCATCCCCCTCAAAAGTTAGGGACTCCCTAAATAGACCTGAGTGCAACACCTCTCTCTCTGCTTGTGTTGCCCAGCAACTGGTTTTCAGAGGTAACCTGCCTCTGGCAGTGGAGGGAGAACATAGTCATCATGGCAGCCTTATCCACCGTGAAAGTTTATCATTCAGAATCTGCCACTGCATCTCCAGGGAAGCAGTGGGTCATGGACTCTTATTACAAGCACTGGTGGCCCACTGAAGATGCCTTGAGGCCAGGTCTTTTGTGGTGACATCCTCCACTTTAGCAAGAGAGCTGGGATCTCCACGTGGGCGGAGCAGACGTCCTTCCAACAAGCATTTTAACGACCTCATTTATTACATACTGCCCTGGCATAATTGCATATTGCAAGTTAGTAATTACACATATTCACACTAATCGAGTAATTAAATGTAATTATATAAGAACTGTAAATACATGGCAATACACACACACACACACACACACACACACACACACACACACACACACACTTCAGGGGAAAAAACCCCTTTTGCATAATATAGGATTTTATTTCATATAGAAAAATTGATAGTTTATCCACATGGTATGTCAACTTTCTGTTAAAATACTGGCTGGACTGGAATGCAGGGATATTAGGAAGCTGCTGTATACTGAGTCTATCTATTTCAATTTTGTCTATGCTGACTGGCAGAAGCTCTCCAGACAGGGTTCTCTCCCAGACCGGCCAGGAAATGTGAGGTATTGAAACTAGGGCGTTCTGCATGCATAGCAAATACTGTACCACTGAGCTTGTCGTTGAGAGGGATTTGCCCAAGTGCTGAGGTCCAAATAAATATAAGTGTCTTGGACATGAAGCAGGCAGGTAGCCTGTAGGCTGAGTTTAGGCAGACTGAAGAAGACAAGATGCCTCCTGGTCAGACCTTCAGGAAGCTTGCAGACAGACCGTATTGGGGGTCTGGTTCTGGGGCATAAGCAGTCTGAGGTCCAGAGTCAGGTGACATTGCCAAGGAGAGCCTGTTAGGGTCAAGTTTCAGATCAGGCAAAGAAGAACCCAGGAATGGAGCCAGATGATGTGGCAGACAAATTCTGGATCAGCTAGACTAGACAAGAAGTAAATCTTATTTTTCAACATAATGCACAGGGCCACAATTATGTAAACCTAGACATGCCTTCTCAGTGTATCTGTTGCAGCTGAATTGATGAGCGGGAAGCAGCTGCTCTGGACCTTTATAAGGGTGGCATTGCAGCATGGCGTGGATCAGGTGATTGAGTCCTTCAGCCTGCGAGCTGCCTTCGTGGATCAGGGAGTAAGGTGCCCGACTCCTGCTGCTTGAATTCATAATTTGAGTCACCTGATTCCTCACACTCCTTCAGCAACAGATCATCTTAAGTGAAGGAAGGCAGCTAATGGCAGAGGTATACAAGACAGTGGCATTAGATTGGTATCCTGCTGGAAATATTTTAGGCCTGTAATTCATTCCTCTAGCAAGCAGCTCCAATGACATAGAAAACCAGTGGCTCATCATACTTGGCGTCCGAAATGGCATATGGCACCTATTTTGGAGGTACTGCATGGGGTTCAGGGTTGTTGTTAACTCCTAGTCTCTAGCTGCATTGGTGTGATGACCCTAGTTGGGATATCTGATTCTAGATTTCCTCCTATGTTCATTAAAAATAATAATCATACACAAGATATAAACCCAAAGAAAAATGATGAGCAAAATACTCAAAAACATCAGAAATGTCACAGGGGGGCACATATCCATTCTCTTTGTTTGTCAACAAAATTGGAAGATATGATGAGACAACTGTTCTTAGAAACATTAAGATATCCATATTTCCCCCATTGGTAGCACTGAAGAGTCTTGCAGGTTAGTTGATCAACTGTGATCACACAGTAGAAAAAATGTTATGGATTTTCAAAGCCTCTGGAAATCTACATATTGCCGTGTGTGTGTGGTGTGTTATACCAGGGCAGTATCGAGCAGGTCGGGCGCCCTGGCGCTGAGGGGCGAAGATCGCTCTGGTGCCCCCGCCCTCGCAGCGCGCAGCATGGCTTCCGTGTGGCTTCGCCACACAGCGCCCTGCCTACCGGCCCAGTGCCCTGGTGCCCCGCGCCACCGGGACTCTACCTAGAGCCAGCCCTGTGTTATACCACAGATATATTTGCAGGCTTCGCAAAGCTTCCATTTTTGTTCTAGGGATTTCCTAGCTGCTGCTAACATCCATATAACCAATTATTTAGTATTTGTGTATGCTCATGGGACGCGGGTGGTGCTGTGGGTTAAACCACAGAGCCTAGGGCTAGCTGATCAGAAGGTCGGCTGTTTGAATCCCTGCAACGGGGTGAGCTCCCATTGCTCGGTCCCAGCTCCTGCCAACCTAGCAGTTCAAAAGCATGTCAAAATGCAAGTCAATAAATAGGTACCACTACAGCGGGAAGGTAAACGGTGTTTCTGTGTCCTGCTCTGGTTCGCCAGAAGTGGCTTTGTCATGCTGGCCACATGACCTGGAAGCTGTACGCCGGCTCCCTCGGCCAATAACGTGAGATGAGTGCCGCAACCCCATAGTCGGTCATGACTGGACCTAATGGTCAGGGGTCCCTTTACCTTTTTATGATCATCCCATGTATTTATAAGTCTCTCTTCTGATGTGCCAGGTGTACTATAGTACTTGCCTGCCAACACACAGGTGTGTTACTTACTGCCTACAGCCAGGAGGTTGGGATCTGAGCTTCTGCCTCGTTGGCTCCTGTTTCCCTTTCACAAGTATTCATTGCAAGCGTTTATATCAACAATACAGATCAAAGGAAGCTAAGCGTAGCCCGCAAACGACTAAAGCTGACAGCACAGCGGTGCCTGGTGATGATGCAGCAGGGATCAACCACACTCCTGGGTGCGGAGAGCCCATTTCCATTAGAAAACAAACCACTCAATTAGTTGAAACTCCCTGATGGGGAAACTGGCATTCATCTGTTAAGCGAAGAAATAATGTTAATTGAAGTATTGGGTGCTGATGAGCTTGCCTTCTCTGCTAGAGTCTGCTCCCAGTGGCTAGTCCAGTGTTTCCCAAACTTGGGTCTTCTGCTGTTTTTGGACTACAGTTCCCATAATCCCTGACCACTGGTCCTGCCAGCTAGGGAAGATGGGAGTTGTAGTCCAAAAACAACTGGGAGACCCAAGTTTGGGAAACCCTGGGCTATTTCAACTGGGGGTAGAGAGGCAGACTTCACCCCTCACATGCTGACAGACAAATCTGGCTCTCCCAATTCTCGGCTGGTTCAGTGAGGCTTTGGCACCAAGATGTGCTTCTCAATCAAGTCTAGTGTCTCCATGGGGCACTGTTGGGGCATCTGCTGGGGCTCCAGATATCTGGCAGCAGAATTCAGCACTAAAATCTTCTCTAGCTGCCCTGCTGCCCTTCAAAACTAATGATCCAATTGGTCTGAGAGGTTGGTGGAATACCAGTTGCTGGAAAGTGCAGGAGGGGAGAGTGCTATTGGGCCCAGGTCCTCTTTGTGGCCTTCCCACATGCATATGGTGAACCACTGTGGGAACTGGATGCTGGACTAGAAGGGTCATTGACATGTTCCAGCAGGCACTTCTCATATTCTTATATTTCCAGTTTAATTTCCCACAATACCCTAGCATAGCATCACTCCATCCCCAGACATTGTGCAAAATTAAAATGGCAGCTGTTTCATAGTGATCACCTGCTGTTGTCACCCAGCATCAAGTAAGCCTGCTTTGAGTCCAGTGACATAGGAGCAGAGACACCAGAGGGCACTCTGCAGAGTGCCCCTCTAACCCTGGAGGTGTTGCCAGTCAAGAGGAGCATTTGACCCCATCTAACAACCATTTCCTGGTCATAGTATGTAAACATGAGGAGAACCATCTATGCCACCTTGAGACCCTTGGAATACAAAGTTGGTATATAAATTATATATATGAATAAAATGAGATTAGTGGTAGCAAGCAAAATACAGGTTGACATGCTATTAACAATATTGCCATCCAAAGGGTGATCTCGGGAACACTCTTAGTTCACCCAAGGTAAGAAAATGACTTGAATACAGAACGTTGCCCAGTTATCCAAAGTGTGTGTGTGTGTGTGTGTGAGAGAGAGAGAGAGAGAGAGAGAGAGAGAGAGAGAGAGAGAGAGAGAGAGAGAGCTGTGTGTGTGTGCACGCGTGCGCATGCGCTTTCACAGGCATCTGGTTGACCATTGTGAGAACAGGATCTTGGACTAGATGGGCCACTGACCTGATCCAGCAGACTCTTATTATGTTCTTATGAAATGGAAGGGGGGGGAGCAAAAAGTGGGATAATTAGATTAGACTCAGTGATGTCTGCCTTCAAAAGGTAGGGTGGTTGTAGGTCTGCCTGAAAATAAGTAGGATGGGATCCCACCCAACACCGAGCACTTAAACTTAATTTTATCAAATCACACTATTGATCCATATAGCTCTCTCCATGCCATGCCATACCATGGTGCTACCTAGCAACTAGCCGTGGCTCTCCAGGGTTTCAGACAGATGATTTTCTCAGCCCTATCTAGAGATGCAAGAGATTGAATTTAAAGGATGTTCTCTGCTACTCAGCTATGGCCCTTCCCTGGAACTGTGAGTCAGATGTGTGTCCTGCAACAGTAGCCATTAATCTTTCCAAACCAATGACCCACTGCAACATGAGACCCACTTTTAATTGTCTGTGCCCTTCTCTTCTCTCTCTCAGGGAATATCTGTCTTCTCACGGGGACCCTTTGGAACTGTAGTTCAGTGAGAGGGGGGAGGAAGCTTTCTAACAAATGATTTTTAGCACCTGCATCAAGCTACAATTCCCAGGATATGAGGGGGGAGGGGGAAGAGAGAAACAACGGCCTTTAAATCAGTATAGATCAGGTATAAATTGCTAATGTAGACCTCCTGTCACTGTCTTTCTCTTTCATTTCATTTCATTCCATTTATTAGACTTATTAGTCACTTGTCACACACAGGTCTCCAAGAGACTTACAGTAGTAGTAGTAGTAGTAGTAGTAGTAGTACAGTGGAACCTCGGTTTACAAACACCTCGGTTTATGAATTTTCGGTTTACGAACGCCGCGGACCCATCTGGAACGGATTGATTCACTTTCCATTACTTTCAATGGGAAAGTTCACTTCAGTTTATGAACAGACTTCCGGAAGCAATTACACCCATGCTTCGGGTTAAGTACGCTTCAGGTTGAGTACTCCGCAGACCCGTCTGGAACGGATTAATCCACTTTTCATTACTTTCAATGGGAAAGTTTGCTTCAGTTTATGAACAGACTTCCGGAACCAATTGTGTTCATAAACCGAGGTACCACTGTAGTAGTGGTAGTAATACCATAAGGGGGGAAGTGGGGAGTCATATAATACATTAATATTTCATATAACATAACATCTATTGAAAATGCTCAAATAATAAGCAAAGAAGTACAGTGAAACCTTGGTTTTCGATCGTCTTGGAAGCCGAACGATTTGGAACCCAAACGCCAAAAGTAATTGCTTCCGTTTTCGAACGCGCCTCTGAAGTCGAATGGCTTCCAAGGCTCATTTTTCATTTTTGTGTGTGTGTCATTGGCTTTGCAGCCAGCCCATTGATCCTTGGCTTTTGAACGTTTCAGAAGTTGAACGGTCTTCCGGAATGGATTACGTTTGAAAACCGAGGTTCCACTGTAGTCTGATCCACTGATTAATAAATAAACCGAAGTAAACAAAACCTCTTCCTCCCCTTACTCCAACCAACAGTTTCCCCCCTTCAACTTCCCCAACCCTCCCAGAGGTCAGTTGTGGGTGGGGCCAACATCTCTCCTCTCCCTTCAGAGGGGATGAGTAGCACAGCAAAGCAGAAAGATGGTAACAAACATTTTTACCAGCTTTGCAGTTGACCCGGCTCTTGTTGTTCTCCTGCTGCTGGTGGGGGCACAGAACAGATGAATTCCTGCCTTGGAATTTATCTTCCCACCTGAAGCCAAGGCCAGCTGTTGCAAATCTTTCCCTACCACCCCCCCACACACCCTATTTTCCTCTTCAAATACACTGATATGACCTTAGGTTAGGTCCCAGCATGCTACTTGAAGACAAGTGTTCTACAACTTATACCAACATCCTTTGTGGTACTCAGGGGTTACATGGTAACAGTTGATGCTACTGTCTGGACAGCGGTCTTCCATGAGAAGTGTAGGGGGTGGGTGGGTCCTCTTTGGGTGGTAATTGTTTTATTTCTTCATTCACTTCAAAATGTGATCAGTTAGCCCTGCTTCAGACCCTTCCACTCATTATGCTGAGTGAGGCCTGGACTTTTGTCCCAAAGACCAGGCGGCAACAGGTGCTCTAGGGATCCTGAACCAATAAGTTGAGGTGAAAGCATCTTCTCCAGGCAGGGGTGGAAGAGCCTGACTATTTCAATTCTCCACGTTTCTTCAGCAATTTCCATTTTTAAAAAGACTCATGAAAATTCTTCAGTGTTAATTTTATGCAAATTTCTCCTATTAGACCCGTTCTTATCTCAAGTTTTGACTAACGTACGTAATTTTTGCAAGCAACAGCTCCCAATAACATGCATTTTTCTATGTTAGCTTTATTTTAAAAATATTCATTTGCATGCATATTTTCTCCTAATAAATGCATTTTTGTAAATATTGGTTGGTTGGAGAACTGCACCACAAAATTCAATTAAGTGCAAATTTCAAAGGGTGTCTGCGTATCAGTTCTCATACTGTTTCGGAAAATGCAGGCTTTATCAATTCAGCTTTAAATGAATGGAATTTCTCCCTCATCCCTCATCCCTATCTTTTTAATTTTTTGTTTTGTTTTGTTTTGTTTCTCTGAGTGTTGTGAATGTAGGAAGCTGTTTTACACCAGCTCAGATCATTGGTCCACTTAGCTCGCTATTGTCAATGCTGACTGCCAGGAGTTCTCTAGGGTTTCAGGGAGGGGACATCACCGGACCTACCTGGAGATGCTGGGGATTGAACCTGGGACCTTCTGCATTCAAAGCACATGTCTCTACCATGGACCTACGGCCCTTTCCTGAACTGTGGGAGCCAAGCATAGGTTTAGCATCTGCACAGTCTTCACTAACTGCCTGTGGCTCTCCAGGATTTCAGACAGGAGTCTTTTCCACCTCTTTGTGGAGGTGCTAAGATTGAATATGGGACCTTCTGAATGCCCTACCACTGTGCTACCGTTCTTGACTAGGAACACAGGAAACTGCCATATCCTAAGTCATGGAACCTTGTTAACAATGACTGGCAGCAGATCTCCAGCATTTCTGACTGGAGGCATCCCCAGCTGTACCTGGAGATCTAGAATGATAGGATTGTAGAGTTTGCAAGGGACCCCATGGGTCATCTAGACCAACCCCCTGCAATGCAGGAATCTCAACCAGATCGTACATGACAGTTGACCATCCATACTCTGCTTAACCCTGGGGCCTCTTGCATGCAAGTTCTCATCCCCAGATGACTCAATCAAAGGTGACTTTATCAATATAGGTGTTTCCCTTCTACCCAGGGTCACTCCCTTTCCTTTTTCACTTTCATGAGATTTTACTGATCTTTACATCCCAGGAAAGCAAAGGAAAGGAGTAAAATGTAGACAAGTGGGGAGGTGGAAAGTAGCCGGGTGGGGAGGCTGGGAGCTCAAGACTAATAAAGAAATTACTAGCGTACTACATTATGAATTGGATGAATTTTTAATAGCCGGGAATGTGGTTGATTTATAATGCATCAGTCCTAGCCTCCAGAGCCCGTTGCTGCTTAATAAATAAATGACAGGCCCCCTTGTATTAAAAGTATCCGTCATCTTACATCACTGCCATACAATTTATGGTGGAGTATCAAGGGCTGGATGGAGCATCCCTGCAGAGCAGACAAGCACCACCTGAGCAGGGACAAAAGAAAGAGGAATAGATTCCCCCCACTGCTGTCTGGGCTCCTTATGGCCAGAAGCTGGTGCAATTTGGGCTGGCTGATGCAGGAAATAATGTGTTTCCACTGTTCCCTGTTTGGGCCACTCCATGGGTTCATAATGATTTGTGCTCATGATGGTATTGGGAAGTTTATACATGATTCTGTCTGCAAAAGATTTAGTATATGGATAAGAACATAAATGGCGGCTCTTGGATCAAGCCAATGGCTAATCTAGTCCACCATCCTTTGCTCACAGTGGCCAACCAGATGCCTGTGGGATCTGGATGCCAAGCAGGATCTCAGCACAAGATCACTCTTCCTCCTGTAGTTTCTAGCAAGTGATATTCAGAAGCATTACTACCTCTGACCATGGAGGCAGGGCATAGCCATCACTGTCTCCTGTGGGAGAATTCTATAGTTTAACTATGCACTACTTGAAAAAGTACTTTCTACTATTCTCAAAATTCCAATATTCAGTTTGTAATGTCCATGAGTTCTAGTGGTATGAAAGGAGGAGAAAACCCTTTTCTCTTCATTTTCTCCATATCATGAGTGATTTTATAAGCTTCTATCATGTCACCTCTTACTCCCCTTTTCTCTAAATTAGAAAATCCCAGATACAGTTTCATTTACAATTTGAGCAGGTCCTGTAGTTTCCTGCTGAAATCCTGTAACTTTTCATGCCACAAATATCCCATGGGCCAGGGGGTTGTCCCTCTTTTGTTGTGCCATGGTATAAAAGTGTCCTTCTAGACAATAATAACGTGGTAACCTTCGGAAAGTGTTGCAGAATAAATTTTAAAAAAAGGAAAGGTATGTGGATGGCCCAATTTAATCCACCCATAATGCACTATTATTGTGTCAATGGCATGTTGCAGAACACGCCAACCAAAAAAACAGAATCTTGGAGGGGTCTAAGCATCTCAAAACACAGGACCTAGCAAGGAGAGCCAGTTGGTGTGTGTGTGTGTGTGTGCACGCATGCACGCACGTGCACGCACGCGTTAGTTGTAGCTCAACCAGCCATGCTGGCCATAATGTCTGTAAGTTCCTATATCAGAGGCAACATGCCTTATCCTCCATGATTTCTCTCACTCACGAAAGTGGCTTTATGGAGTGAGATGGTGGGATGGAATGCAACAGTGGCCATTGCCCTGCCTTCCTCTGGACTCCTGTCACATGGAGACAGCACATAGGTTGGGCACTTGTGCATTACCCAGAAAGAAGGGAAGAAAGCATCACCCAAAAAGAGAAGGAATGCCTCACCCAAAAGGAGAACAACAATTGGCATAACATTTGCACATTGCAATGGGGTCATGAAGAGTCGGACACGACTAAACAACAACAAATGTATATCTGTAGATGCAGAGGTAGAAATAGCTGCTATAACTGAAACGGAAATGAAAACATCTCACTGTACTGAGATGTAGTGACCCGTGTGCTTCCCCAGTTTGCTGTCCAGGTGGGAATGGTTGACATACACTTTCAAGTCCCCTGATCTCCCTTCTGATGGTTCTTTATCTTTAAGACAGACTTAGACTGGGGAGCCCTTCAAGTAGAGGACTGTCTTTTTTTAAAACACAGGAGATACCGTATGGCCACCCCAACAGCACATGACACTATTGACATGGTTAATATGCACTCCTTAGCGGGGGAGATAATGTGGAACACATACCGGGATGTATCCAATGCTAGCCCTACTTGGGGTAGACCCCATTGAAGTTAACAAACATGACCAAACAGGGCCCATTAATTTCAACATTTCTACTCTGAGTAGAACTTAGCTGGATACAAGTCAACAGTTAGTCTCAATTCCTCCAACCATCCACCATTGTGAATGGAAGCCTTTCTGAAATGCTCTATGATAGATCGTGCAGAAGAACTACAAAGAAATCTACATTTTTCCTGCTGTCTCCCTTCTTTCTCTTGCTGTTTCCGTGGGTGGGTGAACTGTGGTGACTCCATGGGACTCACAATTCAGTGGCCAGCCCAAATGGATGCTCTGAGGGGAGGGGAGGGCATTGCCTTATTTATTACATCTCTCCGTGGTAGCATAAATGCTTAATAGATATGGGCCTTATGAATAATACAGAAGCCTGTATCTAAGCAATTACAAAGCTTTTCTTATACATTGGATCTCCAGTGTCAAAGACTATTAATGATCTTCCCTACCTCTTCCTCTGCTGAGGGCAATTACAGAATCCGGGGATGGAAGGACTTGATGCAATGGGGGATACAGATACATCGTGGGAGCGGGGGCACTAATGTGCTATTCAATCACTGTTTGCTCTGGGAAATTTCAGTGAGGAAAGAGATATCACTTACATTTTGCTAATTTTTGCCTCTGCCCTCCTTGGGTCTTCTAAAATGGTATGTGATTGCAAGCAGTTCATTTAGCCCATTTAATGTGCATGCCGAGTCGTGAGTGATGCATTAATTAGAGCTAACAATTCAGGATGTTTCCTTCCTTCCAAGCCTGTTAATTCTGTTGAAACAGGTGATACATATTTCTGAGCAGATTCATGTCATATGAATTGTGCATCTCAAGTAGAGATGCCCTGGATATTATCCAGCTTTGATTTTTTTGGGGGGTGGGGGGGTGGGAGAGGGGGATGGATCGAGTCTGGATATTTTGGTACGGTAGATTTCCTTTTGTCTCTTAAGGAACACTTTGATTTGTTTAATATTCTCTTCTGGGATTATTTCATGCCACTGAGTTCCCTAACTGCAACTTCTTCAATACCATTTCAATATGTTCTGGTTGCCTTTACTTTCTCTTTCCAGGATTTGTCATGCATGAGATCCTACCCTATCAGGGATCAAGTCATGATACACTGTAGCCAATCAGTTTTAGCTGTGTGATGATATCGGAGAGGGGAGCATCAATGAGTTAGTGAAACAAATATTAAATGGTTCCAAATTATTGGCATAGGAGGGTGTATTTTGAGTCAAAACTATGAATGCTACACTGCAAATAGTTTAGAGTCTTCTCTTATTCTGTAGGGAAAGAACCAGGCCCATAGACTGGGTGGAAGTCTCTCTGTGGCCCTGTTGGATTCACAACTCCCATTAGCCTAAGTCAGCAACATCTGGAGTTCCCCAGGTTCCCTGCCCCAGATGTACACACTTCCCTGAAAATAATTCCCCTTGAACTCTCTGGGACCTACTTCTGAGTAAGAGTAAGACATGTATAGGATTGTACTGTGAGGCTGAGTCCTAGACACAATTACTTACAAGTCCCATCAAACTCCAGGTGGCACACATAGTTCTACTCCTTTCCATTTTATCCTCGCAACAATTTTGTGGGATAGGCTAAGCTAAGAGACAGTGACTGGTCACCAGAAGGCTTTGTGGCTGAGTGGGAGTTTGAACCCTGATCTCCCAAGTCTTATTCCAGTACTCTAACCACTATACCACATTGGCTCCATAGCTGCCAAGTTTTCCCTTTTCTCGCGAGGAAGCCTATTCAGCATAAGGGAAAATCCCTTTAAAAAAGGGATAACTTGGCAGCTATGATTGGCTCCCTGAGATGCCCCTCTCCTGTAAAATACATTCTGACTTGTTTCCATTCCAGCTGCAGCACACCAAAGTATCTTGGAATTAATGGAACTGTCTTGGAACTTTTTGGTGGTATGAGGTCCTCCTCCTCTTTTTTAAACTTTTTTTTTATTAAAAAAATCAAAATAAAATCCCAGACTCTGCAACTCAAACCCTGATTTGAGTTGTAAATCTCCTGTGTTATTCTTTATTTTTTTTAAACCCCCCCCCGCCATGTCCCTGCCTTGTGTACTTTTTGCTTCTTCCTCCTCGGACTCCTTCAGGATGGGAATTGGGGAGGAGACAATTGCCGCCCACTCAGAAGAGCTCTAAATCCTGCCTGGGAGGCTGGTGCCAAGAAAATGACACATCAAGGCAGAGGAGGCTGCTTGGATTCAGCTATCCCTGGACCACAGCATTGTGAAGTCCTTGTTAAGTTACTATTGCTCTCCAGCAACTTAGTCAGGATGGGGTGTGTAAGAGAGAGACTTAAATGTGGTCTTTTAGGAGCAGCTGTCAGGAACTTTTTCAGTGTTTAGGGCTGCATTCTCTTGCAGGAAAGTTATCAGCTACCACATACTGGTGGCAGTGAGTTGGGCTAAAGCAAAAGTGGGTGCAGCCAAAGCAAATGGTGGGTGGAACATTCCTTCTCTCTCTCTTTCTCTCTTTTTCTCTGGGGGCAGAGAACATTCAAGGAAGTGTTGAACTGCCTGCCCACCTGTATTCTATACATAGGGATGGAGGTGAAATTTGATTCTATTTACCTTTAAAGGCAAATCACCCTAATTCACATTTTGTGAAACAGCATGTAAACCAGGCATCCCCAAACTGTGGCCCTCCAGATGTTTTGGCCTACAATTCCCATGATCCCTAGCTAACAGGACCAGTGGTTGGGGAAGATGGGAATTGTAGTCCAAAACATCTGGAGGGCCACAGTTTGGGGATGCCTGATGTAAACCAAATACAGCCATCCTTTTAAATTTGCCCTTCTCCAAGACAGCTGTCCAACAAAATAATGTGCACAAAAATGTAGACATTTGTTAAAATGTGCCTAGAAATGCATATATGGGTGAAAATAACATACAGAAATGGCATTATATTGGGGAAAATGCCTTGCAAAAATACGTAGTTTGGGCAAAATTGCATTAGACATGACTATGTTAGGGAAAATTTGCACTAAAATGCTCTCACATTCCCTGCGTTTTGGACACCATGATCTCGCATGATTTTGTGCTGAGATCATGCCCTGAAAAAGTGCTTTGGGGTGGCACAATCATGTGTGGCACCCCAAAATGTGTGTTTTTGGGTGCCATGCAAACAAGGCCCTGAAAAAAGCAACTTTGGGGCTTTGATCTCACACAGGGTATGATAGGTAGATGATAGATAGATAGATAGATAGATAGATAGATAGATAGATAGATAGATAGATGATAGATAGATATTGATAGATGTGTATTTCGCAGGTAACGTCATGAAGTCCGGACTTGCCTCTTGCTTCTTACCCCCATCCTTTGTGCCTTTCTCTCTCTGGGATGGAGGCTGGCATTATCAATCCTGTTGTTCATTCGCGGATTTATAGAGGTAGGCAATGGGTTTTCCCAAATGTTTCTTTCAAGAAGATGACGCCCCTTGGAGTGCAAAGGCACTTCCAGAGACCCTGTTTATGGAGCATTCATCCTGATCCCCCCCCCCCGAGATATTAGATGATGTCAGGTATTTAATGAACATTCATTCTAAAATAAGTGCAGGGAGATTAGATGCTGCAGCACCAAGCAAGCTGTATCCCGTACTTTCCAGTTCATTTTCCCATCATTTACTGCAAAAAGTCCAGTGTTTGGGGGAAATAGATTTTGTGTGAAAAGACCCCAGTGCCGTACGCTAAGATAGACCACTGGTACATCCTGCTTAGCCTTGAGCATTATGGGAAGGCACAGGATCAGCACTTCTGAGCTGAATTCTTTCTTTCTTTCTTTCTTTCTTTCTTTCTTTCTTTCTTTCTTTCTTTCTTTCCCTCTCTCTCTCTCTCTCTCTCCTCTCTCTCTCTCTCTGTGTAATTGCTGCATTAAAAGAAATAATTCTCTTTCCTTCTCCGCAAAGTGCAAACACACTGTATGTCCACAACAGGGCCATAATGGCCTAATTCAATTATTGAGGGTTACGTTCCATGTACTGCTGTCTGATTTTCTTGTCAATCAATACAAACTTCATTTTAAAAAGCAAGCTAGTGTTGGGGAATATAGGGGAGGGGGGTGGAGATGCTGGGGAAGGTTGAAGCCCAGCAATTATGTAAGGTCTGCAGAACTTGTCTTTTGCTATTTGTAGCAAGTTTGCTCCCCCTCCCCCTGAAGTTATGTGGAACACTTGGAAACAAGACAGTCTTGTTGCAAATGGTAAACTGAAGACTAGTGAGAATCATAGATCCCACTGTATTATTTTAATCAGGGGCAGGTCTTCTCTTGAAAATAAATTGGGTTTTTGATACTGGATGATCAAAAAGTCCTCCTACAGTGTTGAGGCAACTGCAGGAGGGTTGCATGGGCCAAGGCATCAGGCAGCAAGGAAGAAGAAGCAGGCATCAAATAGGATAACCCAACAAAAAGTATACCTGGCCTCCAGCTGCATCTTTCTGGGAGAAGGTAGCAGCCAGAATTGCACCATCCCTGAGGCAACAACTCACATGTAACAGCTGTTGTGTGGAGGCACTGATTCTGTGTGGTGCAGGATGTTGTTTTGCTGTTTTGCAAGTGGATTTCCCAAGAGGAAAGCCACTTATGAATCAGCACCCTGCCATATTGAAACATCCATGCAACAGCTGTTTAATCCTGTAGAGTACAGGGCACTCCTCGCCAGTGGCTTCCCTACAGAGGAGCCACTTCAAAAGGAGCAACCCCACAGAATTCATCCCTCTGTTCTCAGATGGGAAGTGGGGAAGGCGACACAGCATCGACTTCCCATGCTCCCTCACAGCCATATGTTTCATTAGGTTTTCCTTTTTTAAAAATTTTTTTTAACTAATTAAACTTTAGCCCCACTAATTCCGAGCTGGTTCCAGGGGAGGTTGGTCCTCAGGTTGGCTCAGTGTGGATTGGCCTAACTGGATCGGGGCCATGGGGCAGATCGGCTGGAGGATATGTGCTGCCCTGCAGGGAAGGTATAAAGCTGCCTTATCTTGAGTCTGACCATGGATCTATCTGGCCCCAAACTGTCTCCTCTGACTGGTGCTCCAAAATTTCAGACAAAATCGCTTTCCCAGCTTCACTTCCTGACATATTTTTTCTGACTGAAAATGCCAGGCACCATGACCTCCTCAGATGGAACGTAGACTGCTTGGGATGGTCCTTTATACCAACCTTTATCAACCTTGTTCTCCATCGGATATTTTGGACCATCAGCCCCAGTCAGCACAGCTGGCGGTCCAAAACATCTGATGGAGAACAAGGTTGGCAACTTCCTGCTCATCTTTCCATTTCTGTTCCCTGCCTGAATACAGGCCCTGAATCAAGAGGAAGGTTCAGGCATCTTGAAATTGTCTCAGAACAAGGTTAGCCCCCAACCCACATCCTCATATGGAAACCAGCTAAGTGCAAAGATCAATGTATTCACCGCTGAACATTTCCTGGAGAATCATTGCATCCTCCCTCATTTACTTGATTATCTTGAGGGTGAATCAATCAAAGGAATGGCAATGCATGTTGCACAGGCTACAACCCTGTGGGTGTCCATTAGAGGGCTATCTGCCCAGTGATAATGGAACTGCTGATTAACAAGCATGCAGCGCTGTGGCTTGGGCATTTATTTGTTTCAAGGAGAAGAACTGCTGCTTGATGACAGTCCAGCATTTAGCAGCTGGTTTGTTAGCATCCTGCTGCCCTGAATGCTTCACATAACTCACTCAGATGGTGCCGGCTTTGTTTGTCCATCCATCTCCTGACTTTCTTGCAAAAGACAATGGTCTGGGAATTTGGTGGAGAACTTGATCTACAGTAATTTGGGAGGCAGAGAGAGAAAGTTTCCTTGGATTTGTTGCTGGGGCCTGGAACTGCTACAGCCACTGCGATGCTCTCCAGAAGTAGTGGGTGCATTGTTAAATTGTGGAACATTGTTAAATTGTGGAACCTGCTCACACAGGAGGTATTGATGGCCTACAAGTTGGATGGCTTTAAAAGAGGAGTAGACAAATTCATGGAGGAGAAAGTTGCCGCCACAGTCGGAAGCAATAGTGCTTCTTCTGAATATACCGGTTGCTGGAATCCTCAGGAGGCGAGAATGCTCTTGTGTTTGGGCCTCACTTGCTGGTTTCCCACAGGCATCTGGTTGGCCACTGTGACAAACAGGATGTTGGACCAGATGGGCCATTGGCCTGATTTAGCAGGCTCTTCTGGTGCTTTTATGAACAACAATTCCCATCAGCCTTTCGAGAATGGCCAGTAGCTAGGGGTGGTGGGAGCTGTAGTACAAAGCATCTCAAGAGCTTCCCATTGGCTGTCCCTGAAGTAGTGGGTCTGAAGACCAGGCAAGGACAGATATTTATCTCCAGGTATATTTATATGAGACCTATCCAGAGACTTTGCATTGTTTGCCAATCATTTAATTAATTAATTGAATGAATGAATGTATTAGCTGCCCTTCACTAGCAGGTCCCAAGGTAGGTTACAGCAATTTATACTTTAAAAATTCAGAATAAATCAGATTACAACCACACGTCTCAGGTGTCAAAGACCAGGGTAAAAGGCGCACCTTCAGCATTTGCCAAAAGCTGTACCCTCCATGTTATTTCCACAAATATATGCATTTCACGCACGCTTTGCCATAGTATATGCATTTTTGTACACATTATTGGCATCGCAGAATTCAGATAAGTGCAAATTTTGAAGGACACCTATGCTTTG
This sequence comes from Zootoca vivipara, assembly GCF_965207765.1. Lineage (NCBI taxonomy): Eukaryota > Metazoa > Chordata > Lepidosauria > Squamata > Lacertidae > Zootoca > Zootoca vivipara. Next base: position 18,636,325 of record NC_142596.1, read on the forward strand.
GTACACATGCTGTTTTGGGAAATGCAAATTGGGGAAGTTTGCCTTGAAATGTGAACTAAACCAAATCCCCCTCCAACTCTCCATTCCCAAACTAATCTTCATGGATCAACTGGAAGGGGACTATGAGAGTGTGGAGTTTGTGAGAGTGTGGAGTACCCACACCCACCACTGACACGTGGACCCCAGAGGCTTGATGAAAAGTGAATGTTAATGCCCTCCCCTTGTAAAAATTCCCATAATGTCTGAACATAGCTATTCTTTGGCTGTCTTCCTCTGTATCATTTGATATCCAGTCCATCCTGGCCTTTGTAAACATCTTGGCTAGACATGAAATTCTCTCGTATCCTCCCTGGACATTTATGCTGTGTGGCCCATATGTGTGGGTAAAGGAGTTCTCCCCTTCCATGACCTCCTGAACACCCCTGGCTTGGGTCTAGTGAAAAGTGTGATGGATTGGCCTGACATCCTTGGCAGAGTTTCTTGGCCCTGTGATGGGAGGTCTCGGCACACTGTGGGAAGATATACTCCTTTTGCTCCCGCAGAAGAACATGTCAGGGTCGCAATGACCGACAGGAAGCTGCCAACTTGGCACCGCTGCAGTTCAGCTTATTGTGGGTCTTGATTAAGCCTCCCTCCTGGAAATGATTCCTTCTTCCCCCACCTCCCCTCTTGCTCTAGTAAATGCTCCCCCTCCCTCATTTTTGTTCTGGGTCTTTACACAGGGCAGTGGTTGGGGGAGTGGTCGAGATATTTGGGGTCTATGTCCTTTCTAGTCTATCAGACCGCAGCATTTAGCACTTTGGAATCATTCCATTCCATTAAAGTATTCCAGGAAAAACAGACGTGTGACCTCAGCTAATAGAGGAATGTCTTGTATTTAACAGGGAAACAGCAGGGTTCTGATAGGTGGAGGAAAGGGCTCCTGTGGAAAGTTTAATGATTCCAACATTAAAGATCCCATGGTCATAATATGGAAGTCTCAGAGGGGTGGGGGAGGAATTGGATTGACTTCTTTTTTTATTTGCTTTTCATCCCTATTCATTAATGGCCACCCCATAACCAAGGTCCTTAAGCAGTGAAAGTGAGTGGTAAATTCATATTCGTCAAACAGCGGCTGCGTACACACTACATTTTACTCTAGAATCAACGGAGACTGAGTACTTGTTTGTTTGTTTTTTCCCTGTGTAGCCCATGCACAGTCTAGAGAAATCACATGTTTTTTGCCTCTGAAAGTGCTTCTTCAGAAACAGGTTTCATTCTGAAAATAAAAAAGCTCAATGCAGGTTGATTCTGCATTGTGCTGCAGTGTGTTCATTTGAAAGCAGGTGTGGGTGGTCCTGGCAATGGGGTGGGATTGAGGCCATAAACTGTCCAGTGATGATGTGGGTGGACTCATATCAAGATCACAGTCACCACTTACTTGTTCATTCACCTGGGGCTTGTGCAGAGTGGAAAACGTGTGGATTACCTAAACAAAGGGAGGGTTTTGAAACGTGTGTCGAGTAACCATGCCTACCCTTTTGGATCGCAGGATCTAGAATCGATCTAGACTGAAAGCAGCATATTCCAGATTGAGGGAAAACTACCTATTTGTGCTGCAAATGAGTTAATGTGGACACAGAGTCTCTGGGGCTCATTCACACGTGACTGTGTCTCTCTGGCTGACTGCAGCATCAAATAATAACTGCATGTGTGACATGAGCAGTTTTTGGTCCCACAGCTCCAAGCAGACCTTCCATGGCACTTCAGACTTGGGTTTTGGAATAACAGTCAGGCACACATTTAGATACATTTCAGTGGTCAGTGGAATTATATTGTTATAAGAATCCTGTGACAGGTAGAATGGGAGCACCACTTCAGCAATTAAGTGTGTATGTGTGTTGGTTTAAAAACAAACAAACAGGTGGAAAAGTAGTAGCACAGCAGGAAACCAGATGGACTAGAACTTTTGTGTGCTTTTCTCTCTCCCACTGTTTGTTAGTTACAGGAAGTTATTACATTGGAGAGCACACAAAAATGACGCCCACCACCTACAATCTGAAGCAGTATGGTGGCTATGCTCTACCTCCACTGTTGGAGGCTGTATGCTTCTGAATGCCTGTGGCTGGTGATCATGAATGGAGAGAGAGCTGTTGTTCTCAGGTCCTGCTTTCAGGCTTCCCATTGGCATCTGGTTGTCCACTGTGAGAATAGGATACTGGACTAGATGGGCCATTGGTCTGACCCAGCAGGATATTCTTATGTTCTCACAGTCTAATTAACCACACCAAAATTCAACCACCCAGGTGAGCAGCAGAGTTGAGAGACCCTTGGCAAATTAATGTCCTGTGGGTCTGTAATGTTGTGCTCCAGGAATGGTGTGGGGTGTGTGTTTGTGACCTTGATGACACCCGCAACTTGAGGTAGCAGCTATTCCTACTTTTCTCTTTCCTGACGTCCTTGAAGTGGACCTAACCTCTATGGCAATGAAGCGGTTCCATAACTGACAGCAGTCGTAAAACATGGGAGGTGTTTAGGGGCACCTGTCTCCCAATGCCCTGGAAGTTGAGTTGGTGGCGGTGATTCACACTGCTTAACATCCTCCTCAAGTGATTTTACCTGGTTGTAATGTGTCTTGGAATTCACATAATGCCACTGGCTTGTCTGGATGGAGAATAGAGAGGGGTGGGTGGGGGTGGGGGTAGAAACTAGCCTATTGTTTTGGGTTTCTTGCTTTGTTTTCAAACTAGGGTACCATTGGCATGTGCAGGGGTGGAGCAGGCGGGGGCATGGGTGGTACACCCCGGGCACCGCCCTGGAGGGGGTGTCACTCGGGGCCGCGCCCCCACCCCGCGATCGGCGCCTCCAAAGCCGCGCGCCTCGCTCCAGCCACAAACTCCAGGTAAAAAGCCCGATCAGCACGACAGGCACGCCGCGCTGAGCAGGCTTTTTACCTGGAGTTTTGTAGCTGGAGCGAGGCGTGCGGCTTTGGAGGTGCGGGGGGCAGCGATACCCCGCCATGTAACGACACATGTACAGCATCCCGCTGCGCATGCGTGTTACGTAGCGCGGTATCGCTGCCCCCCACAGGCTTTTTACCTGGAGTTTGTAGTTGGAGCAAGGCGCGCAGCTTTGGAGGCGCAGGGGGCGATACCCCTCCACGTAACGACGCATGTGTCATTACGTAACACGCATGTGTTGTTATGTAGCGATGCTGCGCCCACCCAGGTGCTTGGCAATTTGCCGCCTTGGGAGTTGTGGCGCCTCCCTACGCCCCTGGGCATGTGAGCCACAGAAAGTGGTCCAGAAAAGATTGTGGCCCTGGGGGTCAAAACAGTTCCCCACCCCTGCTCTATAAAGTGAGATGAAGTGCCTCTTTCTTTGCATTTAAGAATGGAGAGATAGAAATCCAGAAAAAGTGGGAGCAGGGGCAGAGAAGGCAGGGGAAGATGTGTTAGAACTGTTGAGAAGGTGAGCAGCTAGGGCCAAGGGGCATAGTGAGCTCTCTGTGACAAGCAGCATCATTTCACCTGTCCTTCCAGCCTCCCCCCTCCAGCCACTGCCTTCCTGTTGTTTAGGATTGACTTCATGATGTGTAGACCAACCTCAACCCAACCTCAGTCCTTTGTCTCCATCAGCAGTCGTCAAAACCTTCCATATTCATGCTTCGCCTCTGTTTCATTATTGGCGAGAATGTCGTCTCCAGCAACTGGCAAAGAGGGAAAGGAACAAACCCTCTCCTTGCCCAACATGCCCGGACATTTTCATAATTTTCATTATGGTTTGGATAGCTTTGGGCCTTCAGGTACGGTGTGGACATTTTCTTCCATTTTCCCCTTTTGGGAAAAAAAAATCCTTGTTTTTTTAAAACAACACAACAATACATAGACAGCTTTGTTTTCAATGAAGTTTTGCAAAATCAAGGCCCAACCTAGTTGTCATGTTGGGAGGTCCATCACCTTTTGGGTTATGCTTTTTTATATATAAAAAATGTTATATGTGGCTGAGTGGGAAGAGATCTCAATTCAGAACAGAAATGCAGCATTCACACAGGTTTCCTGAACCAAATCATCCTCAATTTAAATCCCTACCCTTCTTTGGCCTTAATTTGAATTACAGTTTCATGTACACCTTTTTTTTTAAAGAAGATCTGGGGAAAGATTCCCTTACCATATTCTCTAGCTGTGACTATTGGTAACTTTTAGATTTCTAAGTAGGCAGTGGGAGACATTCACTTATACCAAACCCCAGCCTATTGGTAAGAATGCTGATCTCACATACGGTGAAAAAAATTATTTGAGCCAAGCAAGAGCCATCTTGGTTTCTGATCCATACGAAGCAAAACTGGGTATCAGGATAATTTGTGAGGAATCTGTAAGGGGAAGCGTAAGAGCATTTTCACACGTGGTACTAGAATTACCTTTGAGCCTCCTGCTTTCATTGTACACATGCAAATGATCTTTAGTATAGGGGGTAGGGGAGAAGTTTAAGATGTGAACACATTATTATCAATTTATGAAATGTAGAGACCACGTTTTGTTGCAAAGCAATCAAAGGAAAATTTCCAAGGGCTTCTAAGATATGCTGAATGAAAATAAAAGATCCTTGCTGCATTGGACTAAGGGTCAAATTACACATCATCCTTATTGCATACTGTGCAGTGAAATAATCTGTTTTTCTGTAACTGATTAAAGGTGCAGGGGGATTGTTACCCTGATTACAGAGTATAATTCCCCTTCACTTGAGAACCAATAAGAATCCCCCCCCCAAGCCCCATATACACCCTTCAATGGAGGTGGCTTTCTGAAGTTTGTCCCAACACTGGAAATTCAGAGGTATACTGCCTTTGGATATAAAAGTTTGATTTGGCTGTCATGAGAAATAACCATTGGTCAACCCTCTAAAGAATTTCTCTAATTCTTTTTGAAGCCTTCTAACCCATTGGCCATTACCGTAGGCCATATTGTTATATATGCTTTGTGTGAACAAGCTCCTCCTTTTGTCTGCTCTGAAACTATTGCCAATTGACAAGCAAGCCCAAAGCTCTACTATTACAAGAGAGGGAGTTCTGCCAGAACTCTTTAGGCAATATAATTTTTATATTTGTGTTACAGGCGCAGGAATTGTAAAAGGCCACCGAAGTCTCACGTGTGAAAATGCTCAAATAATAGTCAGGAAAATTTTTGCAGGTTATGATGTTGGCAGGGTATCGTTAAGAAATGATTGACCAATGTTTGGGTAGACCTCTCCCAACAGCGAAGGTGACACACAGGATCATCTCAGCCCTCAATTTATTCTCCTAAGAGGTACAACCACCCCAATGCAAAGGCCAAATTATTTGCCACCAAATATGGATCAATACGATCCTAGGAAGCTGCTTCACACTGAGTCTGACCCACAGGTCCTTCAAATTCAATACTGTCTACTCTGACTGGCAGTGGTTCTCCGGGGTTTCAAACAGGGATCTCTCCAAGCCCTAACTGGAGATGTCCGGAACTGATCCTGTGAACTTCTGCATTACAATAATGCTCTGCAACCTTTTCCTAATCAAGTTTGCCTGTTCTTTCAGAAGTCAGCAGTGTTTGCCATAAGCATCAGAATTTTTTTCTACCTGCTCCCCATCTAACTGGGTATGGGACCTTGGGCCTTCCAGATGTTGCTGAACTTCACCTCCCATCATCCCTGGTCATTGGGCATCCTTAATGGGAGTTGTAGTTCAGCAACATCTGGAGGGCTAACGGTTCCCCTCACCTGCCTTATCCCAAGCAGACTTTGGTGCAAGGAAAGATAGGACCACCCTACCCATTCTGGGATCACTTCCAACATTTCAAATAGGTTCAGACAGGTACATGAGATTTATGTCAATTGAAAAAGGAATTTATAGCATGGAAGAGGGCAGTGGACCAAGTGAGACAGCCGCTGTTCTGGGGATCTAGCAGCAAACCATGAAACATAAAATTTTGTTTGTTTTAACCTGGAGCTGCATTTTCAATTTAGATGTCCATTATAGGTGCTGTAAAAGTAAGCTAACTTTTACAGTCATTTTATATTGCTCTCCAATTACCGAAACATTCAGAATCCAGAAACCCATAACACTCTAGCAAAATTAAGAGCCAGTTCAACAACAAAGAGAGTAATTTGCCAGTCAACTAACTATAGTGCACAGGTGACCTCTAGGACATGATCTTCCCAATGTTGCTTGGCTACCTTTTCCATCATTCCTGCCTTTTGGCTGCGCTGCTTGGGGCTGGTGGGAGTTGGAGTCCAGCAACATATCTGTCCCAACATCTCCAGTTGACATAAACCAGAGACACCTGTAGATAGTTTAAGTGTGCGCTCTACTTATTAAGTAGATGAAATTAGAGGTTATGATCTGAGAAAACAAGTTTCATAGCATACAGGTGAAACAAATATAGACTTATTTACAAGGCTAGGCTTGGTCACATAAAATAACTCCTTTGTAAGCATGAGGGGACATTTCCAGATTATTACCAATAGGTGCAATGGCATCCGAGATGTGGCTATACATATTGCTTATTTACATAGCAATTGTTCCCACTCAAAGTGTGGAAAGGATTACTCAAAAAGTCACCACATATTGCCGTGTTAAATTTTATGACTGCAGGCATGTTGAGAACATGGAAGCAGTCCACATCATGCCTACAGAAGGGGTGAATGAGATCTCTGCATGGACCCATCCTCAAGGATTGGGGGTCTCTCTGAGCGAGTTGTCAGGTTGCCCTCTGAGAACACGATTCTGTACCCCCAACTGCCCAAATGTGATCACATAGATGGTTGCTCTTGTAGACAAAGGGAAGCAATGAAAGCTCAGGCCCATTCAGGTCATTTAATAAGAAATAAATTCACTTAAGGAAGGTGTCAAACTGAGAGGTCCCACTAAATATGTCTTGTGGTGCTGCTTACCCAAGGCTGGTTTCTGAGCACAGTTGAAAGGTATCCCCCATCCCCACCCCTGGGAATATAGCACCACCACTTTGCTGAAACTAAGCGGGTCTAGGGTAAGTCATTGCTCATCTGGAAAACACCCAGGGAATCCTATACATGCCATCTTGAGTTCCATGTTGGAAGAATGGCAGGTTTAAAGTGAAGGCGTGGCAGGAGGGTTGTGTCCAATTATGTTTCGCTCAAAGTAGACTGAAATTAATAGGAATGGTGAACTTTGGTTCATTATAATGGGTCTGCCTTGAGTAAAATTTTGTTGGATGCAACCCAGAGAAGTGGAAAGTAAAGAAGGCAAGCCTCTTATCTCCCTCCTCTAATTCAGAATGTGCCCTGCTCAATGCAGCTTTTAATTTTAATCTGATAGGAGGGGGAAGGTAGCAGTAGCTACTTTTATTCCTTTTAGTTCTTTTGAAAACAATTACATGTATGTCACTATCTCTCTGTTCTTTTCTAGTTTGGATCTTTATTTTGTGGGATTGCTTTATTCCCCCCCCCCTTTTTCTTTTTTTCTCTCTTCTCTGTGTTTTCTCCCCCCCCCTTTGTCTCCCATACCCCCTTTCCCTGCTTTAGGTTTCAGAGAAATTATGTTGAATCCAATAACCCTTCCTGGACATTCTAATCCTCTTAACCACCATGGCATTTATGTTGAGGATGTCAGTGTTTATTTCAGCAAAGGACGTCATGGCTTTTAAAAAATCACAAACAACGGTGCAAAGCAAAAAAACAAAGACAAAAACATATCAAATCAAAAACCTCCCTGAAAGGTTTCATTGTTCTGATGTCAAGTTTGTTGACTGTGCCCTTTGATCGCTGTGGGACACAGTGGGAGACTGCGGTCTGTATATGGATCAAAGCCGCCGCCTTGTGGGACTGGACCTCAGTCTGCACCACGCTGAAAAAGACCAAGGGGTTATATATATCATTATTTTTCTGTCACCAGATCACAGGGTTATTCTCCTCCTCTGTTGGTCACTGTGTTCTTTCCCTCCGTTGGTCACGGTGTTTCCAAGGCACAACAAGAGCAAAGCAGAGCAACAAAACAAAAACAAAAAAGTTTCTTTTTTTAAGTAAAGAACCTTGAAGGCGTCATCCTAGCAGTTGCACTTTGCTTAAATTTTTTTTTAAAAAAGAACGAAACCGACCAATTGAAGTCCAGCAACTTTAGCTGTGGCCCTTCCCACCTGGAATCCTTGTGACATCACAACATTCTGTTAAGGCCGCCTGCTAGATCAGTCACTCATGGTGGTGGCCAGGTAAATGGGAGATGCCCCCGTGGAAGAGAAGATGGGGAGTACAGAAGATGCTTTAACAGAGTGAAGACCCTTGGTAAGAACAAAGCCAGCCCCCCTCCACCCCACTTCTGTCCCCCCACCCCTCCGTCCACCTAGCCCCAAGCTGTTACACAGAAACGATGGGTGGTTTTTTTTTGTGACGGTGGAGAAGTTCTGCTACCCTACCTGGAGGAAAAGATACCAGTGGCTTTGGGTTTTGGTTTTGGTTTGTTTGTTGGTTTTTTTTAAAAAAAATACAAATGTCCTAGGAGGATCTTTCTGTTTGTGTGTGCGCGTGCGTTTTGTGTGTTAGAGCCTCTCTTCAGCTATCTCAGTGTTCCATTTTTTTTTGTACACCAGCCTCTTCCCTGCTGCTTGTATAATGGCTTTACCTGGAGGCGGGAGGTGTAGGGCATAGGTGGGGCTCTCCTGGACTTCACACCTGGATGGATGAGGTGTACTGATGCCAGTCAGTGATACGCCAATAGGTTCTAGGGCAGAGAAAGGGAAGCGTGGAAAGTCACACAAGTGTATTTTTCCACCCCCAATCTGCAAACCAGTAGTCTCTTTTGCCTTCCTGAACACCTCCTTCCACCACCATAACCTCCCATTTCTTTTTCACCGAGTTAGAGATGTATTATAATTCTGTTGTGCACACCAAATGGTTGGCTCAAGGCATACAAATTAAGCAAAGGGGAATCTGAGTCAAAATTTCGTTGCTTATTCTCTGACATAAACACAAATATTGATTCTGGACTTGGATCAATATTAATATCTATATGTAGACACATTCCTTTCTTCTTATCATTTTAACTACATCCCCAAAACTTCTCATAATGGTGGGAGTGGAAGGGTAACCAATCCTTGAATACTACTCTCAGGAGTTATTTTATGTTATTTTTTTAAAAACTTTATCTGGTAAGTATGTGTTCTATGAAATGACCAATATTAGATAGAGTTCTCTCCCCACCCCTTCAGATTCCAGGTTGAACATGCTTAGAAGATAATTTACTTATGCAAATCTGTTAAACACAGGCAGGCCTTCTGTTAAACAGTTTGCAGGATTCTAGCAGGTGGTAGAGGATCATGAGGTCTCTTATCAGCCCATGAGCGATGGAGACATCAATTTTCTCAAATGCTCTCTCCATATTATGTAGTTTCCAAAATTGCTCATTCTAGTTGGTAACTTCATAGGCGGGGTGGGGGGTGGGAGAATTTTGAAGCTTGAGGGTACCAGAGCTGAGGACATTCCACCAGCATTAAGTCTTTGGCGATGCCCTTTCATGCATCTGCTGGGATGTTCTCTTCAAATTTCTCCTCAGGATACTTCTCGAAAGCCATGCATCACTTTATTCTGTCTTTTGCCAGCCAGTTTGCACAGATAACCGAGTGAACTGGAGCCCAAATATAAAGCTAGCAGTTTTAATGAGATGACAGTGTAGACCAGACATCCCCAAACTTTGGCCCTCCAGATGTTTTGGACTTCAATTCCCATCTTCCCCGACCACTGGTCCTGTTAGCTAGGGATCATGGGAGTTGTAGGCCAAAACATCTGGAGGGCCGCAGTTTGGGGATGCCTGGTGTAGACACACACATTTGCCTCCTTTTCAAGACTGGAGGAGTGGATTTGGTTGTAATTAAATAAGAAACAAAGCAACCAAAATGTTAACCAAAGCGTAATTCTGAGAGGCTCTTTGTCAAAGCAGAGAATGCTGGGAAAGAATGTGGGCCTAATCTCCAGTTTGGGTTTCTTTCACAGGACCATTTGTCTTGCTTGTTGTTGTTTCTCAACCCAGATCTGAGGCTAACTCAACCTGTCCTGGTGTTGGTATTACAAATTTTCAGGAACACCATTACATTTCTCTCTCTCACTGTGATCAACTTAAGGCTCGTCTACACTCCCATTTGCCCCATGATTCCTAGTCACGAGTCTGAGAGGTTCTTCTTCTGTCTTACCGCTTTCCCTAAGAAAACCCACCAAAGCAAACGGCAATTGGGTTTTCTGTGAATTGATGTTTTTCTCAGCTGGGTTTTCCCAGGGAAAGTGGCAGAAGAAAAGAAAAGAAAAGAAAAGAAAAGAAAAGAACCTCTCAAACCTGTAACTAGAGATCATGGGACGAATGGAAGTGCGGCTGATTGTTCTTTCTCATACTTCCAAGATCGATTGTGTACTCTGAATTAAAACTGGAAGCACAGTTTCGTCTTTTACCAGATAAGAAATATTTTTGTTTAAAGTGTGGGAAGGTAACAGTGTGGGTCACTGTTTGGGGCAGGCACCCCCAAACTGCGGCCCTCCAGATGTTTTGGCCTACAACTCCCATGATCCCTAGCTAACAGGACCAGTGGTCGGGGAAGATGGGGGTTGTAGTCCAAAACATCTGGAAGGCTGAAGTTTGGGGATGCCTGGTTTGGGGCATTAGGCTGAGAACAGTGACTCACACAGAGAGCCATCAGGAAGTTATGGCTGCTTTGTGTCTGCATCACCAGCAGTTGATTTTTTCCCCAATCACACCCATAGCAGAAACTTGGCCAAATTCGAACACCCCCAGCAGAAACTTGATTGCTCTGACCTTGCCTTCTCCCAAGGTGTGATGCAGAGAGTCAACAGATGCCCTACTCCATGGGTGGATCTGCTGAACTCACACTAGTCTTGAACAGTTGGATTTATTTCTTTTGACACAATTCTCACCACGTAGTTTTGGAAGGACTGTCTTGAGCAGTGGAAAAGTCTCTGGTAGTTCCTTAACGCTGAAAAGTGGGGCAGGGTGGGTAGGAGGTCCAGGCCTTGGGCACTTGCAATTGGTGGCTTTACGTCGCAAGTTTTAAAGGAAAAGTTGTTCCTGATTTTAATTATTGTAAATCATTACCTCATTTCCCACCAACGAGACTCCTCCACCCCTGATCATTTCTCTTCTCTTATACCATGTCTGTCATCTTGTGCTATGAAAATGGGAACATCCCCTTTCACAGAGACTCTAGGGGTCTTTGATGTCTAGTTTCTTAATAAACACTTTATTTTCTAATTAAACTGCTGCACGGAGTCTTTCCTTTTGAAAGCAAAACAAATCAATAAAATTCCCAATGATGTGTCTTTTCTCATCATTGCTACAGAAGCCAAATGGCATGTGCTGTAGGGAGAAATGAAATTATTTGTCATGTGGCGGATGCTATTTGACCTTTGAGTTGGTCCACACAGACATGTATACACCACTCAATAACTCGACAGTTGCTGACTAGCAGTTGAATGTGTGAACAGAGTCCAATGAAAGGCATTGCATTGTGAGGAGATGCTGTTGTCAAGCAGAGTGAAATAGAGCTGTAATTAATCACCAGTGGGCTAAGATTGTGCTGGTAAAGTAATAAAGCTAATTTATGCCGATAAAATAAGCTAATTCATTAAGGTAGTTTACACAGTTTCAAATCAGTGCAGTTGTTGAGTCTTCCAGAGGGTTTCTTAGCTGGCCAGGCAAAGGGGCCCCTCTGGAGTTCTTCTTGGCTCTTATAATGTCTTCAAGAATGATGAATGAATGGAAAGTTTTATTTGCCCAACTTTGGATCCTCAGCTATTTTTGTACTAAAACTATCAGTAACCATTGACCATGGTAGTTGGGGATGATTGAAGTTGTAGTCCAACAACACCTGATGACTCAATGTTGGGGACAGCTAATCTATGTCATCTCACTGAGGAGGAATGGTCACTAACCATTGAGCCAATTCTCCTGTTCTAGGGACCTCAACCAGCCACTCACACTTGGAAGTAAAATTTCATAACCTTTTCCCGAGTTATGGTAGCTTCAAATTGTAGCATTATGACAATGTGGTGAAAATGTTATGAGGGTCAATTGTACCAAGATTGTGAGGATTTATGGTCCCACACAGCTACAATAAGTGCATCTCTGAGATGGATTCTTTTCCATAAGATGGTTCCTTTTACATAATGATGAAAACTTGGTTCAGGCATTCTAGTAAGCAGGATGATGATGAGTAGCAATACCAAAGTTTCATGTAAATAATTGCTGGTGAGTTTTCACATGTGTGCAAGTCGTTGCAATTCTTCTATCAGCCAGCAATGGACATTTGTGTGTAAACCATCTTTGAACCCTTCTTCTTCCTCTTCTTTTTCCCCAGAGTGGCTTAGGGATGCCAACAGTAGGGAGATTACATGGACTAGAGATGCATGATTTTTTAAATTAAATAATAATAATCTCACCTGCAATTATATGGGCAACTGGTATCTTTCTTACCAACAGGAGAAATTAGTGGATGTGCAGAATATTGATTGATAGTTATTTATCAAAAAATAACTATCAATTTTTTGAAAACTTATTTTCAAAAAAAATAGTTATGTATCTTATTCTGGCCTAGCAGTGCCTTGTGGGGCAGCAGAACATCAGATGAGCTGAACAAAGGAGAAGCCCTAACCCTGCATAGTAGCTGTGAATTTCCTCTTAAGTGAAATCTGGTGGTGATCATTTGATGTGTGAGGCCTTCCTTGAGAAAGGTCCATTGCTTGTCCCAAAATCCTTATTTGGCTTCCTTCAAAATCCCTCTAACAATTTTGACTGTAGGGGAACAATCACATTAACTTCGTGTGTTGCTTTGGACAACTATTTGGAGCCAACTCAAGCCAGTCGCATAATCACAGGTCAGCATTTGGCTGAAGAAGCTATCTATAGAGGTAAAAGATGGTTGCAAGAAGCAACTTGGGCAGAAGAGGACATGTCCTTTTTAAAGTGGCAGAGGAATTTGGAGTTTTCTTCTTTAGTTGGTTGGCCTTATCGAGCCACAACTCTCAAGCTGTCTTCAGCTATGCATATTCTTGTTACTTAAGGGGTCTGAGATGTTTCTGTTGATTATTTTGTTTTTTCCTTGAGGCCTTGCTAGAGTTTTAAAATGTCCCTAGAAGGCTGTGTCAGAATGGAGGACAGTAGCCTTCAACTGTGATGTGTAGATGGAAAGTCGTTCATAGATAAAGTTAAAATCATGTCACCCAGAGACTACTCCCTTTTTTTTCCCTAGAGTGGAGAAGGATATTGAGATGCATCAGGGATGATATTAAAGGCCCTTCTTGTCTGTGTGTCATACCAAGCTGGAAAGAAGTTTTTCACTGGCTACGTGAGCCATCAGATACAAAAACTACTTTTTACTGCTGCCAATCTACCACTGCCAATCTACCACTGTCTCTGAGGGTTCGTGAGAACTTCAGGGAAAATCCAAGATGGGGAATTGTTTGAACTGACATCATAAGATGTTGCAACAGCAGTTTCACCACAGCTATCATGGGAGCGGGAGAAATATAGGAAGTTTTGATGGTCTCACACTAGTCCCTAATGAGCAAAAATAAAGACATTACTTTTGATGGTGTTTTTGATGTCCAAAGCTGGCTTTCAAACATTATACATCCCGCTGGCACCTAGAGCAGGTTTTCTTCACCCTTTTCTCCCTTCTATTCACATCTAATTAGGGTATCTTCTGTGACTGATGAATAGATGCAGTGAACAGTAGAGTAACTATGGATTTCTGTGTCCAGGGAAGGCTCCAAGGGAAGCCCCATCATCACATCCATAAGGAAGTTTGGCACTGGGGTAAATTGGGAATGGTTAAGGACAGGACCTTAAAGATTACTGCTGCTGAAATCCCATGTTCCCACTGCTCAAATAGACTCTCCTACTTGGAAACTTACGTCTGTCTCTGCTTTCAGAGGCTTGAGTATGCTATCCTCATCTACTACACTCTAGAGGTGTTCACACATTACTTTCATCAGGTGTACAGTCACTGGACCTGTGTCCACACTAATTGAGCTCTACACACATGCAGTTATTCATATGAAATGCTCAGCAGATGTAGAGTCTCTGTAGACAACCGTTGAGTTGTACAAGTCAACAAGTGCACACTCCTTGACCCAAACACTTTTACATGTGTAGAGACAGCTTGTGCCTGTGCCGTCTGCTATGCTTCAACATATGAAGCAGTCTTATACCAGGCTGTCCATCTCTCTCAGTATTGCCTTCTCTGACTGGCAGTGAGTCTTCAGGTTCACAGGCCAAGGGTTTCCAGGGTGTGGAGTGTTCTTGGCTCCAGGAGGCCAAATCTGCATCTGGCCTTACCTCATGAGGCATCTTTGACAGGTGAGAGGGACAATCTGATTATCCTTCACAAGACATCCCTATGACGTCACATGATTGAGAAGAGGGTTGTCTCACCCACCTCTCAAAATCCATCATGCAAGTTTCCCAAGTGCCTGGCAGCCAGCTTGGGAACTGTAATACAAGGGTTGTTGCCAACCATATGTATGGGTGGCAAACCATTTATTTCTCCTCTCCCCTCCCCTTAGGTGATGAGGAGGGGAGAAAGAAGCTTGCATTTTGCAGGCATCAACTGTAAGTCTCTTAACTGCCTATCAGCTGATGTCACTCAGGTCAAATTGAACTCCCTGGCTGAACAAGACTGGCCTGCAGGTTGGAGATTCCTCCACCCCTGGGCTACCAGATCCTTTAAACTGCAGACTGATTGCAGGATTTTCTGCATTCTACGCCACTAAGCTTTGGCCTCTCCACACTCCAGTGAGTCACCAATGAAAACCTGGAATGTTGCCACTCTGTCTGGTCTGTTTAACTTATTGAGCCTCTGAACAAGCTAGCATATGACTTATCATCCACTGCAAAAATAAAAATGCTGAAAAAAGCTCTTTTCCAAAGAAAACATTGCAGAAGTTAACAGTCAATATGTATTGCATTATCTCTGATCCTTGTTTTGTTCTCTGCCGACCTCTCCCCCTCTTCCTAGCTGAGGTTGTAGCAGGGTAAGTGCTGGTTATTGCCCCACCCTTACTACACTAGGCCTGTGTACGGTAGCACATGTTGATTTACGAGTTTACATCAACATGGGATTGGAAGTATCAGGTGGGATGTCAAAAGTGGGTGATGGTGTAGCAGTGAGGAGGGTGGGAGAAGGAGCCATACAGGCAGCAATAGCAACTCTGTTACCTTAATGGCCTTTCCCCAATTGAAAGGCTCATTCACCACCCCAATATGCTACCGCTTCTTCAGTGCATGTTTAGGACTTCTTCCTACTTTCCTCTGTGACTTCAACCAATCAGGGAACACATAGTGAACCTGATGATGGCATGGAACCACATGACCAATTGTGTTTGTCCCATGGGACAATGTCATTGACAGCAAATGAAACCATCTCAGAGGGGGAAACACCTCTTTGTTGTCCAGATCATTGAGCTGATGCTTTCTGTCTCGCTATGCTGCAGGCTACAATGGTGATGGGACCTGTCAGTGTGTTTTGGTGTAATCTAGTTCTAATGCATGACTAGTTTGGGAAGAATGTGTATGGGGAGGCACATCTGAAGTGTTCCTGAACGTGCATCCCAATGACAGTAATGAAGTGTGGATGTCTGAACATCCTTGTACGCACTATGAACTGACTTGCATGGCAGGTTCAGGGCAAGGGGAACTGTTTATTATTTATACCCCGCCCATCTGGCTGGGTTTCCCCAGCCACTCTGGGCGGCTTCCAACAGAAAAAGAAAACACAATAATCTATTAAACATTAAAAGCCTCCCTGAACAGGGCTGCCTTCAGATGTCTTCTAAAAGAGTCTGGTAGTTGTTTTCCTCTTTGACATCTGTTGGGAGGGCATTCCACAGGGCAGGTGCCACCACCGAGAAGGCCCTCTGCCTAGTTCCCTGCAACTTGGCTTCTCGCAATGAGGGAACCACCAGAAGGCCCTCGGTGCTGGACCTCAGTGTCCGGGCAGAATGATGGAGGTGGTATACTGGACCGAGGCCATTTAGGGCTTTAAATGGCCTGTTTATTCTGATGCCTTGGCAACAGGGGCACATCCCCTCTTTCCCCAAACTCCTCCTTCTCTCCCCGCACCCTGCTAACAGTTTAACACCCTTTTGTAGAATGGTGTCAAAGTTACAAAGAAATGTGATGCATGTTTTGTGGGAAGGAGGTGAAAAATGCTTACGAAGTCCCCCCTCTCCCGCTTGCACACAGCTCTAATTATATTATAGTTATTGTAAGACATCAGAAAGAAAGAGAATATCCCCAGAAAATACGCTGAAAATTATATCTTGTTTGTTTTCCAGTATATATGGATAGTTTATATTGAAGTTGTTTTTCACAAATTCTCCAAAGGCACATCCTCCAACCTGCTCTGGGGAAATCCAAAAGGATGTACCTGCCTTCTCCATCCTCCCTTGGCCCCAGTGTCCACTGGGACTTCTGCCTTTGCCCTTTAGAATCCAGGAATTCGGGAAGATCAAGGTTCCCAAGAAGGCTTGCACACCCTTAGACAATCGTAAGCCCCCAGAGCTCTGGCAATGTCAACAGAGCACCTTCCTCTCATTTCGATCTGAACTTTTGGTGCCGTCTGCAAGTGCTTCAGGTTAAAGTCAGGTATTAGAAAGGGATAAAAAAGTAGTTCATATGGTGGTAAAGTGGTAGGCAGAGGCTCAAAGGAGCGGCGGAAAAGTGTGTGAAAGACAAATTGATGGAGGGAGGGCAGCACCCCTTTTGATGAGTGGTTTATTTGTTTACTAGTTTGAACATCCCCAGCTCTGGCTTGTGTAATCAGCAGAGATGCCCTCCTTCCCTTGTTATTTGCCAACCCTCCAAGGTCTCAATCAATCAGCATAAAAGTTTAACAAGTTGCAAGAGTAATGACCAGAGATTCTCTGAAGGGGAAATTTATCTACTCAGGGTTAGCTTGAGAGCATTACTAATGGAAATAATCTGTTTGTTTGGGGGGGGGGGAGTGAGTTCCGTAGTTCATGCACTGCATGAAGAAGTACTTTCCTTTATCAGTCCTGAATCTTGCAACATTCAGCTTCTTTGAATGGCCATGAGCTCTTGTAGTGTGTGTGTGTGTGTGTGTGTGTGTGTGTGTGTGTGAAAGAGAGAGAGAGAGAACCTTTCTCTGTCTACTATCTCTATGCCATGTACAATTTTAAAACTCCTATCAGGCCACTTCTTACTTGCCTTTTCTCTAAATAAAAAATCCCAGATGTTGCTACCTTTCCTCCTAACTGAGTCACTGCACCCCCTTGATTGTTTTGGTTTACCTTTTCTGAATCTTTTCCAACTCTGCAAGAACATTTTTGAGGTGAGTTGACTAGAACGGTACACAGTATTCTAAAAGTATTCCAGATGAGTGAATATGTGAACAAGCCTAAGTTATATAGGGACCATTTTCTTTTTCCTTCTAAGGAGCATTTGAAACATGTGTGAAGTTGTATGTGTGAAGTGATGCTTGAGGAATCCAGTCTTTGCAAATCCTGATACAAACTGGCCTGATGCGACCAGAACAATGGCCTGACACAGGGGGCTTCCTCCTATGCCACTATCACTTATGCCACCTCATGGTCTCTGAAGTGTTTTTGGGATCACGGAGTCAACAAAATGCAGGGGTTTAAACCTTTTCCTAGACAGTGCAGCAAGTAGACAATGCATCCTTTCAATGCTTCTGCACACAGAAACACTCCCCATCTATGGAAGAACAGTGGAATCAGGGCAGAGTCTGAAGCTAGGTGAAACCTCATTGGCCCCTTTGCTCCACTTGACAACTTCTGAACCAGTTCATAGGCTGCTGTACCTCTTTCTCATCATCATCAGTGGGCTGGCCAGCATCTCTCTCTTCTGCCATGCTACCCCAGAGGTCATCACATCAGAGGCGTAGCAAGGTCAGCTGGTACCCGGTGCGGATTTTTTTTTGTCACACCCCCACACACATCAATGTCTCGGGGTAGGCTTGGGAGTCATGGGCAGGTGGTGCACCGAATGTCACCCCCCTGAGCAATGACACCTGGGGCGGTCCGTCCCCCCCCCCTTTCTATGCCTCTGCACCACTTCAAGACCCATAGCTTTGTACAGATCAGTGTCAACCCTAAGTACAGTCATTATGCACAATGGACCTTGGAAGCAGTGGTGAGAAGCAGGGTAGTGGTAGTTTGTTGTTGTTGTTTCCCCCTCCTGCCATGTTCCAGAACATTGAGTCCAACCTAAATAAGTGTTGACGGAACTGTTGTTAAATCAGCTTAGAGACCCGCAGGCAGCCTCAGGCTTGTAAATGCACAATTTGTGAGCCTTATTTTCATGTGACTTTACAATAATTCATGTCTTCCCAAGCCATTATTTTAATATTTAACTAACTAGTAGCATTACCTTGTGGCTGTCAACCCTGCATTACTTAAACACTGGAAATAATGGATGGCAAAGAGGGAATTATAAATCCACAAATGACAACCGGCAAACAATGAATTCAGCAGGGGAGAGAAATGAAGGATCTATTTGCAAAATTCCAAAGTCAACTTTGCATCCTGTTTGAATTTGGGATAAGCAATGACTGCAGTGTTTGTTTTGAGAATTAATTTTTGGATTACAGGTAGGTAGCCGTGTTGGTCTGGATCGAAGTAAAATAAAAAAAAAATCATTCAGTAGCACCTTAAAGACCAACTAAGTTTTTAATTTGGTATGAGCTTTCGTGTGCATGCACACTTCTTCAGATACCTGAAGAAGTGTGCATGCACACGAAAGCTCATACCAAATTAAAAACTTAGTTGGTCTTTAAGGTGCTACTGAAGGATTTTTTTTTTTTAATTTTTGGATTGAATATAGATGACAGGAACGAGCCATAGACCATACAGGGTATGAGTCCAAAACTTGGTCAGGTGAGTAACTCATTTAACAGGTGAAAGAAGAATACACTCTTAAGCCCCTGGACTAACCCTTTATTAGGAAAGGGGGGGATTTAATTCAGTTCACAAAGTGACCCAATTCACACATTCTGAAACAATGTATGAACCAAAATGTATAAATCTTCTGAAATTTGCGCTTTTCAAATTTGGCAGCCAGGTAATGTATGCAAAGATGCATATATTAAGTACAGGGGTTATGTGTATATATAATGCTTTGGATTGGGGAGAAACTTCTTAGGAAAAATGTTTTATTAGGCAAAATTGCAAACAAGAATGTGCTTATTGGGAGAAATCTGTGCTAATTTTTTAATTAGGACCTTAAAATAAAATAAAAAGCAGCCTGATGTGGAAATGTGGATAACTGAAGGTAAAACTGGGGGAAATGAGAACCTGGGAGAAATCACCATCCCATATTCTCTGGCAATGTTTCAAAGGAGGGAGCATTCAGAAATTCAGTCTTCCGTTGGCAATAATACTAGTACAATCCAGCAATATATATTCATCACTTGGGACTGCTAAATATGTTTTTCACCTCCTTCACCCTGTTCCATCCACTGTGCCAGAATTCTCACATCCTGGAATAGCAGCATTGCTCCTGCTCCCCACCCCTTTCCCCTTTTTTCGTTAACCACTGATCTAGGAGTCGTTCTGGAAAACAGCCATACTGGTCAAATTGTGTGAAAATATTCCAGTCATGATTATATTCATGTTGTTACCAATGATAAATAATGAATATGTTTCCCCCCCAAAAAACCCAGTTTGCTTGCTCACATACATGAGATTAATTGATGGGGTGGGAAAGTACCAAGACCTCATTCTTGACACACACAGACTCCATCCAAAATTAATTTGGTTTGCAAAATAAAGTTTGAAATGTGGGTTCAGAAACAGGGAAGGTGAGTGGAATAAAGTCCAGGCACTCAAAGGCAACACCAGACTCATTGCCTGCAGATGGAAACCTCTGGTCTCCACATGGGAAACTTGCAATGGTCATATTGCTTGTCCGAGCTAGTTTGCTTCTCGAAGTTCTGGAGTTCCCTGGAAACTCACAAACAGATGTTGTCAGGCTTCAGGGAAACCGATCTCTCCAATGATGGCAGCCAAGAAGTAGTTAAACAAGAAGAGTTCTTACCAAATCTTTTATTCAGTATTCACAGAGAGAGAAGAAGGAATGTGGTCTCTCTTAGATAGTGGTGTTGCTCCAAGTAAAGTCCCACTTGCTCAGTCCCTCCTACAGTGGTACCTCTGGTTATGAACGCTTCTGGTTTTGAACGTTTCAGGTTACGAGCTCCAGTAACCTGGAAGTAGCCGCTCCTGGTTGCAAACTTTGCCCCAGGATTTGAGCGGAAATCACATGCCAGAGGCGTGTGTGCAGCAGGAGGCCCCATTAGTGAAAGCGCACCTCAGGATAACAACGGTTTCAGCTTAAGAATGGACCTCCGTAACTACTTAAGTTCATAACCACTGTATTCTATGTCACCCCTTCGCTGGCTGACCTGTGCTTTCTGCCTCTGAGCTTTCTGTTCTCCTACTCTCAATGCCCGCCAGGTCCTGGAAGAATGGGGGGGGGTCAGGAATGCTTTCTAGAGACACTGTCAGCTGTCTCTCCCCTGCTGCTGCTTCTTCCTGCTGCTTCTTCCTGCTGCTCTCCCAATATTTCCCAGCTTCTCCCCTCTGCAGTCTGTGAACTATGACCTTCTGCAAACTACTGTTGTAAATCTATACTGTCCTCCTCTTCTTGGGGAGGTTCAGGAGGAGGGGGGGCTGTCTCCACCATTCCTCCTCAGTCCAGTCCCTGACAGACGTTCCTTAACTTGAAGCCCAATAATAGCAGACAAGTTTTCCTGGAATGCATTTTGTTTTCATTTCCCCCCCTCACACAACCATGTCTTACCTGCAGTGTGTCGTCACACCTTCTGATCCCTCCGAACAGTATTCTACCAAAGTGTTGGGCATATTGTCAGTTCATATTGTTGGGGTTCGTTGTCGGTTCATTGGGGCAATGGCAAGTCCTGATGAGCATGGCTGGTTGCCCCCCTAGGTGTATTGAAAAAAGTCTTCCGGAATGATAGCTAATTCACAAAGGTTCTATGGAAGATGCACACAAGATTTCTTAGCAGACAAATCATTGCGGGAAATGGTTCTCCAAGGCAAGAAGTTTGGGCAACATAAGTCTGAGCTTTCAAGAAGAGATTCACTCAACCACAGCAAGTTTCTCAGTGCTTTGCTACATTCGCAGCTACACTATTCATCTAAGGACATGTTCTCTCTTCCAACCCACTTACCAGTGTCTGCATGCCTAGTAAATGTTCAGAATCAGATTTTATGCACAGTCTAAAATCCTGTACAAAAAAACCCAAAACCCAAACCCATCATTCTCTCTTAAGGCCAAATAAGGCTTTGATTTTCCTTAGCTCAATATGAAGAACACCTTGATTATCACTGTAAAGGCAATGCATGGGAGTGACTATCAGTGGCCATGAGCCTCTGTGGCTAATATTCTGCTGCCACTGTTGGAAGCCTCTGCATAGCAGTTCCTGGAAATCGCAAGTGGGGCAGAGTGCTGTGCTCAGATTGGGATTCCCATAGGCATCTCTTTGGCCACCGTGAGAGCAGGATGCTCTGCTAGATGAAATTTGGCCCAATCCAGCAAGGCTCTTTTAAGTCCTTAATGGAGACTATGCTCTTCACACCCTCATGGGTTTCAAAAGGAGATTCCCAACCTCCTGTGTGGCTAGGAGCCTTAGGAAAAAAAAAAGCTCCTCATCAATGTCAATGGGGGCTTTCCCCTCCTAGACCCACATGGGGAGCATTGATCTCCATTCTGATCTTGGAGGGAGAGTGAAGAACAGAGCTTCTCCATCCTTCGTAGTGAGAATCGGTCTCTTCCCATATAGTTAGTTGAGATGAAACAAGATACACCTACCGGTATTTAAGTCCATGTCTCTTTGCCACAAAAACACCCCGACCGACAACCTAAAAATGTTGGAAACAGCTGAGAAAAGAACGTGCTACATGATGCAGGTAAGTTGGTTACATTCTAGTGACTTGCTTGCACCAGCAGCCTTGGAAGGAGATAGTATTTTGGTTTCTAAAGGGTTTCCCATTCCCTAGAATGGGAAGAAGTGGATAGTCCTGGGACCAAAGATTCCTGCTTGGAGTGAGAAAAACTGTATGAATCCAAAACTGTGCAGTGTCCTTGTTACAAGAGTAAGTTCCATATGATACAGTAGGTGGGAGCCACTTCAATAGACTGGGTTTGTAGCATTCTTCTCTAGAAAGGAGAAGCATATAGGTCTCTAAGGATTAGACTGAGGCCACATTCACACCATGCCAAGCACTTTGATATCACTTTTAACAGTCATGGTTTTCCCCAAAGGATTCTGGGAGCTGTAATTTGTTAAGGATACTGTTAGGAGACCGCTATTCCCCACCCAGAACTACCATTCAGAGAGTGGTTTAACAATCAATCTCTCTTCACAGGGAACTCTGGGAATTATAGCTCAGGGAGAGGAATATACAGGTCTCCTAACAAACTACAAATCACAGAATACTTTGGGGGAAGCCATGACTGTTTAAAGTGGTATAATAGCACTTCAGAAATATGGTGTGCATGTGGCTGGAATCAAACTGTTTGCAACTGAATAGCAAAACCAAAGGGTTCCCCAAGTATTGTTGACATGTTCTTTTTCCAAACATGTCCCCATTCCTGCCTAGGAAATGGAAACATGCCACCTTGCTCTGAAGGACACAGACAAGATTTAATTTTTTTCCATCATCCTGTGAAGCCTACTTGGTGGCCTATTATTAGGTGTAAGTCTCATAGAGCTGGAGGTGTTATGTTATATTCTTTCAGCCTCACTTTCCTGCATTCAAATAATAGATATGGGTGGTGTTGGCAACGAAATGCATTTTGGTTTGTATTTTAATGTGAACTTAACTAATTCGCGTGTCCCCAAACAATATGTGTACTGAAATGCAGCTGCCCTTCAAAAGTTGTACTCCTCTGAATTTTTGCAATGCAAACCTACAATCAAGGAATATGTACCAAAATGTGTGCATTAGGAAAGCACCAGTTGATATTGGGTTCATGGCCAGTGAGTGTGATTCTTCTCCCCCCTCATGTGTTTATTGAACTTGCAAGGGGGTACTAGGGATAGTGGAGAAATTTGATTCCTTTTATATAAAGTCGTACCTTGGAGGTCGAATGGGATACATTCCGGAAGTCTGTTCAACTTCCAAAACATTCAGAAACCAAAGCTCCTCCAGCCAATCGGAAGCCCTGTTGGATGTTTGGGTTCCAAGAAATGGTCGCAAACTGGAACCCTCACTTCCAGGTTTGCGGCGTTCAGGAGCTGAAACATCCGAGCACCAAGGTATTTGGGATCCAAGGTACGACTGTAAAGGCAAGCCTACCTAATTCAGAATTTGCAAATCAATTTGAGAACCCAAAAAACCAGCCATCCTTTCAAATTTGAACTTTCATTGAATTTTTCCAGGTAGCTAAGTAATGTGTGTAAAGGTAAGGTATGCATTTTAAACGCATGTATTCCAACTCTAAAATGCATTCCAACTCTACAGTTACAGTCATACGTGACTTTAAGTACGCTTCGGTTTGAGTACTTTCAGTTTAAGTACTTCGCAGACCCGTCTGGAACGGATCAATCCACTTTCCATTACTTTCAATGGGAAAGTTCGCTTCAGTTTATGAGCACTTCAGTTTATGAACAGACTTCCGGAACCAATTACACCCATGCTTCGGGTTAAGTACGCTTCAGGTTGAGTACTCTGCGGACCCGTCTGGATTGGATTAATCCACTTTCCATTACTTTCGATGGGAAAGTTTGCTTCAGGTTAAGTACGGACTTCCAGAACCAATTGTGTACTTAAACCGAGGTACCACTGTATATTATTTGGGGAAATTGCTTTGCAGAAAGGCGTATATGAGGCAATATTGTTTTAGGGTAAATTGGCTGATAATTTTTTCCTGAGGATATGGATATAAATATATATACACACACACACAATCCTATGTGGAAATGTGGAGAACTGAACTTAATATTGAGAAAATGAGAAATTCAGAGCACCTGAAATTGACAGATTGGCCCATCTGCAGGGGATGCATGCAAACACTCTATTGCTCAGGCAAACATTCAGTGATTTCACAGAGCTCATCCAGATCCACTGGAGAAAGGTCGACATACACACCAGGTACATGTAGACCTTGGCATAAAGCTGTGAGGAGAGTTTGCTCTGAGCTTCCATATGGAGCACGGGGGGGGGGGGGCATCAACACTGGACAGTGTAGATGATTTTGTTTGCCACTGATGGAGGGAGCTGGAATTCTGGGCAGTGAGTGTTTGCATCTTTGATCTCAATAAGGCATCTCTGCCTGACAAATAGTCTGAGACGTGAGAAAATAAGTGTTAGATCTTAGGGGGGGGGGGAGAGTGCCATTCTCCAAGAAACAGATTGGCCCAGGCCTAAGAAAATACTGGTCAGTGTCAGCTACTGTGCGGGAGCTGGTTTTCCACCCTCCCTATAAAAATTCTGACTTAGTTCATGGTGTTAAAAAGAGGGGGGGGGAGAGATATAAAAAAAATAAGGGAAAGGGAGCCCATGAATCATTTATAGGCAAAAAGATGAAAGCAGACGTCAGAGCTGGAGAGGGTCTGAGGAAGGGAA
Organism: Zootoca vivipara; assembly: GCF_965207765.1. Taxonomy (NCBI): domain Eukaryota; kingdom Metazoa; phylum Chordata; class Lepidosauria; order Squamata; family Lacertidae; genus Zootoca; species Zootoca vivipara. The sequence goes on from NC_142596.1 coordinate 18,660,934, forward strand.
CATTTCATTATTTATGGGGCTGGATTTTGAACTGAAGGAACCTTTTCCTCACACTCTTAACCTTTTCCTTTCATGAGCTGCTCAGAGATAATGTGCTCTGATGTGCCATCCGCTTCCTGCAGATAATTGTATTATTATTATTATTGTTTTTTAAAAAAAACCAAGAGCTAATCAGCGCCTTTCCTCTGTTTGCATCTTATTCCTTGGCCTGTTCGCCTGAGACATTCCTTTAGTGAGGTTTATACTGCGGCTGCATAGCCTTTGGAAAGGGTGGAAGGAAATGGCACACTTTGGAGTATTTCACATAGGGGTCACGGACCCCTGAATGAAATCCATCGCCCCATTTTAGGTCAGTTCATTCTCCCTCCAAGAAACCTTTCAAAAAAGTACTGGTAGAGGAACACAGGAAGAGTTATGTTGGATCAGGCCAGTGGTCCATTTAGTCCAGCATCCTGTTCTCACAGTGGCTGACAAGATGCCTCGGCTGGGAAGCTCACAAGTCAGACCCGAGTGAAACAATATTTTTGCCACTCGCGAATCCCAGCATCTGGCATTCGGAGGCACATGTGGTAACCAGTGAATTGGCTGTATCAAACTAAATTTTATTCAGAATAGACCCACCGAAATGAATGGGGCTAAATTAGCTATGTCCATTAATTCCCATGGGTCTACTCTGAGTAAACCATAGATTCTCCTAGATATAGTTTGCTAGTTACTATACTCTTGACATCTTCAGTAAGGAAGGAATTCTACTCAGCTAACATGACCAGAAGCTGCTTATAAGACTTTTCGTCCATGAATTGTCTAATCCCATTCAAAAGTCATTCAACCTAATGGTTAAGGCCACACCTTGAAGACGTGAATTCCATAAATGGTGTACTATTTCTCTGTCCTGATTTTTTTAGTAGTTTTAGTGGATGCCCCAGGGTCTTACAAGAAACACATCTCTTCATCACCTTTTCCCAATGCCAAGCATACTTTTATAAACCTATTGTGCCTCCTCCCTAAACTGGTGCCGTCCAATTGTTTTGGACTACAATTCCCATCAGCCCTAGCCAGCATAGCCAACAACCAGGAACGATTGGAATAATAGTAAGGAATTCTGGAGGGCACCATGTTGGGGAGGTCTGGTACAATCTTTCCTGAGATTTCACCTAAGGAAGTTATACCTATGAAAGGGGACAAAAAAAAAAGCAAATCCCACACTCGGGATAAAATTTGTACTCCTAGACTAATGACACCAATTTGTTGAGATAGTTTTATATAATATCAGTGCAGCTGGTGGAGTCTTCCAGAACTCTTCCTTCCTCACCAGGTGCAGGAGACTCTCTGGGGATCATCTTGAATCTCACAGCAACTTCCAGGCATCATGAGAACAGAAAACTCTATTGAACATATTTCTCGTATTTCTGTCATCTCTTTCGAAGTGCCACTCCTCCTTTGAACAGTATCTCATGCAACAGTAATTGACCAAACTTATTTGGAAGAAACAGTCTAAGAACCATTTTCTTTGATCTGGTCACCCCCAGCATTTCTCCCAGGAATGGAAGCAGAGTCTTGATGCTTAAAAATGGCTGCAGCTTGGCTCAAAGATCTGCAAACAGCAAAGGCTTGTCAGAGGGTTTACTAGACCCATCTTGCATTTTACTTTACGAAAAGATTTCAGGAAAAGATTCCTCCTAAGAGAAGAGGAAAGAGCTGCTCTGGCAGTTGAAAGTGTAGGAAAATGCTCGGTGGTGTTTTGCCATGTGGCTTTGAATCATGGTAGCTCTTCATTTCTGGGGAGGAGCCATAGCTTGACGGTAGCACTTCCTGTCTAAGCACAGCCCCTTCAGGGTGTTTTTATTTTCCAGGGACAGTCCCAGATTTACAGAAGCCACCCCAGTTTGTGATTTGATCCCAAAATGCCCTGCATTTCCTTAGGACATCCCTATTTTCATCAGAGAGATGTCAGACATCCTATTTTCTTTGGTCCTATTTTCTTTGGCGTGTATGGCGGGGAACTGCTGCCACTCAGAGTCGACAATACAGTGGCACCTTGGTTTAAGTACACAATTGGTTTCGGAAGTCTATACTTAACCTGAAGCGTACTTAACCGGAAGCGAACTTTCCCATTGAAAGTAATGGAAAGTGGATTAATCCGTTCCAGTTGGGTCTGCGGAGTACTTAAACTGAAAGTACTCAAACCGAAGCATACTTAAACCAAGGTATGACTGTACTGAGCTAGAGGAAGCACTGGTCAGACATGTTCCAAGGCAGCTTCCGGTGTCTTATTTTTCTTTTATTTATTGAAATATTCATAGGCTGCAGTTTCATAAAAGGAGGCCTATAGCTCACAAAATTACAATACGGATAATAAAAACATCAGTGGGGATGCCTGTAAAAGCATCACTGAACACTGGTCAGTAAAAGGAAACTCACACTGCAAAGGCTGATCTAAGTAAAACACTGCTTTAAGGAGACACCTGAAAGAAGGCAGGATTTATTCCTGCGGAACCTCTACTGGCAGGAAGTTCCACAGGACATGCCCTACTATGCTAAAGGCTTGGTGCCTAGTAAGGGGTGACCAAACCTCAGGCAAGGGCTGGAAGCACAAGGAGGGCCTCATCGGAGGAATTCAGTGATTGAGGTGGAGATTAAGGAACCATTGGTCTCAATTTGTTTCGTGTTTTGTGAATTAACACAAGAAACCAGTTCAGGACCCATGGTTGTTAAGGAGGCTATGAAATCCTAAACCAGTCCAACTGCAACCTCAGCATAGATGTCAAAGATATCCAGAATTATTGTCTGGGATGCCTCAGTCAGGGGTGGTGTTTGGCGGCTGGGTGGTGGTGGTACCCAAACAGCATCCCTAAATTTCCTATGCTGCCCACTTTGGGTACAGCATGAGAACTTCCTCCTCCTTATATTCCATAGGGCTATACATCCCATCCTTCCTTTCAGGCAAATCTGCCTTACAAAAAAGAGAAGTAGATGGTCTTTGAGTAGACTAATCGTGTCACGTACTATCTGTTGCTTATTAAGAGGTTTAACAAGCCCAGCTAATTACAATGTACTCAAGGATTTTCCAGCTTAGGGAAACTGTCCTTGTTTGTTTGTGTCAATGCATTTAACACATTAACTCTCCAATTAAATGGGGGGTTTGTATGTGAGGGCACTGGCAGCATCACCTCTGGAGGGGGATTTTAGACAGAGGGAAGGATGCCTTGCATTTAGCAAACAATGCTTAAAAACTTTGAAACCAACAAGCGTGCTTGATATTGTATTTGCAGCTGCAAATGCCAGCCTTCATTGTTACTAATGAACTTACGACATAGGGGTGGGGGGAATTTATGTGGAAAAAATAAAGCAGTGGAAAAAAATTTCAGAGGAAAAAGCCATTCCACATCATTGCTGATATATCATAATACATCATAATAGATATGCTATTCATTTTATTTGTAAAACAAACAAACAGACAGACAAACTTAGCAGTACTGCAATTTCATTTAAAAATAAAATAAAAGTGATTTGTACCTATTTAAAAACAACCCCCCCCAATACATTTTTTTTAAAAAAAATTAATGGAAAATGTGTCTCTTAATTGCATACATGATACTGGAAGCAAAGAAAAGTTTACGACAAACATTTGAAGATTAATATAGATGATGCATGCTTAATTGAAGATTATCAAATAAGTTTCTATTAGTTTTCCAATATTCCACCAGTAATAGCCAAATTCTAACACTATCAATTAATTTTCCTATTAATGCAATTATTCAAATGCCAATCAATTCCCAATTAATACATTTTGGTTAAAGTGGATTCCCCATGGTAAATTTGATAATTGAAGATTAATATAGATGATGTGTGCTCTGTTTCACAGGAGTGCTTTCCCATTCAATCTCCCATTCTCTTCCTGGAATCATCACCTTCTAGTGTGACTTCTCAAATACCCCATATTGGCTTTCCCTGATAGGACTCCCCTTTTAGGTGCCCGTACTCACCATGCGGGCGGGACACGGGTGCCGCTGTGGTCTAAACCACAGAGCCTAGGGCTTGCCGATCAGAAGGTCAGCGGTTTGAATCCCCACACTGGGGTGAGCTCCCATTGCCCGGTCCCTGCTCCTGCCAACCTAGCAGTTTGAAAGCACGTCAAAGTGCAAGTAGATAAATAGGTACTGCTTCGGTGAGAAGATAAAGGTTGTTCCCATGCGCTGCTATGGTTCGCCAGAGGCGGCTTAGTCATGCTGGCCACATGACCCGGCAGCTGTACGCTGGCTCCCTCGGCCAGTAACGCGAGATGAGCTCCACAGCCCCAGAGTCATCTGTGACTGGACCTAATGGTCAGGGGTCCCTTTACCTTTACTCGCCAAGAAGTTAACAGTAAGTGCCACACTTTTTAACAACCAAAAAAGTTCTGCTGGTACTGAGTACCCTTGATTACCCCCTTAAAAGGGGGGGAAGCACTGGCTATCCTTGCTTTGCATACTCCCCCCCCCCCATAAACAGGGAATCTGTGCAGGGAATTTATTTTCATGGGCAAACATCCCAACAAAAGGATCTCCTGACTGAGGTCCGATGAGATACTGTCTAGGAACAGTTTAGCCACTTCATCTGTTTCTTTTCTGAACCAAGCCTAAGAGCCAGTAAGCTTGCCATCTGTTTTGGATCATCTTCTGAAAGGAACTCGGAGACACACACCTGGAAAAGCATACCTCTAGGAAGACCTGACCGGATTGAGACTTTGGGAGTTCATGCTTGTATCCTCAGAGGAGTGAACCGCCGCAGCCCATATATCCAGTTCATAAATGGAGAGTCTATTTAGATTGTCAACAAGCATTTGACAAATCTTCACGTTGGAGATTAATGGGCAAACTTAAGAATTCCAAAGGAGTTGGAGAATTTGCGCACACACACACACACACACACACACACACACACACACACACACACGAGAGAGAGAAATCTGTCTGAGGGCTGTTGATGACAATGAAGTTTCAACTGAATATTCTGTAGCTGTAGGGAAGAGGTCAGAAACATGAGGCCTCCTGAGTGCTTTTAAAGGTCCTCTGTGTTCCTAATCTGCATTAATGCATTTTGTCGAAAATAATAAATAGCTCCAGGCGAAATTCACCCCCTTAAGTTTAGTCTAATCGCTGGCAATGGCTGAGTGCAGTCTAAACATCTCTAAGGAGTGACTAAGAATTAGTTCTGTTTTGGAAAAGAAAGAGGAAGGAAGGAGACAGAACAGCCTTCTCCAATCTGGTAGCTTCCAGACATTTTGGACCTGCAAAACCCACCCAAGGATGGTGGGAGTTGCTTTCGGAGAGCACCTTGTTGGGAAAAAGCACCTGGTTGGGAAAGGCTGAGTTAGAATAAGAAAAACAATAAGCAAATTAATGGGAGAATATAGGGAAATGGAGTACATACAGTATTCATAAGAATGTCTGAGCAAATAGATTAGTACAGCCATGCTAGTCGAATTATAACTGCAGCTACCATATTATAACTTGGGTCCCATCTGCACTATACATTTTAAGGAGTATCATACCATTTTAAGCAGTCATGGCTTCTCCCAAAGAATCCTGGGAAGAATCCTGATTTCTTAAGAATGCTAAGAATTGTTAGGAGACTTCCTATCCCCATCACAGAGCTGCAACTCCCAGAATTCCTTGGGAAAAGGGATTGGTGCCTAAACCACTCTGTGGGGAGAATTGGAGTCTCCTACTAACACCCTTTTTAAAACAATGACAGGTCCCAGGAATCTTTTTTTTATGGGGGGGGATGGGTATTCCTTGAAATCTATAGTGCAGATGGTGACCTAGTCTGTAGGGAGCGTCTCCACCCCCATTGTTCTGCCTGGACACTGAGGTCCAGTGCCGAGGGCCTTCTGGTGGTTCCCTCACTACGAGAAGCCAAGTTACAGGGAACCAGGCAGAGGGCCTTCTCGGTAGTAGCACCCACCCAACTACCAGACTTTTAGAAGACATCTGAAGGCAGCCCTGTTTAGGGAAGCTTTTAATGTTTAATAGATTATTGTATTTTAATGTTCTGTTGGAAGCCGCCCAGAGTGGCTGGGGAAACTCAGCCAGATGGGTGGGGTATAAATAATTTGTTGTTGTTGTTGTTGTTGTTGTTGTTGTTGTTGTTGTTGTTGTCATTTGTACTATCTTTCCAGCTATCACAAATGGGAGCCCGTTGAGCCATTCTACATTATGTAGAATGAGGGGGGGATAGAATTCTGGACCCTCTCATTGCTGGTGTGAAACCAAGTTTTTAAATAGGCCAGCTTTTTAATGATGGTGATTTAGAAAACTGCAGGAGGTTTACAATATGAAATATATCATTAAAATAAAATATCAGGCTACATCAGATATAGAATTAAATAATATACAGTAGATCAGGCATCCCCAAACTTCGGCCCTCCAGATGTTTTGGACTACAATTCCCATCATCCCTGACCACTGGTCCTCTTAGCTAGGGATCATGGGAGTTGTAGGCCAAAACATCTGGAGGGCCGCAGTTTGGGGATGCCTGCAGTAGATCATACTTAGATTAACAGGAAAAGAAAACACACACACACACCCCCCGTGTTTATTTCATGGAGTAAACTCACAGATCAAAATGAATAGGGTTTTTTGTTTGTTTGTTTTCTTTTGCCTCCATTTTTGGGGGGAGGGAGTTTCCCCTTTTCGTTGTATGTTGCCTATGGGAGATAGGCAAATCTGTGCAAATCTGAAAGCATTTATTTAAAATGTATCTTTTGGTACTCAAGTGACAAGTTGCAGTAGCTATTCTCCTTGGGTTGGTTTTCATGAAAAGCAGTGTGACAATGTGTGGTTTGAATCTAAGAGGTGCATAAGTCAGGGAGGCATTGGCAATATGCCCCATGAAACTTGATTCTTGCATTTAAGCAGTGCTTCTTATTCTTCTTTGAGTAAATTGACTTGCAGGGAGGTGTAGCAAGGTGCTTGGCTTACAAACCTCCCTAAGAAACCCTCTCTTCAAATATCCAGACCTGTCTACTTCTAATGAGCACAGTATGTGCAGATCATTAAAAGACCTAGCAAAGGGAATGTATATGAAGTTCTCAGGTTGCAATCTTAGGCACACTTAGTTAGGCTGAAGGTAGGGAGGGGCAAATCTGACTCCCCCCCCCCCAATCTTAAATTTAGTTATCTACATTTCCACATCCATTTACCATAAGAATATTACATAAAAAAAGAAAAACACCAACATTTCAGTGTGGATGTCTTTTAATACACGTTTGCATGAATTTCCTAATATACACATTTTTTTTTTTTGCAAAGCAATTTCCCCTGATAGAATGCATTTTTGTTTGTCATTTTCACTTATTTTATGCAACAACAACAACAACAACAACAACACCCTCAACCACACATTACACTAATATATGCATTTTTCTACACCTTAGTTGGCTGAAGAAATGCTTAGCTAAATTCGGAGATATGCCAATGGCTGTGTTTTGGTACGCACACATACGCATGCGCGCGTGCGCACACACACACACACACTTCTGGAAACACTGTGAATTAGGTTCACCATTAATTGTGAACTGAACTGATTTTCTCCCCCATCTGTAGGTAACAATAAGCCCCATCAAATGAAGTGGGAGTTACCACTGAGTAAGCATGTCTAGGATTGCATTCTGAGCGGAACTAAATAGGTAACAGATAAAGTAGGATGGGAGAGGCACATATTTTAGGGTCAACATCCAGATGCCCAGAGTGTTACATATAATCAAGATTCAGCAAGTGGAAATTCTGACATTGATAGAAACAAGGATCAGAGAGTCAGTATAAAAGGTACATGATTTTAATTTGCTGTCAGCAGCTGGAATAGTAATTTCTAATTATTGGAGGGGAAAATTAAAACATCAACAGTATTAGAATGACTACAGAGATCTTGGGAAGCTTTTTCAAAATAAAGAAATAAATGATGAGACCCATAATTTCTTTCAGATTAAGGGTTGGCAAGATAAAATATTAAAGGTAACTGACAACCTTTGGAATGCAAAAGAGACCAATACATTTTGATAGTAGGGCAATTTTATCTTTTGTGCACAAAGAAATAAGTGGGTTGGGGGAGGAAATGACAGCCGTAATTGACAGTGTCTTGCTATCCGAGCTGCCTTAATGATAACTCCACTTTTCCTTAATGAAGTTGTCAGAGCCAGGCTATGGACAATGGTTTGAAGGGAGTCAGGGACTGCAAGCCAGGATCAAAGGGGCAATCATGATCTGAGAACAAGACAGAAGAAGATCAGAGAAAAATTCAGAGCAGACAGTGAACTAGCAGATAGGACTGGAGAAGAAGCCAGAAGTCAGGACCACAGGAGCAAGGACAAAAGGCTGAAGGCTGGAGGAATAGAAAAAGGCAACACCAAAGACCAAGACCAAGCTCTATGATACCACTTTAAAGCAGCATTTAAAGAACCCTGGGAGCTGTAGTTTTAAGGGCACTGAGAGTTGTTAGGAGACCCTTATTCCCCATCCAGAGCTACATTTTCCAGAGTGACTTAACAGTCAATCTTTCTTCCCAGGGAACTCTGGTAACTGTAGCTTTGTGAGCTGTCTGGAGGGTCTCCTAACTGCTCTTAGCAAGCCACAGTTCCCAGGCATCTTTGGGGGAAGCCATGACTGTTAAAGTAGTATCATCGTACTTTCAGTTGTGTTGTGTGAATGTGGCTTTTGTTTTTCAACCAAGGCTGAGAAGCTGTAGCAAAACTGCTCGGGCCACAGGGGCAGTGTTAGAATCACAGGATCACAGAGTTGGAAGTGGCCCTGACGATCATCTGCTCCAAGCCCCTGCAATGCAGGAATATGCAACTGTCCCATAAGGGGATCGAACCTGTATCCTTGGTGTTATCAGCACCTTGCTCTAACCAACCGAGTGTTGAGCACTTGCTGAGTGATGTGGCTTATGACATGGAGCAGTGGTTTGTAAAGATGTGTTTTCATTGTGAAATCTTTTCTGTCTAGAGATCTGGCTCACATGGGCAGACTGCTCTGTTTTTGGTGGGCTACAATCCTGCAGGTATTCTCCCAGGGCCGTCTTAAGCATATCCAGCGCTGTGGTCCGAGGATCCTTCTGGCACACACACACACACCCCGTTTCCCAGAGTTGTCAACCTTTTCCCAAGCCTCTGCAGGGATCATTCTCCTCCTGCGGAGGCTCAGGAAGGAAGCTGCATGCCTGCCAGCCATATAGTTGATGGGGCACAGCTTCTATCCTAAGCCTCTGCAGGGATCACTCTCCTCCTGCGGAGGCTTGGGAGGGAAGCTGCATGTCCGCCACCTTATGCTTAGTGGGGCGCAGCTGGCAGGCGTGCAGGGAAAGGAGAGACCACCAGCAAAGCCGTGCAGCTCCCTCACTCGCTGGGGCGCCCCTGAGAGACCAGCACCCTGGCGCAAGGCACCAGTAAGCCCAATAGGAAATACGGCTGTGTATTCTCCCATCACATTCGTCATCACTGAGAAAGGGTGGATGTGGGCACAGAGTGAAAAATGCTTAGCCTCACCTTCCTGCCTCATGCAACGATAACTGCTTGCACCGAACACCAAGACCGAACTGTTGTTATCCCTCTTCCCTATCCAAAAGTGCGCTCAAAACAGGAAACAATAGACGTGTCAAATGCACACATTCAAAATCAATTACAAATGGAAATGTAAGCAAAGCCAGCAGCAGAAGCAATACTAAGGCAGTCAAGAAACAGCAAGAAGAACATTCATTATTCAATACCTACAGGAATAAGAACTACAGGACCCATTTGAAAAGGGAATAGAAGGACCCTGTGATTTGCTCCGGTTGTGTGCACACTTAACCTTACAGTTTAGTCCCATCTAGTCCAGCATCCTGTTCTCACAGTGGCCAACCAGTTGCCTATGGGGAGCCTCCAAGCAAGTTCTGAGGGCAAGAGCACTCCCCATAGCAGGTGGAGTAAATTGCACTGACAGTAAATGCATCTGACAGTGGAACACAGACATTGTGGCTGGTAGCCCCTGATAGCCTGAACCTCCATTCATTTGTCTATTCCTCTGTTGGAACCATCCAAGGTGGAAGCCATCATTACACCTTCATAGAATCATAGAATTGTAGAGTTGGAAGGGACCCAAAGGCTCATCTAGTCTAACTCCCTACAATGCAGGAATCCTGCCCACAGCTGTCCCTGGGTGGGCTTGAACCACCAACCTTTTGGTTAACAGCCAGATCTTGTGGGAGAACATTCCATTCTTTAACCATGACTGCGTAAAATACTTTCTTTTGTCTGTCCTCAATCTTCCTACGATCAGCTTCATTCAATGGCTCCAAGTTCTAGTAACAGGAGAAAGAGGGAGAGAGAAAACTTCTATTTTCTGCACATTAAGCATAATCTTATACATCTCTGTCTTATCCCACTTTGCTCTCCTTTTCTCCCCCCAAACCAGGCATCCTCCAGATGTCTTGGCCTACAACTCCCATGGTCCCTAGCTAAGAGGACCAGTGGTCAAGGATGATGGGAATTGTAGTCCAAAACATCTGGAGGGCCGAAGTTTGGGGATGCCTGCCCTAAACTAAAAAGGTCCCAAATGTTGCTACCTCGTCTCATAGAGGTGTTGCTCCAAACCCTTGGATTTTTGTGATTGCCTTGTTGATTTATTGCAATTATAACCCACCTTTTTCTTCAATAAGCTTTGGGGTGGCCTACATGATAATCCCCCTCCTCATTTAATTTCCAGAACAACTCTGTGGTGTAGTTTGCGCTGAGAGGCAGTGACTAGTCCAAGGTCACCCTGTGAGCTTCATGAGCCCTGGTCTCCTAGATCTGATGCTCTAGCCACCACACCAAACCTTTTCCAGCTCTGTGAAAGGCTTTTTGAGGTGAGGTAACCAGAGGTCTTCCACCAGAAACATGCACTGCATGGAGCAGTTGACTGGGAAACAAGCAGGGACTATGTATCCTTCCATCCCTAATCACACAAGTACCTAAATCCATTCATGAAGCAGCATCAATCCTGCCTAATGGGGAGCAGCTGCTAACCTCATCTGATCCACTCATTCCTTTGTAATTTCTTCCCCTCTTTCTGTCCTTCCTGCTACAATTTGCAGGAATAATAACTGTCACCAAAGCAGCCAAACCACGGTAATTTTAGAACCCCGGTGTTGAAGGGGTTGGAGGAGTTTTCTCACGTTACTCAGTCTTTGGGGGCTTTCTTCGGTCAGAAATGTTGGAGAGATGAAAGGGTGGAGGGTATGTGGATGACACGGAGGGAGGGGGGAGTTGCGAGAACTTGAGACGGAGGGAGAGGAGGAAAAAGGCCCAGTTGGGGCATTAGGAAAGCATTAGTCTTAAGTAATACCTTGTCAAGCCAGGGGATAGAGAGCAATTCCAGCTGTAAATAAGAAGAGGTTGCTTTGGGAGTAGAGCAAGACTGGTGTGGGCTTCAAGGGAAGAGAAACGGAAGATGGAAATTAGCTAAATTAGGCGGAAACGTGGCAATAAATCGGAAACATAAACTGAGAAGCATCTTTCAGAACCTCCGGTTTCAACACTGTATGGTTTTACTTCCAGAGTCTTCTCATTCCACGAGCCTGGCTGCACGATGGCGGTCAACACAGGTCCTCCTTTGCTACTCAACAGGGGAAAAGGAAGGGTGAAGGAGATGGGCAAGCTGATAAAGGCAGCTTTAACTGTAGGAAAAAGAATGCAGGGGAGAGTCCACTGGGGGCCGACCCCTGCTATCGTCATTGTAGCAAACTGCTCAGGGACTGGTTTGGACCAGAGAACAGGTTCTCGGTCTCCACTTTAAACCACTTCCTGCTCTCGACCAGGCCAAAACTTGCAAGAGATCAACTTTTTCTCATGGTATTTTTGGCACTTCAATATCCGATAGAAACCAGAGCTTGTGGAGGGAGCTCTGAAAATAAAACAAGCTTTTGAAAATTTAATTAGCCAGTATTCTTAGCTGTTGAGAGAGAGAGTGAGAGAGTGAGAGAGAGAGAGAGAGAGAGAGAGAGAGAGCTTGAATTTTATTCCCATTTCAGACAGAGCTATGCAGCCATGTTTAATTTCAGAGAGACTATCCCCACCACCACCACCATTTATAATGATCAGGGAAAATAGACTTTTGACTGTAAAACCACTTGTTTGAGTGGTTTCCCCCTCCCTCACATACAGTTCAAGTTCTAACCCAGAGTTTTTTCACGTCTCATTGTTCACCTTCTGTTCTTTTTCTGGTGTGATCCTGCATTTGCCTACTCAGAAGTCAATTGCATAGAGCAGGCATGTCCAGCCGGTTGATCGTGATCTACTGACCGATCGCGGTGTGTTCCTGGTCGATCCTGGTTGATTGTGTGATTCAGATCGACCCCCTCCAAAAAAACCCTCAACATCTTTGCTGAAGCCTCCACAGAAAAACCTCAATAAATTTGGGTCTCCCCCCCAAAAAAGCTCATCCTTTGGTCAATCCAATGGGTAGATCACTGCCAGTGGGAGTAGATCGCAGTCTCTTGGGAGTTGGACATGCCTGGTATAGAGGTACAATTCACAGATAAATGGGCAGAGGATTGCAGCCTCAGACATTTGAAGCAGGGCTATAATTAAATCTATTGAAAGCCTTGTTAAACAACTTAAAAGGCAACCCAGATTAACAGGGCAACACAGGTTTGTTCATTTGCTTGGCTAGTAGCATTTTATTCATTGATTATTTTATTTTATTTTTGGCATGCAAACAATTGTCAGTTCTCAGTTATTAGTTTATTTAGAATATATGTGCCCCACTCATCAGCAAAAAAGGCTGCCAAATAATCAATTAAAACAATTACATACAATCAATTAAAACAAGACAGTCCCTTCTCACAGGCTTAAAATCCAAACACACACAAACACAGGAAAAGGGATAGGGACAGAATCAAACTCAGGCACTGATTCTTAACCAGCTGTTCTTATAATGGCCAGCTAGAGGCAGCCCATTCCTTATCACCACCATATATATAGGTACCCCACATAATTTGAAACTTTCCAGTGTTGTACATGAATTCAGTAAATAACAGCTTCGGGGGCATCAGGCCCACCCTTTGCCCCCAAACCTGCCCCTTTTATTGATTCCTTCCCTTACTTTTCCTCATCACTTGTACACCATGCACACAAATTTCCATCCAGAAAACTAACCAGGAAAAGGGATTTGCTAACCAGATGCAGAAATGGTGTGTCAATCCTGTTAAACAAAAAATAGATAAATAATTGCAGTGATGATGTCGGTGGGAGAAAGGCAAGACATGAACACAAGAAAATGAATGAACGGTGGTCTAGATATTTTTAATATAACAAAAAATAAAAATAAAGATGTGGCAATGGTCACTGGTGCAAGTGGCTTTAAAATGGGATTACATGCATTTATGGAGGATGAGCCTAACATTACAGTACATATTCTGGTTCAGAAAGATCTGGCAACTTTCAGCAGCTGAAGTGCCTTCAGATCCCCAAGTCTGCGTCTGAGATTTAGAAGTGATCTGGTGAGGCTGTAATCTTGGCAGGATGAGTCCCTTCTCATCAGGAACTTAAATTTTGAATAGTAGAATCATAGAATCATAGAGTTGGAAGAGACCACAAGGGCCACCCAGTCCAACCCCCTGCCAAGCAGGAAACACCATCAAAGCATTCTTGACATATGCCTGTCCAGCCTCTGCTTAAAGACCTCCAAAGAAGGAGACTTCACCACACTCCTTGGTAGCAAAATTCCACTGCCGAACAGCTCTTACTGTCAGGAAGTTCTTCCTAATGTTTAGGTGGAATCTTCTTTCTTGTAGTTTGAATCCATTGCTCCGTGTCCGCTTCTCTGGAGCAGCAGAAAACAACCTTTCTCCCTCCTCTACAATATTATTATTATTCTCCCTCCTCTACAAATAGTATTATTTGGCCAAATAATTATGCAGTCCCCAAAGTTTACTTTGTCTCTTATTCTCTCCCCGCCCCGCTCCTTCCACTGGAGGTGCAGTTCTATCACTCCCAGGCAGCAGTCACACAATGGTCTATTTCCATTTCCCTCTCATTTCTCTGATGGTTATTTCCATATTATATTTGAGCTTTCAGACGGTGTGAAAGCCGCTTCCAGAAATCTAGTAGAATAAAGCATTCTCATTTCCATTTTCGCTCTCATTTCCATGTTACGTAATTCCAGAAGAAATTTGTTTGCAGCCTGGCAAATTGTGGGAGTAAAACATGGGGCCTACAGTTCTTTCCTGCCATTTTCATGGGGCAAGAGAAGCATGTAGGTGTGTGACGGGTGGGGGAATAGTGACGTCATCCTGTGATGTTCACTGTGAACGTCAGGTGCAAATGAAATTTAGCATCAGTTGCCAGTCTATCAGTCAAAACGCCACAGTTCCATAACAGAACAGGTCCTGCAGTGTGAAAGGAATGCTCGCATTATAATCAGGAAAACTAATGCAATACCCCCCATATCTGAATGTGCCCGCGGTCTCTGCCTGACTCCCCATCCCCGTTACATATCTCTTTCATTTAGATTTCCTTCGCTGGGGTGCTAAGGCTTTTGCAGGCTGTTGATCTTCCTGGGTTTGGCAGCTGCCCCTCCTCCTATCACTGTTTGGCTGAGTCTTTATCTGCCAGCTGATTTCCCCCCTGACTGTGTTTTGTGCTCAGCCATGATGAAGCCAGAGAGGGCTAAAGACTCCAGTCACCTGTCAATGGCTCATTACATCTAACAATAGCTGTTAGGGTATGAGAGCTAAACAGATCCCTCAGATTCAAAAGCGGTATGCCACTCAATACTGGGTGGTGGGGACAGAAGCAAGTCAGGGCAATTGCCTCCCAAAGTCCTTGATTGTGCTTCATTTCCTGGCTGCGTCTGTCTTTGGACACAGCAGGAAACAGGACGTGGGAGCTGATAGATGTATGGTCTGATCCAGCTGAGCTCTCCATGAGCTCTAATGCACTCTGTGTCAGAACAAAAATATTCTGTGCCGATTTAACCTGAATCCTACCATGCCCAAGGCCAAGATTCTGCAAATGCGTCTAAATGAGACGGGAGGCATTGAATAGAGAGAGGGCTGGCCCTTAAGAGCTTTGAGCCTGCTGCTTAAAAGCTCTCAAACCTTTCGGCTGCAGGCATTATCGGGATTATCCATCTCAGCGATAGGATGCCACAAAGTGTCTGATTACTATATTGTTAGAGTGCTGAAGTCTGAAATCTGACTACCAGGCAGGGCTCAGCGAGGACCCCAACCTTCTGCACTCTTCCACTCAAGTCACTTCTCAATCCAAGAGAGAGAAAGAGAGAGAGATTGGGGGGGAGAGTAAGATCACAAATGGAATCAGAATCTATCTAACTTAGCAATCAAGAGGGAGGAGAAAATGGGAGATGGGTTTTAGGGGATGAGAAAATTAAGAACTGGCTGGGGGGGAATCAAGCCTCAGCCTACAGAGTTTCCTGTGAAATGCAACTGTAAATCTCTCTCTCTCTTGTATTTTTTTAAACTTCCCTTCTGGGGGGAATGAATGGAATGGCAATTGCAGATGAGGTAAAACAAACCAGCTTTCTCTCTGGCTCCACTTTGGAGCTCCCCCCCCCTCAAACAACCGCCATTGCTCCTGCCAGGCACACGAGGCTGGGCTGGGGTGGGAGCAGACGCTCTCCAAAGACTCCTTTCCTCCACTCAAATACATTTGCTTCCAAATAATGTGTAATTAAATGTGTGGT
Source organism: Zootoca vivipara (assembly GCF_965207765.1). Lineage (NCBI taxonomy): Eukaryota > Metazoa > Chordata > Lepidosauria > Squamata > Lacertidae > Zootoca > Zootoca vivipara. The sequence continues at coordinate 18,676,635 of NC_142596.1, forward strand.
ATTGAATTAATGTTGCAGCTGAAGTGCTCTGGCAGCCTGGGATTCGGGGAGGGACGGGAAGGGGGGGGGGCGCTGGCTGGTGGAAAATAAAATATACTCACTAGAAAGTTTGCCTTCTCTCATTTCCTTTTCTTCCCATCCCTGCCAAATAATAACTCCCCAAACACCCTGTCCACACTCCACCTTTGCCCCCTCTATTTTCCAATAGGGCTTGGATCATGACAGCAAGGCTGAGGAAAATATCCCCTTCCATGGCAGCTGTGTTTGCAAGGCTCCCTGGTGCTGCTTTTAGAGTCCAGCGACTGGACAAGGGAGAGTAAGGAATCTAGCCCTTAACAGAAGGAAGGGAAACCTCAGGTCTGGGAGCCCAATGTAGCTCTCCACATGGGCGTAGCCAGGGCCGGATTTAGGTTTGATGAGGCCCTAAGCTGCTGATGGTAATGGGGCCCTTTATATGTCCAGCTGTCCTTTGTCAACAACAAATTGCCACTTTTTTTGTGTTGAATATATGCTATATGGTAATTTATTGACCTAATAGGTATCTAAAGCCATTTGCACATGCAGAATGTAGGCACCCTATATATCGAAATGAGCAAACCAGTGATATTTTAGGGAGCAGGCTAGCAGGCGGGGCCCAGTACTTACATCATAGGAGCCTATACAACACAAAACACTGTGGCTGTATGTAGGTGTGGCCCTAAGCTATAGTTTCTTTAGCTTATACGTAAATCCAGCACTGGGTGTAGCTAAGAGGGAAGCGGGGGGCAGCTGCCCCCCATCAAGTAAATCAATAAAAGATCCTTAACTGAGCTTCTACCCCCCCTCCAACATGAAGCCTGCTCCCCCCAACATAAATCCTGGCTACGTCCATGGCTCTCCAGATCTTTCTGCCAAGCTTCCAAACACCCTCTCCCCTGCTGCATTTCAAGTCACATTCACACATTTCTGTATACACCAGAGGGAGGGTGGGGATGTCTTTACTCTGTGCACCTTACCTGTTTGGTTTCTCCACGCCTGCCCTCAACCCTCTTTGTGGAGCTGTCACCCACACACATGCTGCCATCTGCGCATGTGCAGTGGCTGTCTCAAAATCTGCACACCTCCACTGAACTGTCAAATTAATGTAGTCTCTATTTTCAAATTGTGCTGGAAGATGGTTGGAGGGGAAATGCATTAAGCCACAGTGCTTCTGAATGAATTACAGGATAGATACAGATTGTGGCTAATGTCAAGGAACCCCTGACCATTAGGTCCAGTCGTGACAAACTCTGGGGTTGCAGCGCTCATCTCGCTTTACTGGCCGAGGGAGCCGGCGTACAGCTTCCAGGTCATGTGGCCAGCATGACTAAGCCACTTCTGGCGAACCAGAGCAGCACACGGAAACGCCGTTTACCTTCCTGCCGGAGCGGTACCTATTTATCTACTTGCACTGTGATGTGCTTTCGAACTGCTAGGTTGGCAGGAGCAGGGACCGAGCAATGGGAGCTCACCCCACCACGGGGATTTGAACCACCGACCTTCTGATCAGCAAGCTCTAGGCTCTGTGTTTTAGACCACAGCGCCTCAAAGAGCAGCAGTGGCAGGGCACTAAAGCCAGTGTAAATGCTCATGTGTACACATTCGCTCTCTCTCTAGATGACTGGGGGAGAGACTCCTGCATGAAATTAAGCAGATAGATACATATAGTTAGGCTCAGAGCCTCAGACACTCCAGAAGGGTAGCCAATATGATTTTCTCCATATATTTTTTGGTCTATACAACTCCCATCATCTCTGGCCAGTAACCATGCTGGTGGGGTTGGTGGAAGTTTGTTTATTTAAAACAATTTATATACAGCTTGACTACAATAGTTCCTAAGGGGTTTACAAAGATACAATGCAAAACAACAACTACAACCACCACCACCAATTAAAACTATAAAGTCAACCATCAATTAAAATGGCAGCTGGAATTGAAAAGTATTCAGTAGGCACCAGACGTTCAGTAGGAAGGAGCACCGTCTGATCTCAGCTGAAAGGGAGTTCCGTAAAATTGCTCCCACACTTCTAAACAAATGAGACCTGGTGGATACAAGACATGTATCTGAGCCATGTGGTATACAAGGGCATGATCTTCACTACCCCTGTCCTTGATGGATGGATGGGGACTTCTTGTGAGCAACAGCAAGCAGAGAGGTAAAAGCTTGTTCCTTAGCAAGGTGTCTGAAATGCAGCATAGTAAAGGCCGATAGTGGGTGTGACTGGGGGGAATGGAGCTATGAGTTGAGAGGGAGAAAGAGAAACCGGAGTGAAAGATGAAAGGGAATCCTGTGTGAGTTATTCCTTTTCCCTCTGGCTGCCTAAGAAGGCCTCTAGAGGCTCCGTTGAATAGGAGCAAACAGCAACCCACAGAAAACCCAACTGTTATTTGCTCCAATTCAGCAGTAAAATGTGGGTTTTCCCAGGGAAAGCGCCTGGACAACAAACAAACAAAATTCTCCAACACAGCCTGGACCTGTGCCTAGAAACATGGCATGAAAAGGAAGTCTGGATGAGCTCTAGGGAAGCTGGAGAAAGTCAGTTCAGATTGCATATAAAGGTGAATCTTTGCACTTCCTAAATTGAGCCGCTCCATCCTATTATCAGGTTGTATATATGTGATCCAAAAGACACCACAGTCTCCAGTAATCTTCACTCCAAGGAAGCCAAACTCTGTGTAAGTGTAACCACTCCTGGAGTCTGTTGCTGCTTGGAAATTGAAGCGCACTCAACAATATAAAGATTACAGACCTCCAAGCATCCCTATTTTCCAGGGACACCCCCAGATTTACAGAAGCTGTCTTAGTTTCTGATTTGTTCCAGGAATGTCCTTCTTTTTCCTTAGGATATCCCTATTTTCATTGGAAAAATGTTGGAGGGTGTGGAATGTTGCAACCCACCAAGCCAAGGAGATATTTAACTATACAACCTTTCGAAGACATCTGAAGGCAGCCCTATATAGAGAAGGTTTTTTTTAAAAAAAAAATGTTTAATGTTTTATAATGTTTTTATATATGTTGGAAGCAGCCCAGAGTGGCTGGGGCAACCCAATCAGATGGGCAAGGTATCCTATATAATAAAGTCCCTGTGTCTCTGCATCCAGATTCCGTGTGTCCCGTTTTCCGCGCTACTGAGCATGTGCCCCACGGACACAGGGATTGGACGCAGAGACTGAACGCACACAGAGCCGGGGGGGGGGGCGGAATGCGGCTCTCTCTCCCTCAACAGCTTCCCCTCCAAACTGCCGTTCCGCGCCTCGCCTCCCGATTAATGGCGCGAGGGGAAGAGGGGAAGGGACCGTGAGGGACTGAGACGCGAGCGCGCGTTCCCCCCGCCGCCTCGGCATTCGTGTCCCCGCTGCCGCCGTTCCCCACCCCCACCCCATCGCCCCATCCCAACCCCTCCCCCCACCCGGCGTGTGGCAGGCTCAGCTCTGGGTGGGTTGGGAAAGGCGAGGAGAAGGAGGCTGCTTTTCCTCCTTTTTTTCTCTCCTACGCTCCCCCCGACGACCAGCAGCAAGTGGGCGTCACGCACACGCACTCTCTCTCTCCCCCCACCCCTCTGCCTACCATTTCCCTCGCGGTGCAGGGTCAGAGGCAGACAGAAGCGGGGACAGCGCATGGGGGGGAAGGAAGAGAAGCCCGGGGGGAGGAGATGTTTGACAGGGAGCAGGGAAGGAGGGGCGGGTGGCAGCCGCCCGCCGCCCGCCGCCCGCCGCCCGCCCCTCTTTCCCTGCTCCGTGAAGCATCTCCTCTGCTACCCCGTGCCTCCACTGCGTTCAGCAAGAAGCCAGTGGCAGCGGAGGGATGCTGCTCATTCTTCCCTGCTAACCCTTCGCAAAAGCAGGCTCGAGCCCAGGGGGAGGGCAGGAAGGAAAGAGGGCCCCTACCTTCCCCCCTCCCCTGCCTAGGCATGGACCACAGCAGCGGAGGAGGAGGAGGAGGAGGAGGAGGAGGAGGAGGAGGAGGAGGAGGAGGAGGAGGAGGAGCAGCGACAGAGGAGCAGCGCCGGTGGCAGCCCAGGAGAGTCCTGGCACGTGTGGGTGGAGAAAAGAAGGGAGGGGGAGAGAGGGGGGAATTGCATGTTCTAGCACCCGTTAATTTAACGGGCTTCAAGATACTAGTAAATAATAAAATCATCATAATCATCATCATCATCATCATCATCATTGAATAGGACGTCCCTATTTTCATTGGAGAAATGTCACAGGGTATGAGATTAAGCATCATTCTTCAGCCTTATGAAGATTTCCGGGGAGACACTAAACAAGTTGCACTCTCACATACGCATGCCACAAACCACCTTGGTTCCAAAAACATTTTAAGAAGGGATGAAATCCAGAACTGAATCAAGTTTTAATTTGAACAGCAGATCTTGCAGTTGGCTTGAGCGATTGAAATTGGCCTGGGGATTGCACCCTTTTAAGTTCCCCATAATGGGTTTTGGATCCGGCTCGTGGATTTAAAACATCATTCAAAGAGAATGTTTAGCCTGCATGTTAGCTGCATGAGTTTCTAATCGGGCCTGCGTGATTCTCCTGCCTTTGTCTGCTGAAGCATTTCATGTCAGTCATCAGAAGAGCTGGGCAGCCAGTGTATGAATTGCTAATAACTTGCAGTCATCTGTATAGTTTTGAAATTCATTCAGCAGCAGTTAGTTATGTATCTTAATTACAAGTTGCCTCGCAGATTTGTGAATTTTGCATTTGATGTTAATAGTTGCAGGGGGGCTCAGCCGACGTAACGTTTATTGTTACAATCATTCAAAGAAGAGATTAGTGAATAATTTTGAATAATGAATAAATAAGATGATTTCATGTATATTTCCATGGACAACTTGTGAACAGAAAGATTGGGAGAGAGGGCGGAGGTTCTGGGAGAAGAGAAGAAGCTGTAAAAAGAAGAAAAAGAAAAAGAAAATCACCCTCTTCTTCTTGAATTAATTATTCTCAGTTTTGCATTATGCGCTCACCCATTGTCATTATTCATAAAGCACAGTAGGTGTGAGTGTGGCTTTAGAAGCACATAAAAGCAGGCGCCCCTGCCAGGAAGAGTTTCAGATCGACTCGGGAGATCAATGTGCTGTAGGACAGGATATAAAAGAAGGCAACTTTAAAGCAGGCAAGGAAGAACAGGAAGAAGGAAAGCATTCTAAAGGAAAAGTTTGGAAGAACTAATAAATGCACGGTTGCAAGAAGGGGCAAAATGGCCATAGTAGTTGTGCTTTAGCATGAGTCACAGCAGCAGATACCCATTCAGCTTTGGGGCAGCCAGGGGAGGACATCATTTCCTCCTCCACCTGCCACACTGCCTGCAATTAGTTGGATGACCATTTGTCACGCATGATTTAGTTGAGATTCCTACATTGCAGGGGGGCGGACAAGGTGACCCACATGGTCCCTTCCAAGTCTACAATTCTATGACTCTTAAGAGCCTGGGGTGCAGATTAGAGGGAAGATGTCATCTCCCTAGCTTTCCTAGGGAAGCCAGCGTGGTACGGTGATTAAGAGCGATGGATTCATAATCTGGTGAACCGGGTTCGCTTCCCTGCTCCTCCACATGCAGCTGCTGGGTGACCTTGGGCTAGTCACGCTTCTCTGAAGTCTTTCAGCTTCACTCACCTCACAGAGTGTTTGTTGTGAGGGAGGAAGGGAAAGGAGATTACTAGCTGCTTTGAGAATCCTTAAGGGGAGTGAAAGGCGGGATATAAAGTTCAAACTCTTCTTGCTCTGGTCCTCTCCCTGGGCAAATAAGAAAGCCATGCCCAGGCACTGCTGTCAGTCGGAGCTTGGACTCCCCACTTGATGCTCTATGTGTTGGACTGCTTGAAGGCCCTCTGTAAGACCTCACTATGGAAGTCTTTGGCTGCCATATTTGGGGCCAGGCAAGAATTTGCCTCCAGGTGAGTTGGGTCTATTTGAAGGCTTTTCCTACCTCATAGCAATCATCACAACTTGTTGTAGGATGAGGCACTGGGGGTGGATCCTTAGCCTAGTTGGATGCCAGGGTCAGGACCCAAATCAGTTGACAGAATCATCTCTAAGAATCTCACCTGTGATTCCCAGGAACTGGCATACAGTGGCCTACTGCCCTTGACAGTGGAAGTAACCATAGCAAACATGATTTGCAACCATCGCTAGCCTTATTCTCAAATTCTTACCCATTCATAAGAACTTAAGCAGAACCCTGTTGGATCGGGTGAATGGCCCGTCTAGTCTAGCATCCTGTTCTCACAAGAAGCCCATGAGCAGGACCTTAAACAGCACCCTCCCCTCCTGCCATTTCCAGCAACTGGAATTAAAACATGAACATAAAGTAAACCATATTCCTCCCCCATTTTTAAATTTGCCTCCTCTCCTTTAAAATAAAAATCCCTGCATATGAAAAGCAAGCTTCTCATGACAAAAATGATTTTTTTTCATTTTTCCATTCTTTATTTCTACACTTTCTCCAGGCCAAAACTCCATCCATTATTTCCCACTGACTCTTGAGGTGCTAGCATAAATATCTTTCTGCTGTAGCTGTGTTGAATGTGTAGTGTTTTATTTTTGTCTGTATCATTCACAGATTCTATTCGTAACTTACAGTTTGGAACACCACAGCTTTGTAATTAATGGGCCTTTGGAAACAGCTCCTTGTGCATTTCCCCCTTGTCAAATGGATTAAACAAAAAAAAATCTTCATGATTCAGACCTATTTCCAAGAGTCATAAAAAGGGAAATTTAGTGGAAAGTTGCAGACTTGATCCATTTGGCTCTGGAAATGTTGCGGGCCAGACGGAGAAACATTTGGCCCTCCAGATGTTCCCAGACCATAATTTCCATCATCCCTGACCATTGGCCACGGTGGACGCTAAGAACACTCCCCATTGTGGAATGTGGTGTTGTGTCCAAATTTGATATGAAATATATATAGAATTGTTAATACAATTTTATGAAATGGTAAAACGGCATACAAAAAAATTAAAAACGGTTTGTGTGTGACCTTTTTAAATATTTCAATGGAATATACCTCATTTTAGTCATTAATCGGCAAAAGTTCATCCATTTGTGCTACAGGAAATAATTTCTGAGAAAAGAAATGAAAAAGTCATCACCCTAATCCACACTTACATTAATGAGCATTATTTATTTTTATGGTGCATGTATCTCCTTCATATGTTAAACTTTTCACCTCAAGCCTTGTCATATTTTTATAATCTTACTGAGACTGACTATAAGTCCAATTGTATTGAGGCAAGAGCCATTTGTGAGAGATTATGTTTGTTTCAGTGGAGCATATAAGCATCTGTTTTCCTTTGAGGACTACAAAACCCAAGATGTAGTCTGGCTGTGAGGAAACATCACAAGTCTAAATTGCACCAAAATAGAGGAGCACAAAGGAACGGAGTCCATTTTATATGGATTTTCCATATAAATCCATTGCATGGGCTGAGAAATCAATGTTAGTGGATATTGTCCCTGTGGTTTTTTTGTTCTTTTTTTTTCTACACAAGACTAGCATGAAGATGTGAAGTGAAATACAAGAAAGGGAAGAAGGATCTGATGGAGGTGGGTCTTCTAATAACAATGGTCAAAATAATATTGATCTGTATCGGGGTGTTGAGAAAACCAGTTTGAAAGAAGTTTATTTTCTCCCTCGAGTTATTTACTGGGGTCTTGTCGCTCAACAAAATGCGTATTAGCAAGGGAATAGGAATCATAGGGCATGGAGTGAATTAACAGAGCAGGTGACTGTTCCTGAGAGTGAAAATAAATTGTGTGAACCTGATGCAAATCAATTTTAATTCAGGAAGGATAAACAGCCCAAGCCATTAGCTAGAGAAAGTGATTTGTGTGGCTGTCCATTTTGAGGGTGATAGTAGTTAATTGCAGTCAGGCTTGGGAAGGGCAATTTCATACACCTGTCTGCCTTTTCTGTGGGCTAAAGTTTGACTTTGGTGCCTCCGGGAGTAGATCACTGTGGTCAGGAAGATGTTTTCCCCTTCCCCACCTCCCTTCCTTGGGATCATCAGAAATGGCTTCAAAGGCAGGAAGGATGTTGGTTAGGAAGGAGCATTAAAATTCACTTGTACAACAATGCCCTTGACAAGGACATCAACAGCTGTGATGGGACATGGGGTTCTTCAAGAAGCAATGTCAAAGTAAGAACATGGCTGCCTTATGAAACTGGTCCATCTAGATCGGTATTGTCTACTCTGGCTGGGATTTCGGACAGGAATCTTTCCAGCCCTTCCTGGAAATGTTTGTAAGTGGGCTTATGATGATCTGCACAACTTTATTCTTGGCATCCTCAGACATCTTGCACTTGACCATGAGGATGATAAAGAGTTGGTGCCAACTTCAAAGGAGGTCACAGCTGGCTTTCTATAACAGACAAGGATGGGGAACCTGTGGTCACCAGATGTAGAACTCCAGATCCCATCATTCCTGGCTGTTGCATATACTACATGAGGCTGATGGGAGTTGGAGTCCGACAATGATGGGTGGGTCACAAGTTCCCCATCCCTGTTCTATAAGCAGTGTGATTCCCCTGTATCTGGAGTGGTACAGTATGACTAGAGCTGCTCCAGATGATTCTGCTGAGCATGCAATTCTGTTCTAAGGCAGCTATAGATACCTTCTCCATAGCTTAGGGGATTCCACTTGGCAAAGGCTTGCCAAAAATGGTGCATCTTTTACAAGCATTACAAGAAGAAATTGAGCTGTTTCACTTTGGTGGGATTAAGCTGGCACTGAAAGTCCAGGTGCTTTTGTGCCTGTTTCCAACTTACAAGGCAATTTATCACCCCTTCCAAAAACATGCTTTACATATGCAGCTGAATGCAGTGGAAGAGCTTTTTGATGGTAGAATGAGCCATACTATTTCAGATTGTACAGGGGAGGGGCATAATATTTAATATGCTTACATTGAAAATCTCACTACAAGAGAACTAGGAGAACAGGAACCAATAATTCACCCTAGTGGTCTAGGTGGTTGTTGTATAAGATTCCTTCATGGGCTCTTGATTGCTTATTTTAATTAAATTTAAATATTATTTATTTCCCATATTTTCCCCCAAGGTGTTCAAGATAGTGCACATGGTTCACTTCCTCCTTATTTTATCCTCGCCACAACCCTGTGAAGTAGGTTAGCAAGAGAGAGACAGGGAGCCTAATAGCTGAATGGGGATTTGAACCCTTCTCTCCATGATCCAGTACTCTATGCACCATCACCATTTGTCTTGTTTGTTTCATAAGAGGAATCTGCAACAAAATAATGCCCTTCATTTCACCCTTCCTCTCCGTTTCACTGGTTTCTCTTCCTCAGTCAGTCAGCCAATATTCTGTGCTCACTCAACATGCTCTGTCTACATTGGGCTGTTTTGAGGTCCTCACCTTTAAAGTCCCCACCCATCATTTCCGCAATCAATGAGGTTCTGCAGGCCTCTGATGGCACACTTTGTGCATATACACTGTGCACTTAAAGCAGTGTCATGTCACTTTAAAGTGTTATAGCTTCCCCCAAAGAAACCTGGGAAGCGTACTTTGTTAAGGGTGCTGAGAGTTGTTAGGAGACCCCATTCCCTTCATAGGTCTACAATTCTCAGAGTGATTGACCAGTGGATCCCTCTTCCTAGGGAACTCTGTGAATTGTAGCTCTGTGCTGGAACAGTAGTCTCATTACAACTCCTAGCAGCACCCTTAGTGTCAACATTGCTGAGCTAGATGGACCAATGGCTTGACTCAGTACAAGTCAAAAGGATCTAGGAGTCTTGGTAGACCACAAACTTGACATGCAGAAGCTAAAAAAGCCAATGCTATTCTGGGCTGCATCAATAGGAGTATAGCATCTAGATCAAGGGAAGTAATAGTACCACTCTATTCTGCTCTGGTCAGACCTCACCTGGAGTACTGTGTCCAGTTCTGGGCACCACAGTTCAAGAAGGATACTGACAAGCTGGAACGTGTCCAGAAGAGGGCAACCAAAATGCTCAAAGGCCTGGAAACAATGCCTTATGAGGAACGGCTTAGGCGGAGCTGGGTATGTTTAGCCTGGAAAAGAGAAGGTTAAGGGGTGATATGATAGTCATGTTCAAATATATAAAAGGATGTCATATAGAGGAGGGAGAAAGGTTGTTTTCTGCTGCTCCAGAGAAGCGGACACAGAACAATGGATCCAAACTACAAGAAAGAAGATTCCACCTAAACTTCCTGACAGTAAGAGCTGTTCGGCAGTGGAATTTGCTACCAAGGAGTGTGGTGTAGTCTCCTTCTTTGGAGGTCTTTAAGCAGAGGCTTGACAGGCATATGTCAACAATGCTTTGATGGTGTATCCTGCTTGGCAGGTGGTTGGACTGGATGGCCCTTGTGGTCTCTTCCAACTCTATGATTCTATGCTTCTAAGTCAGCTTCCAGTATTTGACTGTGCGGCAACAGTGCCTTTTTTACAATGAGTTTAAATACTTTCTTTTTTTCCCCTTCCCGGCTGTGCTTGCAGTCTGTTGTCCAATCCTTCCTAGAATTATCTTGTTGGCTCCTGTTGGTGTCAATTAATGATGTGTGGAGGAGCTGGGGAGGACAAGGGGCAGAGGAAGGGAGGGCAATTTGCAGACACCTTGTTAGTAAGGCTGACCGCAACCCAATGGAGCCAGACAACTAGGCTTAGAACACCTGACATCTTCTTCCAACAACAAACAGCAGCTGTTTATCAAGCACCATTCTGTGCATGCCAGGAGACTGTAAATAGCTTTATGCAGATTAACCTCCCAAGTGCCCTCACAACAGAATCTACTGGGTGTCAGCCTTATTATTCACGAGGAAAGCTGAAGATGGGCTAGCAGAGAAGCGGTGGACTAGGGATGGGAAGGCGATTCGACTCAGTTCACATTTAAGGGCGAATCTAACTAATTTGAGCTCTCGGAAACAATACAAGAACTGAAATACAGTTGTCTTTCAAAACCTCAAATTTTGCTAGGCGGTTTTCCAGCCAAGTAATATGCACAAAAATACACATAATATGCATATATTAGTGAAGATAATGAACAGAGATGTGTTGCATTAGGAAGTATTGCATACAAACATGTGTATATTGGAAAAATTAGCAGTACACTGCTGATGAGGATGTGTGTGATTTATTTATTTATTTTAATGCAAACTGATGTTGAACTGAGGACGGAAGTCAAAAGTAGAAAAATGAGAAAACAAAATGGACAGATTTGCCTATTTGTTCCTATCTTCCGACAGGTGCAAAAGCATTAGGGGGGGGGGTAACTGAAGGGCACCAAATATAACATTTATAAAAATTAAAACTGAAGAAATGCACTCAGTGTAGACAGTACTGAGCGAGATGAAGCAATGGTTCCCTTTAGAGCAGCATTCTAGGTTTGCAGCAGAATGGACTTTTATATTTTTTACATCCTTTACCCTTTTAAATGTGTTTGTGGGAGGGGGTGGGGTTATTAGTTTGTGTTGTGGCGGAGCTTCATGCTCCAGCACCGGGGGTGGAGAGCAGACGGGGACATGGCTGGTGTTTGTCCTGGGGGCGCAATCCGCTGTTTGCAGAGGCATGGCGCTCAGCGCGCGCGGGGGGGAGGGGGTAACCGCGATAGCACCCCACCGGGATCAGGGTTCCAGGGGCGGTGCGCTCCCCCCGCCCCCCTCTTCCTCCGCCAGTAGTGTTGTTTTGTTCTGGTTTTTATTACGCATTTTGAACTTTTATTTTGTATTTAAATGTTGTGAACTGCCTTGAGATCTGTGGGTGAAGGATGGTATATCCTTCACCCACAGTAGGCAGTAACTGACCTGCCAGGGACCCTGTTGTTGTTGTTTAGTCATTGAGACGTGTCCGACTCTTCGTGACCCCATGGACCATAGCACGCCAGGCACTTCTGTCTTCCACTGCCTCCCGCAGTTTGGTCAAACTCATGTTTGTAGCTTCGAGAACACTGTCCAACCATCTCATCCTCTGTCGTCCCTTCCTCCTTGTGCCCTCCATCTTTCCCAACATCAGGGTCTTTTCCAGGGAGTCTTCTCTTCTCATGAGGTGGCCAAAGTATTGGAGCCTCAGCTTCAGGATCTGTCCTTCCAGTGAGCACTCAGGGCTGATTTCCTTCAGAATGGATAGGTTTGATCTTCTTGCAGACCATGGGACTCTCAAGAGTCTCCTCCAGCACCATAATTCAAAAGCATCAATTCTTTGGCGATCAGCCTTCTTTATGGTCCAGGGACCCTATGAAGACTCAAAAGTTTGCAGCAGCGAGAGGTTTACATTAGGCTCAGCTGTGCCTCAGTCAGCGCTCCCCGAGGGATCGATCTTGATGGATGGCAAACATTTCTGCTCATTTGTGTGTCTTTGGATTAAGTGAAGCCTCCGGGATGCTCCATAATGTGCTGTCCTGTTTTATTTATTTATTTATTTCCGGCGAGATAACCAGGTGAGTCGGCCATGCTGGAAGCTGGGATGACAAAACCGAGCTTTGATTGCGTCTTTATTGATTGCAAACAAAATAGCTTTCATAAAACTGTCTCATTAATAATATCTCCAGCATGACTGGAAAAAAACCAAACTGCTCAGATTCCTATGGCGTAAGTGCTACCAAAATAACAAAATCACATGCTAAGTGTGTTCCTGTAGAATGCAAGATTTCAGGTTGGATGGCCACATCTTTGATTTTCCAGCACTCAAGCAAGCAGACACAATCCATACCGAAACACAAGTTTCACGCCTTCCTGCAACAAAGTCTTCAGTGTGCAGGAAAGTTTCTTGTTTTGCTGGGTTTTTTTTTTTACACACACAAAAATACAATAATTTGGCCATGTTTACAGTCTGTAGTGGCACTTTTCTCTTCCTACATGATCTGCTGCTTGTGTAGACTAGCTCTAAAGGGAAAAGGAACTCTTGAATTCACAAGGGCAGCAGCTTGTTAGTTACAGGATGACTGTGCTGTTCCAGGACCAAAAGATCTACCAAATGCAATTTTCCTTGAAATTCATGTGTGTGTGTGTGTGTGTTTGAAATGGAGCTGTGGTATACCATAAAAACTACAGAACCTATGCTGCATTGCAAAAGTGGGCAGATACCCACGCATGGAAACATTGGAGACTTTTGATAAATGTTCTGCTGTAGATCAGCACAGAAACACAGGATTCCCCCAGTAGGTTTCATTTACCCCTCATTCTGGCTACCACACAGTGCCTTCATATCGCTAATATTGCTAATTTCAGTACATGCTTTTATTTATTTATGTTGCCCATTAAACAATTAATGAAAAGGTCACAGCGAATTCTCTGAAGCACCATCAGCCATTTTGAGGACTGTTGGTTATGCAAACAGGCACCATCACTCTCCTCAAACAAGCAAAAGATGTCTAGACTTGGTAGCTTTTATGCCAGCCCGTAATCTTCTAATTAGCAGGCTTAATTGTTTGAGAGCCATTAAGATGTTTGGTTTCCAAACCTTTGGCTTTCTCATAAGGAAAGAAGTGCCCGTGTCTCTCCATCCCCACCCCCCAAATGAAGATGAGTTACTTTGGCATGAGTTGATGTTAAAAAGCAACGTGTTGCTCTTATAAGCATCAGTAGTAATCTGTCATTTTCTCTGTTCTCTCACATCTCAGGAGCCACCAAGACAGGCACAGTCCACTTGTAATATAAAACAGAGCACTGGGGATGAAGAATAATCTCATGGGTGGTTTCTTGCGGGGGCCTGACCTACAAATTCGCAAGCAGACATGCTGAGAAGCACAAGTCAGGATGCAATATAATGGGAGAACTTGACTTGATGAGATGCAACTTTTGCTTGCCTGCCCTTCATAATTTAGTGTAGGGTTGAGGAGGAAGATTTGTTCAGTCTGAAGGCCACATTCTCTTCCAGGAAACCTTCCAAGGGCCACTTGCCGGCGGTGGGCTGGGCCAGAGGAAAATGTGGGCGGAGCAATGGGTGTTAGCTTTGAACAGTTGGCTAATTTCTACACACACACACACACACACACACACACACACACACACACACTGCTCTCTCCTCCATCTAGCCAAGAAAGAGACATTCAAGGACACATGCTGAGTGACAGGTACCACCCAGGCAAAATACCTCAAGGCAGGTGCAAAGCAAGGCCAGTAGCAGGATGGAGCGAGGGCTAAAAGAAAAGTACTGGGGCCTGAAATGACCCAATCCTGCTCTAGTCAGTGGGAATTTCACTTGCACTCGGTTTTGACCTTTCTAAGCAGTCCTCCACCCCCCAGCTAGAAAAGATGGGAGACTAGTTTTGAAAACAAAGAATGATCAATCAAATGGAGACACATTCAATAGTCCAGCCACCTTCAGTGAAGGGGGCTGGCTCTCTCTAAATTGCAAAGCACTTAAAACGGATGGGGCATCTTAACAAGGTGGGATGTCCCTGCTATTGAGGGTAGTTAGCAAAGTTCTGCCTCCTTTGCAAAGCTGGAGAGTGAGAGATAAACAGGCAAGACTTTGCAAATACAATGAAACAAAAGGGTCATATTCTTTTTTTTTTTTTTTGCAAATGAAAATTAATGAGAGCCTACTGGGTGGTGGAAATGAAATTATTTGTTGCATTAACATTAATTCCTGGTTCCCCTCCCTCCCGCCCCTTGCTGCCTACAGATGTACAGTATATTAAGAGGAGAGACATCATTCTGAAGAGGGAGCTCGGCGAAGGTGCTTTCGGGAAGGTGTTCCTGGCTGAGTGCTACAACCTCAGCCCCACCAAGGACAAGATGCTCGTGGCTGTGAAGGTAAATCCCAAGGACACCCAGGCTCTGCTCCACACATAAGCAGAGGCTGTATTTGTAGCTGCTTGGAACACAGTTGGAGGTATCAGGTGGTACAGAGTTATTCTGGGTAGTCTCCTATTAAGGATTCACTGCAGCGGTTAATCTTACCGGGGAGGGGGGGGGACTTCAAACATTTAAAACTTCCAGAACAGGGCTGCCTTCAGATGCATAGCTACCAAGTACCCTGTTTTCCCCGGGAAACCCCCGTTTTTCCGTACCGTTTCCCGGCGGTCCCCCGTATCAGTTCATCTCCCGCTTTTCTCCCTTATTCCGCTCCTGCCGGTGGCCATTTTTTCCTGCTTTGCCAATCTATGGGCACCGAAAATGGCCGGAGCCGGAAGTCACGTCTACACATGTCCGGAAGTGCGTAGACGCAACTTCTGGTGTCGGCGGCAGCCATTTTTGGTGCCCATAGATGGGCAAAGTGACACCGGAAGTTGCGTCTATGCAACTTCCAGTGTCACACGGCTGCTGGTCCCGGATTCTGCAGTCCAGGACTTGGCAGGTGTGTTCAGATGTCTTCTAAAAGTCAGATAGTTGTTTATTTCCTTGACATCTGATGCAAAGGCATGATGAAGCAGCCGTCTTTCTTGAGGGGAATATTAATTAATTTATTTATTTTGTTTGTGTTTGTCTGTGTGTATTTGTATGTGCACACACAGACAATAATTATTATACCCAATTAAAAATTGGGAGAGGGTGGCTCTTGATACAGCCCCCCCCAGTGTACACTAGTGTAGTGGCCAAAATGGTGGAACCTTCTGGGAAAAGTGTATTTCCGAGGTTTGATGGCTCATAATACCACTTTTTTAATAGTAATACCAGTGATTTTTCCTGTGGGGACACAGGGGGACACATACCCCTAAACATTTTGTCAGTTAAATTGGAGAAGAAATTCACTGTATTTATTTTTCTTGATTTGGACTGTATTTGTTTTCCCCGATGGTGATTTTATTGAATCAAAATGAGAGAACCCCTAAACATTATTTTAGGGACAAAGCACTGAGTTATACCATAAAATTATATATCGATGGAAAGATAATTTAATAAAGAATAAAAAAATTCCTTCAGTAGCACCTTAAAGACCAACTAAGTTTTTATTTTGGTATGAGCTTTCGTGTGCATGCACACTTCATCAGATACACTGAAACAGAAGCCACCAGACCCTTATGTTAATAAAGAATGTAATGCAATAACTTTATGAAAGATTATTTATTACAACAGCAGTCATAAAGTGATGAGAAACACACAGGAAAAATGAGATATACAGGTTAAATTGCTGTGTTGGCACTTTGCGATAAATAAATGGGTTTTGGGTTGCAGTTTGGGCACTTGGTCTCTAAAACGTTCACCATCACTGCTCTAGGGAAGCGGGTGGTGCTGTGGTCTAAACCACCGAGCCTCTTGGGCTTGCTGAACGGAAGGTTAGCAGTTCGAATCCGCCTGATGGGGTGAGCTCCCATTGCTCTGTCCCAGCTTCTGCCAACCTAGCAGTTTAAAAGCATACCAGTGCAAGTAGATAAATAGGTACTGCTGCGGCAGGAAGGTAAATGGTGTTTCCGTGTGCTCTGGCTTCCATCACAGTTTTCTGTTGCGCCATAAGCAATTTATTCATGCTGGTCACATGACCCTGAAAGCTGTCTGTGGACAAATGCCGGCTCCCTCGGCCTGAAGCGAGATGACTACCACAACTCCATAGTCACCTTTGACTGGACCTAACCATCCAGGGGTCCTTTACCTTTACCTTTTTACCTGCATTTAATGCATTTAAATTCCATTTTCTGGAAACCACAGTAGGGAATCATGTTCTTGTTTTTGGTCCTGCTTGCTGGCTTCCTACATGCATCTGGTTGGCTATGGTGAGAGCTGGATGCTGAACTAGATTGAACAATGGCCTGATCCAGCAGGCTGTTCTTATGTTCTTACAAAACAAAGCTGCTGGACCATGGACAGCTCCAAGCAAGCAACTGGAAAAAGTTGGGAGCAGATGGGGGCCTTTAAAGCCCCTGTCTCCAGACTGTTTTCTCCAAGCTCCACCTGCCTTGTAGACAAGTTCAGAGACTTAAAAGGCCAACCCTCTTACCTGTCACCATAGTTGATATTTAGTTGCCCAGCTGCACAGAACTGATGGTTCCAGGACCTAATCCAGGCATCCCCAAATTGCGGCCCTCCAGATGTTTTGGCCTACAACTCCCATGATCCCTAGCTAACAGGACCAGTGGTCGGGGAAGATTGGAATTGTAGTCCAAAACATCTGGAGGGCCGAAGTCTGGGGGATGCCTGATCCAATCCCTACAGTTCCCGATCCCCTTGAAATATCATAACAAAGTCACACCCTAAGCTTACATTTAAAGCATTATTATATAGTTATAGCTTCCCCCAAAGCATCATGGGAATTGTAGTTTGGTAAGAATCAAGAGTTGCTAAAAGACTTATATTCTCCTCACAGGGCTCCAGTTCTAATAGCGATTGTTAAATTTTCTGGCGCCTCATGAATCACAAAGGGAAGTGTGTTCTAAACTATAGGGGAAACCATGGGAAATGCCCACTTCTAAAATTTAATTTCATTTATGAGTCACTTCCCATAAAATATCTTGAAGCAATTTCACAGCAAAACTTCTGAGTCAATATTTGATAACTATTTATCAAATTTATGTAGATGCCAATCAATAAATGCTACATATATGGCTTACAAAGAAGACAGGATTGGAAAAACAATCTATAATAATTAAAATCAGCAATAAGCAATGGAAGACCCTCTGTGGCCAGCAAAAAATAGCAGCAGCAAACTTTCCTCGCAACAGAGACAGCATCTGGATTAAGCTACACTATAGCATTAGGCCTAAATATGTAAACAATGCTAAGAACATACCCCCCCCCCCCAAGTCCAACATCTTGCTCCTACAGTGCCTGATCAGATACTCATGGAAAACACAGAAGCTAGACATTAATTCAACAGCACTCTACCGAGCCAGAATTCCCAGCAAGTGACACTCAGAGACTCAATGCCACTGTCAGTGGAGGCAGATCATAGCCTTCATGACTAGTAGCCATTGATACGCTTATCCTCCAGGAATTGGTTTGATCCTCTTTTAAAGCCATCCAAGTTGGTGGCAACCACTGCTTTCTGTAGGAGCTAATTCTACAGTTTCATTATGTGCTACGTGAAGGAAGATTTCCTTTAATCTGTGTTGTGCATGGGGGAGAAAAATGTTTCTTTGTCCATTTCCCCCGCGCCATGCATAATTCCATAAACCCCTCTCATGTCACATCATACTTGCCTTTCCTCCTCAGCTAAAAAGTCCCAAACTCTGCAACTTTTTCTCATTTTGGTTGCCCTTTTCTGAACCTTTTCCAACTCTACAATATCCTTTTTGAGGTGAGGTGAAAACAACCCATATAGATTTGCAATGGGTGAAGCAAAACCAGGTGGCCTTTTTTCAGTGATCAGAAAAAGGAACACAAAGCAAGGCAAAAGGTTTTGGTCCACCCCTAATATTAGAAAGCATTTGGGGGTTGTGTGTGTGTGTGTGTGTGTCACAGGGTTGTGACGAAAATACAAGAGGCACCTCTAAGTTTCTTAAGGCATGATAACAACATCATGAAGATATTAAATGGCTGAAAGTAATCAAGGGCCCAAGATGAGAATGGATGTTTTTCCATCTGTGCACTGCACTATCATCTATCTGAATCATCCATCTAAATGTCTCTAGTCAGGTTATCTCCTAAGGGAGGAAAATTAAAATGAAATTATGTGATTTTTGAATAGATGTGGGTTAGAATGATAAGGCAGAGATTCTGGGGTTTAGGTTGTGTGTGTGTGTGTGTGTGTGTGTGTGTGTGTGTGTGTGTGTGTGTGTTTAAAGTCTGCTCTGTTTTAAAAGAGAAAAGTTTCTCTTTCAAATGCCGTTCCTCCGTATGACACTTCACACCTTGGCAAAGGAGACCAACTTGACATGGTTTTCTTTGAGAGTCTAACTCAATAGAGTCAGACTTCTGAAGAGACGTCAAGTAAGATGGATTCAATCTGCAATAGCTCTTGCTATGTCTTCAAATGCTTTCCGCGATTCCATTCAGACTGTTTTCACACATCATGCTTTTATGAGGTGGTGAGCAAAGGGAAGTGGCCTGTTCCTCTCGCTCTTTGTCAGCATGGAATAATAACGAAGATAAAGAAAATGTCACTCCTATTATTTTATTCATTTAATGACTGCCTCACTTTTCAGTCCTAAGGGGATCTTTCAGGCAGGTCCTTATGCAGTGTGGCAAAATGCAATCAAATTATTTCATTCTAAGGGCCACACCAGCTGTCCAGCCTCATATCGGCCCCATTTCTTCTTTCAATGCCCAGGTCAGCAGCAGGCAAGATTGAGAAGCATCATAGAAGCAATGGAAGCTCCTAAGTTTAAATCATTGGTCTTCCTGGCTCTTTATTGTCTACACTGTACACCAGGCATCCCCAAACTGTGGCCCTCCAGATGTTTTGGCCTACAACTCCCATCATCCCTAGCTAACAGGACCAGTGGTCAGGGATGATGGGAATTGTAGTCCAAAACATCTGGAGGGCTGGAGTTTGGGGGTGCCTGCTGTACACTGACTGGCAACAGCTATACCGGCTTTGTGAAAGGAGTTTTTCACAAGCCTACCTGGAAGCACCAAGGATGGAAATTTGGCCCTTCTTTGTGTTAAGCCTGAGGTCTGTCACTGAGAGCTATGGTCCAGATTGCAAATGATGGAGAGGAAAAGATGTGATCTCAGGCACTCATCACCTATCGATTAATGTCAGGTGCTCAGTACCATTGCTTGCCAGCTATTCAATGGTAAAATACTAAATATAATTACATGACCGCAATCACATACTGTTGGATATGAGTTATGATGCCATATTAAAGTCATCATATTAAAGTTATCATCCAGTGTCAAATACAGGTATGAAATATATGCTGAATATTTGACACTGAGTTAGGGATGAGCAGATCTGGCTAGATCCATATTAGTTTGACATGTGCTCAATTGTAAGCTGGTTACATTCTGGCTTATTTTGCAAAAAGAAAAGAAAAAGGGGGGAAAGAACAGAAAAATGTGTTTAAATTGTATGCACCTCCTCCTAAAGTACACTTTTTCTAGCACTCTGAGAGTATTCTCCTAAAACAAACCATTTTTGTATGAATCTAATGCATTTCCCTTGAAAATACAGTATGTATTGTGTATGCTTTGTGATGCATTTCCCCCCTAAAATATGCATTTTTATATGCTTCTCCGTGTAGTTCTAAAATATTAATTTTGTGCACATTTTCTTTGAAAATGCATCATAAAATTCAGAGTGGTGCATAAACTGATTAATAGCTGCATTCTGATCTTTATATAAGTGTGGGACTTATAGGTCATAGGAATTAGGTCAACCTATTTTAAAAATGTAGACTGAATCAAAAATCCCCCTTTCCCCCTACATTGAAATCCTCAATGAAGAATTCCTGAGAGCATATTCATCTGTAGTTGAAAGCTGTGTCTTCATGAGGAAACATACCAGACACAGGTGTAATATGCTTTCAACTAATTCTTAAATAAACCCAAAGCCACTCCAGTATTATTAATTCCATGCGTGCAATTGGCAAAAGTACCTAATCATGACAAACCATGAGTGTGGTTGAGGAGCCATTTTCAAGAAGAATACAGATTTGAGTCTCATTCTTTCAAAAAACTATTTACGGTAAACCAAAGGGAATGAAAACAGGATTTGGGGGGGGAAATGCAGTAGAGATGACACACACACCCCAACACATCAATTGACAGAATAAAAAACAGCAAATTCAGCTCTTCCAAAGTAAATGGGTGGACTAGTTCAGGGGAGTTGTAATAAGGAGCTATCGTGTTTTCTGCCCCTCATTGAGAATTGGTTTCAAATTCTGGGTTCATGGTTTTCCAATTCTGACTGAGCTAGAAATAAGTGGAAGCTATTACCTTTGAAGGCTGTTTCCTGCTCTCTCACAGATGGGTTTGTGGAAATTCCACTGCAATGAGATTTGAGATTGGGTCAAACACACATACAATTTCATATCTGGTGATATTCTGGCATTGTTTCTGAATGGATCACAGTGTGTCACGCTTCCCACTATATCAGGAGTGGGGGACCATTTCAACCTTCTGGGCAACTCTGTGGGGGGTCACATGCTAGTTATTTGCACACCATAGGAAGTTTCCATTTGATAGGTGGTAATCTGTATTTACTCAATTTCAACAGGCTTAAAGCTTAGGAGGAAAGTGGCCTTTGTTAGCTTCCTCATTTTGTCTTTGTATCCTCCTCTTTCCCTCAGGCCCTAAAAGACCCAACCTTGGCTGCCCGAAAGGATTTCCAAAGGGAGGCAGAACTTCTCACCAATCTTCAGCATGACCACATTGTAAAGTTCTATGGTGTCTGTGGTGATGGAGACCCTCTCATAATGGTATTTGAGTACATGAAACACGGAGACCTGAATAAGTTTCTGAGGTAAATCCTGAACAAGCTTGGTTTACAATGATTTAGAGTTCTTAAGGAGAGACCTCAAAGAGCCATAAAGCCTTCTGAAGTGGGAATTGTGCCCCACCAAGGTGCTAATAATGACTTTTAAAGCCTTGGGCAACTTGGGGCCTAAATATCTGAAGGGGTATCTCTCCCTGTACCAAACTGTCATTGAGCTAACATCAACAGTCGATGTCCTCCTTGCAATCTAAGGACAATCAGCTATGCATTGACCTGAGAAAGGGCCTATTTTGTGGTGACACTCCGACTATGGAATGCCCTCCTACTTGAAATATGATTGACACAATGTCAAGTTCCCAGCAACAATTGAAAACCCATCTTTTCCCCCATAGACCATCATGGGAAGGACAGTTGCCTTGGCTAGATTGGACCATTGCTGCAACTGACTTTGCTATTCTTTTATCCACTCCATTTATATTTTGTTTTGATGTGAACTATTGTGTCCTGGAGTACTGATAGCTCAAACGTTTCTGGTCCTATCCCTGGCAGCCCCTAACAGGCACAGAGTCTGATCTATACCTTCTGCCTCTTATTGCCTCTTCCTTCTTAGCTCTCCACCAATTTGCTGATTACTCCACAGCTCTGTGTAGGTCATTCCAAGACATGCAGAACTTTAGGATGCACTGGACTCACATTATCTTTTACTTCATCAGTGGCTCTTTTGGCAAGCTTGGTTAGCCACTGCTGGGCTGAAACACCACCACTACCACCACCAGCAGCAGCAGCAGCAGCAGCAGCAGCAGCAGCAGCAGCAGCAGCATCACTTAGTCTTGTCCTGCTCACTGAAAATTTCAGCCAGACTATCTTATAAGTATTTCATTTATCCTTGGATTCTGACAAACACCAAGCAATCAAAGCTACTAGTCATGATAGCTATGCTCTCACTGCACTGTCAGAGGCAATGTCTGTTAAGGATCACAAGTTGTGAGAGTGCTACACTCAAGCTTTGCTTGTGGGCTTCCCATGGGCATCTAATGGGCCACAGGCTGCAGGACAAGATGGGGCATTTTGATTTGATCCAGTTGGGCTCTTCCTCTGTTATTATGTACAATGCAATGATCTGTGGGGTATAAGATTTTCAGTATTCATGGGGTGGAACATGCCCTTAAATAAAGATCAGTTGTTAGCTCCTCATACTGTATTTAGAAAATCGGAAGCTAGAGGTGTGTGTGTGTGTGTGTGTGTGTGTTCCCCCCCCCATTGCGTTTATTCAGTGGGAGCATAAATGTGTTAACAATGCAGACAATGACCCATAAGCAGTCCTTGCGACATTTGCCAAGGCAAAGTGCTCCAGCTGTGGAATCTGACTCATGACTGGGACAAATAAATCCCTTTTCCCAGCTGCCATTTATTTTAGCTGGCATCTAAAAGGACAAGACATTTTGGGAAGCATCCAAAGAGATGTCTATTAGCAACACAGGCATTTTGAGGGACCCCACTCCCCTTCTGAAAGAAAACCAGAACCTGCGGGCTGTGGTAGCATTAGAGGTGATTTGAAGCATCAGAGCTCTTGATGTTGTAGTTCTTTGTTTTTCCTTCCCAGCCCTATAGGTCTGCCTTGGATTGGGGAGACTTTGAGAGATTAAATGCATTTTCCAAGTCACTCTGACAAGCTAGCAAAAATCCAAAAGCTTTGTTCCACTAGATTTAACAAAGGAATATTGGCAATTCCCCCCATGTTGCCAAGGTCAAAGAGACAGGGGCCTCTGAATCCACCTTGGGTTTTTCTAGTTCTCCTCAATGCCTTTCTCTCCGTGTAATTAAAACACCATGATTCCCTCACCAAATCCCATCCTCTACTTGTCAACAGCAAACAGACATACATTTGAAGGCAAAGGCTCACTGCATGCATTAGCATCTAAATGAGGCACATGTTCATGAAAGCCTCCATGTGCCTGTAATGGCTATTGTCTCCAATGGCAGCAGCTTAAAACCAGTAGCTGGAAACCACAGGAGGGGAGAGTGCTCTTGAGGTCAAATCCTGCTTGTGGGTTTCCCACAGGCTTCTGGTTGGTCATTGTGAGAACAGGATGCTAGGCTACAAGGGCCATTGGCCTGATTCAGCAGACTCTTCTTATTTTCTTAACTAAGGGGCTTCTTTCCAGACCTCCTCCAGATCCTTGCTTCCAGAAAACAAAAATATATATATATAAAAGAGGTGACAGTGTTCCGTACCAGTTGTTATCATCACAAAAAAGCCATAAAACATGCACACATACTTAGAGAGAAAGATTTAGTGACACAGTATAGTGCAGAATATCCACTTAAAATTAATACAATTGCTACAACCTGGAAAGTACTAAAGCATCATCCGGTTTCTGGCTTTACTGGAGCCAGCAAAAACCTGTACAGATGAAAAAGTATTGCAGTACATTTAGAGAATTCTTGGACATTGGCCAGACTGTGAACGACAATCATTATGCACCTATTATTTGAACTTCTGGTACTGGAGGCATAGCTGCCAAGTTCTCCCTTTTTTAAGGGAAATTCCCTTATGCTGAATAGGCTTCCTCGCGAGAAAAGGGAAAACTTGGCAGTTATGACTGGAGGTGATCTCATAAAGTTATTACACACACACACCCCAGTAGTGGGAAGAAAGGTGATTTTTTTTGAGGGGGGGGGTATTGAAGTTTTCACAAGACAATAAAACAAACAATTCTGCAGGAAATAAAAAAGAAACTAATGAAAGAAGGAACAGGGGGGGGGATTAAAAGGAACAGTGTTTCACAAACTTGGGTATCTAGCTGTTCCATGACTACAACTCCCATCATCCCTAGATAGCAGGACCGGCTGTCAGGGATGATGGGAATTGTAGTCCAAATACAGCTGGAGACCCAAATTTGGAAAACACTGGTTTAGTTGGTGTGTTTAGCAATCAATCCCCTGTAAGGGGAATAAGGGTCTCCAATCAACTCCTAACATCCTTTACAAACTATAGCTCGCAGAGTTATTTAGGGGGAGTCATGAGAGCTTAAAGTGGTATCATAGTACTATAAATATATTGTGTTAATGTGGTCCAGGTCAGCTCATACCATAATCCACAAGGATCAAATTCCTCAAGCATCCCTGTGTCAGCCCTAGACCTGTCCTCAGCACTCGGCTTTTCCACTATAGGCGACTCCTAACAATGCAAGCCACTTGACCTGTCACATCCCCATTTGTGGAGCCCTGTCATCTCTCTCTCTCTCTCTCTCTCTCTCTCGACAATGCATTTTGGAAAGCATCTGAAGGAGAGCCGTGAAAAGCTTCAACAGCTGAACCTGAAATATTTTGGCAGAAATCTGTCGCCGCCATGTCATATCTGTCTTCCTTCCCCTCCCTCCCCTCCACATATGCCTCAAGCTTATCAGAGAGAGAAATTCCAGGATGCAAGCAAGTCAGAACTTGTTGCTCTCAGAGTTTAGCTCCATGTCAAGATGGAGGGATCCATCTGCACAGGCATTTTTCAATTTGTTCACTCTCTGCGGGGCTGCTGCTGCTGCTGCTGCTGCTGCTGCTGCTGCTGCTGTTGAAGAGGGTGAAATGCCAGGATTGATTTCAAACGAACCCAGAAGAGAGAAACACAAAGGAAATGTTGCTGTTGTATCTAATAAAAGAGACAGGAGGCCACAGCAACATTGTCCTTCCTTCGCCACATATTAGGCATTTTCACCGTTCTGCTTCCATGCTGGGCTATGAACTGGGGTGGATGATGAAAACTGACCAGGGGTTCATGAATACTATTGTTTAATGTGGATAGTAAGTTTCCCGAACCTCTATTAATTCTCCATTCTCCATATCACAATATTTTTAGCCTGGAGGAGAGAAGACTGAGAGGTGATATGAGGGGATATACAGTGGGACCTCCGACATTTTCGAGTTACGAGCGGGAAAAGTGGCTGCGTGCTTACGATTTTTTCGACATCCGAACAGAAAACCTGTTCGTAGCTAGATGCAGTTTCCTTGACTTACGAGTTTTTAGATGCGGTTTCCTCGACTTATGGATTTTTTTCCGTTTCCAATGCATTCCTATGGGAAACCGCTTTTCCTATGGGAAACTCGACTTACGAAGTTTTCAACCTACGAGTGTGCATTCGGAATGGATTAAATTCATAAGTCGAGGTCCCACTGTATAGCCTTCTTCAAATATCTGAAGGGCTGCCACATAGAGGATGGAGCAAGCTTGTTTTCTGTTGCTCTGGCAGGTAGAACCCAAACCAATGGATTCAACTTGCGAAAAAAGAGGAGACTCCACCTAAACATTACCCTCTCTTGCCTTCCACAGGGCACACGGCCCAGATGCGATGATCCTCGTGGATGGGCAGCCTCGGCATGCGAAAGGGGAGCTGGGCCTTTCTCAAATGCTTCAAATCGCCAGCCAGATCGCTTCAGGGATGGTTTACCTCGCCTCCCAGCACTTTGTACACAGAGACCTGGCCACGAGGAACTGCTTGGTTGGAGCTAACCTGCTGGTGAAGATTGGAGACTTTGGGATGTCCAGAGACGTCTACAGCACCGATTACTACAGGGTAAGGTGGCTCTAGTAATGGAGCCCGGAGGGGGTGGTACAAAAGCTGGGAAATGACATTGCAGAAGGTTTCCACATCTACCCCATCTTTCCTCACCCAAGCCTGGTACAATATGGAGGGCAGCTCTATCGCTAGTTATTAGTGATGGCAGTTGAACAAAGTTTCCATTCTCAGAAGCAGCATGCCTCAGAACCCCATAGGCTTGAGTCTAATAACAGGGGAGAACATTATTATTATTATTATTATTATTATTATTATTATTATTATTATTATTGCTACTAACCACCCTTTACCAGCAAGTGCCATGGCCAGATTACAACAAATTAAAATTAGAAACAGTTAAAGCAGATCGCAATCAGAGGAATAGGGTGTGCCCTGCAAACAGACATCTCAAGTGTACGGTGAAAAAGTTAGATGCACCTCTGTGGGGAGGGCACCCCACAACTCGGGGGCTGCCACAGAGAATAAGGAAAGTGGCACAAAAATGCACTGGCATGTGTGGGGGCAACAATTGCTTTGATGCAACACTGTGGCACCTCCCTTGCAAACAGATCAGAATTGAGTATTCAATAAACAACTGGATGTTTAACCACCCTCAAACTTTGGGCAAATAGATACGGGTGATTGCTCAGTATGCAGGATGTTTGTAAGCAACCCCAGTCTTTCAGCTGAGCCTGAAGACATAACAAACTCCAACTGATAGATTGAAGTAAAGAGGTCCAGGTAAGGTATGACCCTTTGATTCCACTATATGTATAGAATGGGCCTCAGCGGTCCATGATGATATAAGCAGTGGGCAGAGAGGGGTGACTCAAGGATCCTGGAAACCAATTTTCCCATGTGGTAGACTGGGGAACACTCAGTTGGGGGGGGTATTGTGGCTAAGTAAATTAGTAATTTTGGAAAGAGCTGAACCAACAGAGTACAGCTATATTCTGAAGAAAGGCAGAATTGTGGATTGATCGATCATTTTCATTAAAAAATGGAAATTACTGCAGTCGGTGAGATGTTAATGATTAGAACATTCCATTCAGCAGTCCAAGTGGAATTTGTAGATCAGTGTTAGGGATCCTATGTCTCCTCCCAGATGTTGTTGGACTCCCAGTTGCCATCAGGCCATAGCTGCCAAATTCCGGATTGAAAAATCTGGGACCAGCAGCGGCGCGGCACCGGAAGTCGCTTCTACGCATGTCCAGAAGTGCGTAGAAGCGACTTCCGGAGCCACTCTGCCCATTTCCAAAATGTCCACAGTACCAGAAGTCGCTTCTGCGCACTTCCGGACATGCGTAGAAACGACTTCTGGCACCGCAGCCATTTTGGAAATGGGCAGAGTGGCACCAGAAACATGGGCGCCGGCAGGAGCTGCTTTCCGGGGGATTTATGGGAGATAAATCCATTCGGGAGACCAGCAGAAAATGGTAAGAAAATACAGGGGTTTCCTGGGCAAAACAGGGTACTTGGCAGCTATGAATCAGGCCCAGCCAGCATGGCCAATGGTCAGGAGTGGTAGGAGTCGTATTCCGTTAACATTTGGAAAGACACAGGTTTCCTACCTGTGTTCTAGGATGGTCTCATGCTCATGATGGCTTTTTCAAGTGAAACAACTCCTGCATTTTAATTTTCATGCACTAAATAATCCACACCTATGCTTAGGCCACTCACCTACCTATGAACCACAAAGCACTTTCTAGGTAGATTGTTTGTTTATTACTACATTTCTATCTCAAATTTCTTCCAAGGAGCTCAAGGTGGCACTCACACACACTTCCCCTTCTCTTCCCCATTTTATCCTCACAACAACCCTGTGAGGTAGGTTGGGCTGAGAGGCTCTCACTGGTCCAAGGTCACCCAATAAACTTCATGGCTGAGTAGGGATTTGAATCCTAGTTTCCCAGGTCCCAGTCCACCACTCTAATGCAGAAGCAAATAACCAGTCACCCGCCAGATGTTGTTAGACTCCAGCTCCCATCAGCCCCAGCCAGCATGGCCGATGGTCAGGGATGATAAAAGTGATGGTCATAGAATCATAGAATTGTAGTATTCAAAGGGACCATAACAATCAAGCAGCTGTACCATGCTGGGATCGAACCTGCAACTTTGGCATTATCAGCCCCATGCTCTAACCAGCTGAGCTATCTAGCTGCTACCACATTTTGAGAGCTACATGTTTCCCATCTCTACTCTAGCCATTACACCATACTGTTTGCAGTTCAGAAGTCTAGCAATGGGCTGGGCTTAATTTCTCATTTTTTTAAAAAAAAAATTGGGAAAGTGCTTTTGAATGTACATGAAGATCTATTCTTAACCTACAAGAGTCACCCCTTGTCCAAAAATCATAGTGCTAGAAACAGCAGACATTCCCTAGAAAATACATAGAATTGTAATCTCCCCCCCCTTTCTAGCCATTTCTTATGCATTTACAATGCCCTCATTAATCCACATGTTGCCCTTCTGACATGTTTATCCTTTACTCCGCAGCATGCATTCGACACCCCTCCCTCTTTTCTCTTTCTCTCTCTCTCTCCCTTCCCTAGAAACAGGCATCGCTACAGCGGAACAAGTTGTACATTCCATTCTCTTTCTTTTCTCTGTGTCTTTCATTAACGAAAAGACATTGATAAATTAAAGAGAATCCAGTGGAGGGCAACAAAGATGATTAAAGGATTGGAGGCCATGACCTGCAGAGGGAGATTAAGGAAACGTAATACGCGGGGCTTACAGAAAAGGCAACTGGAAGAGAGACTGATAACTGTGCATAAAATATGGGAGAGGAAATAATAGGCAATTTAGGACCGACCTCGGTACACTTCATTCAGCACCGAACACAATTCAGACAAGGGAATAATTTGTTGGTGGTAGATGGTTGGACACCATCGTTTGGGAAGGTTCAGAAGGATGCAAGATAAGCTCCTGCAGCTTGGGTTCGGGGGCAAGAGGAGGAAGGTCTCTTATGGCAAACGTGTTATCTGACAGGCAAGGTCTGCAATATTTGACCCCTGTCTGCAAATCTCTTCAAATGTATGCTGAGTGGTGCCGGGGAAAGGACAAAAGACAATTCCGGCCATGAAGAGCAAGTCCGAGGATCGGTTAATCATGAACAGGAAGTGGTTACTATGGGCAGAATGAAAACCAAGAACCAGGAACGGGATGGTCCAGTGCACTGGCCCTAAGTATTTGGCCTTATTTGATTTCCAGCTATTTCTAACCCTTTGGGGGTGGGGTAGGGGGGTGGGGAGAGCGTTGAGGCAAACTGCAGGATGCTCACCCACACGTAAAGCATGTTAACTGTAATCTAACCTGGATGCTGCCACAGCATCTACAACTGCTGTGTGTTGCACCCAAATAGGGCATTAAGAAGTATGTGAGACCACCATCCATCCACATCACTTTCTGGTATCTCCCCAGCAACATCTAGGAAATCTTTATCTAAGGAACGCACAGCAATGTACATAGAGTTCATAGAATCATAGAGCTGGAAAGGACCCCAGGGGTCCCCATCTAGTCCACCCCCTGCAGTGAAGAATCTCAGCTAAAACATCCATGACAGATGGTACACAACCTCCTGAGGGAGACTGTTCCACTGTTGAACAGCTCTTTCCGTTAGAAAGTTTTTCCTGATGTTTAGTCAGCCTCTCCTTTGTTGTTGCCTTGTTTTAGCCATGCTAAGTGATTGCTGCTTAAGGTCATCCAAAGAGCTACATGGCTAAGTGAGACTCTGAACTTTGTTCTCTTTGGTCCTGCTGCAGCACTTTGTTGTTGTTGTTGTTGTTGTTGTTGTTGTTGTTGTTGTTGTTGTTGTTGTTCCAAAAGTAGCTTGCAGCGACTTACAAAAAAATAGTACATGCATTGAAACCAACATAAAACTAAAAGAGAATAAATGCTAAAAATACATTCATATTGATAAGAAGGCAGGCCTAAAGCATCCCACCCACTGACAAAAGCCACAGATAATGAAAGGTCAAAAACCTGGTGGAAAGGAAATGGGAAAGAGAATGTTGCATGCTACCTTAATCTGTGAGCGAGCGGTGCAAGATTCCAGGGGTTCCAGGCGCTTACCCAGGGTTAGGTTTCCTTGGAATGAGGGACAGTGGAGACTGTGGTATCTTTATGGTATATGGTTTATTGATGATGATGAACATTATTATTATTATTATTATTATTATTAGATGATGATGATGATATCCCACCCATCTGACTGGGTTTCCCCAGCCACTCTGGATGACTCCCAGCAGAACATTAGTAATAATAATAATAATAATAATAATAATAATAATAATAATAATAAAGCTATAAAATATGAAACATTAACAACTTCCCTAAACAGGGCTGCCTTCAGATGTCTTCTAAGAGTCAGATAGTTGTTTATTTCCTTGACATCTGATGGGAGGGCATTCCACAGGGTGGGCGCCACTACTGAGAAGGCCCTCTGCCTGGTTCGCTGTAGCTTCACTTCTCGCAGTGAGGGAACCGCCAGAAGGTCCTCGGAGCTGAATTATTGACACATATATGCAACCCGAGCCTACAATGGAGGGGCTCACAGTATTAACATGCCAAGAAGGTCTGACTTCTCCCATGGCCACAGCCTTGGATCCCAGAGATCAGACATGGTTCTGTCTCTCAGCTGTCCAGCCTGCTTTCATCTTCAGGCTGACACACACAGCTCTGGCTTTGTCGTTCTAACTAGCAGAAGGCTAAGGGAGGGAGACCCACCTAGGACGGAGACCCACCCAGGAGGGAGACCCACCCATTTATCCTCTGGCACACAACCACTTTCTTTGATACCCTTACAACCCATATTTAGGGGGCCATTACCAAGAAACTTGTCTATTACAGCAATTGGATCCTGGTTGGATTCAGGAATTAGAAGGGACTAAGGGACTCAGACATACAGCCTCCCCCCCCCCAAAAAAAACCACCCCACAACAATAGGTAATGAATGATGGTGCCAGGAGATAGCATTCCATAAGTGGGGAGCCACCACTGAGAAGCCTTGTTATTGTGTTGTTGTTCTTCGCACCTCCCTCAGAGCGGGCACACAGAGAAGGACCTCAGATTATTAACACATGATCTCAGTGGGTTCATGTGGGGAGAGGCAGAAAGCCAGTACAATCATTGGTGTAGTTACTATGTGACTCTAGTCACTAGGCAAGACTTCTCCAATTTGCTACCCTCCAGATGTTTTGGACTATGGCCCCAATCATTGCTGACCATTGCCCATGCTGGCTGGGACTGATGGGAGTTGCAACGAAACTCCGATGCTGTCAATAAATTATGAGACGAAGGGGTCCAGGGGGTGAAGCAATCCCCCACTCAACTCCTTTTGCCTTAAAATAAACCTCTCACTACTTCTGGGCTTCTTAGTAAGGAGAGTCTAATTCCAGCTTTCGTGGCCTGATCTCATTAAAACTCAGAGCTACTTAAATGAACAACCTCTTGCCTACAGTAAATGGTCCCGCCCTCAGCTAGCATCCCCACTGTATCAGTTTGCCTTTTCACCTTGGCAAATTTGTGGCACTCTAGTTTTTCACCCTATTGCCCCTTTTGTGTGATTCTAGGACACAAACTATCCCCCTTTTCCCTGAGGTAAGTTTTGCCCTCTTCTGAGTCTCCACCTCTGTGAGTTTTGATACGCTGCTGGAACAACTGAGACGATTCTCCTTGGCACAACAAAGATGAATTTTCTTGAGAACATAGGGTTTCTTAACGATTCATAAGGTTACAAACTTAGTTACAGTTGTACACTAACTCTGTCAAACTTTAACTCCAAGTTCACCTAAGCCTAACCTAAACCACCACTAACCTCACTTCACACCCTTCTCCTTCCCTCCTTTGTCCCCACACTCCCCTCTCCCTCTCCAAACGGCTATCCCCTCCTCTTTTGAACCGGGAACCGTCCCGCCTCCAAAAGATGTGCTGTCCGTTAAGTTGGAGATGGATTAACTCTTTCTAATCCAGGGTTTAATAAATCTTCCATACTAGGGCTAATCCGTTACAGGAGTCATAAACATTTGTAGGGCATGAGAACTGGGAAGGCTGCTCTCTATGATGCCATGCTGGTGTGAGAGTGTGCCTGATGACTTTGACCTTTTCACACCCACTTTGGCTGTGACCTTAGATCAGGCACACTCAGTTTACAGCCCATGAAATCCAGCCCACCAGCCATGTAGTGCAGATCATCACTGCATTGATAAGCCTCTGCTTCCACAGGACCGCAGGAGGTTGTCATTCACATGGCTTGCTATAATGGCTGGATGGCCGTCTCAGGCTCAGGTCACAACTGATTTTATTCACTTATTTAAAATGAGCAAATGTTTCTTAATTTCCCTTTGATCAAGTTTTTCCAGGATAGTGTGCTAAACTGATTCATAACAAAACATCAATACGATTTAGAAACTCAACAAAAAGATGTTGTTGTTTAGTGGTTTAGTCGTGTCCGACTCTTCGTGACCCCCATGGACCATAGCATGCCAGGCACTCCTGTCTTCCACTGCCTCCCGCAGTTTGGTCAAACTCATGTTCGTAGCTTCGAGAACACTGTCCAACCATCTCGTCCTCTGTCGTCCCCTTCTCCTAGTGCCCTCAATCTTTCCCAACATCAGGGTCTTTTCCAGGGAGTCTTCTCTTCTCATGAGGTGGCCAAAGTATTGGAGCCTCAGCTTCACGATCTGTCCTTCCAGGGAGCACTCAGGGCTGATTTCCTTAAGAATGGATAGGTTTGATCTTCTTGCAGTCCATGGGACTCTCAAGAGTCTCCTCCAGCACCACAATTCAAAAGCATCAATTCTTCGGTGATCAGCCTTCTTTATGGTCCAGCTCTCACTTCCATACATCACTACTGGGAAAACCATAGCTTTAACTATACGGACCTTTGTAGGCAAGGTGATGTCTCTGCTTTTTAAAATGTTGTCTAGGTTTGTCATTGCTTTTCTTCCCAAGAAGCAGGCGTCTTTTAATTTCGTGACTGCTGTCACCATCTGCAGTGATCAAGGAGCCCAAGAAAGTAAAATCTCTCACTGCCTCCATTTCTTCCCCTTCTATTTGCCAGGAGGTGATGGGACCAGTGGCCATGATCTTGGTTTTTTTGATGTTGAGCTTCAGACCATATTTTGCACTCTCCTCTTTCACCCTCATTAAAGGTTCTGTAATTCCTCCTCACTTTCTGCCATCAAGGTTGTGTCATCTGCATACCTGAGGTTGTTGATATTTCTTCCGGCAATCTTAATGTCATCTGCATACCTGAGGTTGTTGATATTTCTTCCGGCAATGTCAAACAAAAACATGAAAAACTAAAATGCAGAATAGAGCAAACTAAATCCCCCACAATCCAAATATGCTAAAAATGCCTGGGAAAATGGGAAGGTCATCACCGGGTGCCAAAAATGCTTGTAATGTTGGTATCAGACACACCTCCTTGGGGAGGGCATTCCATAATCATTGCAGAAAAGCTCCTTACCTAGGATTGAATTAAGCAACATTGTTGTTTAGTCGTTTAGTCGTGTCTGACTCTTCGTGACCCCATGGACCATAGCACGCCAGGCACTCCTGTCTTCCACTGCCTCCCGCAGTTTGGTCAAACTCATGTTCGTAGCTTCGAGAACACTGTCCAACCATCTTGTCCTCTGTCGTCCCCTTCTCCTAGTGCCCTCAATCTTTCCCAACATCAGGGTCTTTTCCAAGGATTCTTCTCTTCTCATGAGGTGGCCAAAGTATTGGAGCCTCAGCTTCACGATCTGTCCTTCCAGGGAGCACTCAGGGCTGATTTCCTTAAGAATGGATAGGTTTGATCTTCTAGCAGTCCATGGGACTCTCAAGAGTCTCCTCCAGCACCATAATTCAAAAGCATCAATTCTTCGGCGATCAGCCTTCTTTATGGTCCAGCTCTCACTTCCATACATCACTACTGGGAAAACCATAGCTTTAACTATATGGACCTTTGTCGGCAAGGTGATGTCTCTGCTTTTTAAGATGCTGTCTAGGTTTGTCATTGCTTTTCTCCCAAGAAGCAGGCGTCTTTTAATTTCGTGACTGCTGTCACCATCTGCAGTGATCAAGGAGCCCAAGAAAGTAAAATCTCTCACTGCCTCCATTTCTTCCCCTTCTATTTGCCAGGAGGTGATGGGACCGGTGGCCATGATCTTGGTTTTTTTGATGTTGAGCTTCAGACCATATTTTGCGCTCTCCTCTTTCACCCTCATTAAAAGGTTCTTTAATTCCTCCTCGCTTTCTGCCATCAAGGTTGTGTCATCTGCATATCTGAGGTTGTTGATATTTCTTCCGGCAATCTTAATTCCGGCTTGGGATTCATCTAGTCCAGCCTTTCACATGATGAATTCTGCATATAAGTTAAATAAGCAGGGAGACAATATACAACCTTGTCATACTCCTGTCCCAATTTTGAACCAATCAGTTGTTCCATATCCAGTTCTAACTGTAGCTTCTTGTCCCACATAGAGATTTCTCAGGAGACAGATGAGGTGATCAGGCACTCCCATTTCTTTAAGAACTTGCCATAGTTTGCTGTGGTCGACACAGTCAAAGGCTTTTGCATAGTCAATGAAGCAGAAGTAGACGTTTTTCTGGAACTCTCTAGCTTTCTCCATAATCCAGCGCATGTTTGCTATTTGGTCTCTGGTTCCTCTGCCCTTTCGAAATCCAGCTTGCACTTCTGGGAGTTCTCGGTCCACATACTGCCTAAGCCTGCCTTGTAGAATTTTGAGCATAACCTTGCTAGCGTGTGAAATGAGTGCAATTGTGCGGTAGTTGGAGCATTCTTTGGCACTGCCCTTCTTTGGAATTGGGATGTAGACTGATCTTCTCCAATCCTCTGGCCATTGCTGAGTTTGCCAAACTTGCTGGCATATTGGGTGTAGCACCTTAACAGCATCATCTTTTAAAATTTTAAATAGTTCAGCTGGAATATCATCACTTCCACTGGCCTTGTTATTAGCAGTGCTTTCTAAGGCCCATTTGACTTCACTCTCCAAGATGTCTGGCTCAAGGTCAGCAACCACACTACCTGGGGTGTACGAGACCTCCATATCTTTCTGGTATAATTCCTCTGTGTATTCTTGCCACCTCTTCTTGATGTCTTCTGCTTCTGTTAGGTCCTTACCACTTTTGTCCTTGATTATGGTAATCTTTGTACGAAATGTTCCTTTCATATCTCCAATTTTCTTGAACAGATCTCTGGTTTTCCCCATTCTATTGTTTTCCTCTATTTCTTTGCATTGCTCATTTAAGAAGACCCTCTTGTCTCTCCTTGCTGCTTTTTGGAAATCTGCATTCAGTTTCCTGTATCTTTCCCTATCTCCCTTGCATTTTGCTTGCCTCCTCTCCTCCGCTATTTGTAAGGCCTCGTTGGACAGCCATTTTGCATTTCCTTTTCCTTGGGATGGTTTTCGTTGCTGCCTCCTGTATAATGTTTCGAGCCTCCATCCATAGTTCTTCAGGCAATCTGTCCACCAAATCTAAATCCTTAAACCTGTTCCTCACTTCCACTGTGTATTCATAAGGGATTTGATTCAGATTGTATCTTACTGGCCCAGTGGTTTTTCCTACTTTCTTCAGTTTAAGCTGGAATTTTGCTATAAGAAGCTGATGATCTGAGTTACAGTCAGCTCCAGGTCTTGTTTTTGCTGACTGTATAGAGCTTCTCCATCTTTGGCTGCAGAGAATATAATCAATCTGATTTCGATGCTGCCCATTTGGTGATATCCATGTGTAGAGTCGTCTCTTGTGTTGTTGGAAGAGAGTGTTTGTGATGACCAGCTTGTTCTCTTGACAGAACTCTATTAGCCTTTGCCCTGCTTCATTTTGAACTCCAAGGCCAAACTTGCCAGTTATTCCTTTTATCTCTTGATTCCCTACTTTAGCATTCCAATCCCCTGTAATGAGAAGAACATCCTTCTTTGGTGTCATTTCTAGAAGGTGTTGTAGGTCTTCATAGAATTGGTCAATTTCACTTTCTTCAGCACCGGTAGTTGGTGCATAAACTTGGATTACTGTGATGTTAAAAGGTCTGCCTTGGATTCGTATCGAGATCATTCTGTCATTTTTGAGATTGCATCCCATTACAGCTTTTGCCACTCTTTTGTTGACTATGAGGGCCACTCCATTTCTTCTACAGGATTCTTGCCCACAGTAGTAGATATGATAGTCACCCGAACTGAATTCGCCCATTCCCTTCCATTTTAGTTCACTGATGCCCAGGATGTCGATATTTATTCTTGTCATCTCATTTTTGACCACATCCAGCTTACCTCCATCCATGGTTCTTACATTCCAGGTTCCTATGCAATATTTTTCTTTACAGCATCGGACTTTCCTTTCGCTTCCAGGCATATCCGCAACTGAGCGTCCTTTCGGCTTTGGCCCAGCCGCTTCATCAGCTCTGAATCTACTTGTACTTGTCCTCCGCTCTTCCTCAGTAGCATGTTGGACGCCTTCCGACCTGAGGGGCTCATCTTCCAGCGTCATAACTTTTATATGCCTGTTGTCTTTGTCCATGGAGTTTTCTTGGCAGGGATACTGGAGTGGCTTGCCAGTTCCTTCTCCAGGTGGATCACGTTTAGTCAAAACTCTCCACTATGACCTGTCCATCTTGGGTGGCCCTGCATGGCATAGCTCATAGCTTCTCCGAGTTATTCAAGCCCCTTCGCCACGACAAGGCATTGATCCATGAAGGGGTTAAGCAACATACCCTTTGGTGATAAGCAGAAGCGTCTCTCAGCAATTGAGAACAACCTTTTAATGGATTCAGATTCTCAGTTCCCAGGGCAGGAACCCAAAGCAAGCTTGAGTTCCAGGTGATTTCACTGAAATGTTCCTGTGAGCGTCCATGCTGAGTTTTCCCTGGAGAATGCAGCAATTTATCATTTTCTGGGGTATAGGCTGTGGAGAATTCCATCTGAAGGCTGACATTGACATGACAGGCCTAAAGCTCACTGCAGGCTGCCAAGTTAGTTAAAACCCACCAGACCTCTCTGCATGGCTCTGGTTAGGTGTGTTTGTCTGTATGTATGTGCCTGTAATTGCACACATTTTGCATTTTTACTAAGCACAAGTGATGGGATGCATGAATACATTCTGGGCTCAGGCTTGACGCCTGGCTCTTTGCTTTCATTGCTTGGGAGTTGGTGGTTTTTTGTTTAATCTTTAAAACAAAGGGAGAGAAGCACCATCTGGCTCTTGCCTAAGTGGGATGCAAAGCGCTTTGCAAAGGTGAACTGCTTAATTTCCCGCAACACGTCTGTGTACAACAAACAGACGTTTATGTAACAAAAGCAGCAGCAACATCAGCCTTCTTCTCCCCATAAGTCTCTCTATGTTCTGCCTGAAGACAGATGCATCCTTTTCCTATTCAGATCACCTTGGAATGAGTTCAGCTGTGTATCCAGCTTTGACAAGGCAAGAGGGTTTTGTTTTATGATTTGGAAAATCATTTTTTTAAAAAGAAACACACACACACACACACACGATTGGAGATAACATTTCGAGCAGTGGAAAATGTCAAAAGGAAACTATCTTATCTCATTATACATTATACATGAAAAACCCCTTGGTTTTTCCTGTAAGACCAATTGCAGTCCTTAACAGTTGTCAACAGGTTTACCACACCTATCAGCCAATCACCCATTCCCACCACCCTTCTGAGTAATACCCCTCCCCACCCTCTCACTATATACAGTATAAGGGTCTGGTGACTTCTGTTACAGTGTATCTGAAGAAGTGTGCATGCACACGAAAGCTCATACCCATGACTAACTTAGTTGGTCTCTAAGGTGCTACTGGAAGGAATTTTTTTATTTTGTTTTGATCCTGGCAACCGTCACATTTCAAAGTCACAGGCAGGGGTGGATTGGATTCTTGATATCCCTTCCTTAGAGGCAGAGGTACGTGAAACCAGCCCCTTTATTTCCACAGAGATGTGCACCTTCTCTCCCTTTAGGAGAGTGCGTGATTAAGACATTTATCTGCAAATACTGATGTGCAGTTATTGCAGTGCAGTTCTTAATCACTGTGTTTCACTGCAGGGTGCATTGCATTGCATTCAGTGAGCTTGATTGTCTATCTCCTTGCACATTCAGCTTGCATCTCTCTCTCTCCCCCCCCCCCCATATTGGCAGTAACCAGAAACCCTCCTGTCTGTTCAGGATACTTATCTGCTATAGAGAATTTGCAGCTTTTGCCATCAGAAGCTAAAAAGCTCAGGAGTTTGTGGCATTCCTTAATGAGGGTTTTTCATCCAAAACCATGAGATTGCTGCTAAATCCAAGGTAGCTGAAAACATCTGCCCTCAATCCAGATCCAGTTCACGGATGGCATTCTCTCCTTCCTATGAGCTGCCCTGTTCATTTTGCTGGATAAAGTCAACTCTGGTAAATATCTCTGGGTGTATCTAGATTTGTTCCTTCTGCTGAACTGAATGGACATCCTTGTGCACATATAAGAACATTTTTCATAAAGAGTATACAAAGATTATGCTCTTATTATTAAGAGCTAGCAAATTGGCAATGTCCCTATTTGCATCCGATGAATGTGGGAGGGCATGGCCAATAGCCCATAAGTTTAAGCAGTTCAGATGTGACCCCCCCCCCACACACACACTGAATGAGATGGAGTGACTCCCAAAGGCTGCAGCTTTGGGGACATTTTAGTTTAGAGAGCAGGCGAGTAAGCAGTGACATGAAAAGGGGACTGAACATATTCATGGAGGAGAAGGTTGCCAGTGGCTACCAGCCATGATGGCTATGTTCTACCACCACTTCTGGAGGCAGCAATGTTTCTGAATACCAGTTGCTGGAAGCCACATGGGAAGAGAGCGAGGGTCTCACACAGGCATCTGGTTGGCCACTGTGAGATCAGGATGCTGGACTAGATGGGTCATTGGCCTGATCCAAGCTCTTCTTATGAGATACCAGCCCTCTTTCTTCTTGGGCTGCGACTCAGTCCACAAATGCAGGCATACCCTCTTCTTTTGGTATGTGAAAATTGCTGCTCGAAATTCCGCTGCGGTATATTTAGCACATGGTTACTAGGCCACTCTTGGAAATCTAGCTGCAGCATAACTGGATAAATCGATTCCTCACCTGCCCTTCAGGAGTTCTATCATTCCCTCCTATTTGATTGATGCTAATTAAATGAGCTTCTGGCCCTTTTCCCTTTGATTAAAACTGAAGAAATAATGACCTGTGAAATGCCGGCCATTTCCAGTTAAATAGAGTTGGTTGAAGAGCTGCTTGTGATCCCAACCCTGTCATTAGGGCACCTGTCAGTAGCCTTGTAGGTGTTTGGGACAAGAGGGAGTACAAATTAGATGCCTCAGTATCTAACAAGCCATTTATTACTTGCCTCCCAGCAGAATCATTTTGCTCTTTCTTTCCCAAGTGATATGAGGCAGCTATTCTTTCCCAAGTGTTTAAGGCAGCTATTCGGGGTCAAACAATGCAAGTATCTCTAATGGAAGTTGGAAGCCGCCTTATAATGAGATGAACTGTTGGTTCATCTAGCTCAGAATTGTCTACACTGACTGACAGAAGTTCTCCAGGGTTTCAGGCAGGGAATGTTTCTCAGCCCTACCTGGAAATGCTAGGGATTAAACCAAGGACCTTCTGCATGGAAACCAGGTGTTCCACCATTGAGCTACGGACCTTTCTATACCAGTTAAGAGAGGGGACTTCCAAAAATAACACTAGGGTGATGCCTTTGCGGCATTTCACACAACTTGAGAAGCAATGGTGGCCACTCTGAAATCCCAATGCAGATCTCTCCAACATGGGATGGGAGGAGAAAATTTCAGTTCAGTTCAGTTCACATTAAAAGGCAAACCTACCCAATCTGCACTTGCTGAAGCCTGCACTTATTTGCAGTTCTCCAGCCAAGTGTTATATACAATATACAAAAGTGCCTGCACTGGGGTAAAGTGTGCATAGAGATGCATATATATGTGGAAATAAAACTGCATTGTGTTAGGGGGAATTGCATAGAAATTCTGCATTGAAACAAATTGCATGGAAAAATGTGTATACTAAGAGAAATTCTTCACACAGTGCATAGTTCAACCATGAAACTTGCTTGTGCAGAAGTCAAGTCATGACCCCAAACTTAGATGGCTTTGAAAGCGGATTGGACAGATTCATGAAGGATACCTCTACCTGTGGCTACTAGCCCTAGTGGCTATGCTCTGCCTCCATGGCTGAAGGCAGAAATGCTTCTCTATTTGAGTTGATGGGAACCCCCCAGAAGAGGGCTCTTGTGCCCAAGTCCTTCTCATGCTGTTGCCCTGGGCATCTGGGATGCCACTCTGAGATGCTAGACAAAATGGGTCATTGGCCTAACCCAGAAGGGCTCTTACTATGGTCTTACTAAAATGCTGGTGAGGACACTTAAAAAAAATAAAGTTAACTGATGTGGAAATGTGGTGACCTGAACTGGATATATGAGGAACAAAGTGAAACTGACTGGTGCCACCATCCCTGCTCTCAGTAGAAGCCCTTGCGTGGTGAGGCTCCGGGTCCTGCAGTTCCCTCAGAAGTAAACACACAGACACAAATACTGTATGTTGGGTTAATGGGATAAATTAGGCCACAACTTTATTGGTTACAGATGTGAGCGGTTTGGCTTAGGCAATTGGGTGAAGCAAGACTATATCCTGACTCCTGCCTGTCTGCAAGAGATTCATGAAGGTGAACCACCGATAGGGGGAGCCGTATGATGTACATCAATTGAGCACCCCCAGGGTCACTGATGGGGTTGTGTCATGGCCATAGCCCACTCCCAGGCCTCGGTCAGGAACCACACCCCTGGATCCCTTTAACGGGATACCCCTTAACGTGGAGGGACAGGCCAGAGGCAACAACTGCCCCTCACATGACAAGGCTTACCCAATGCCTTACCTTACAAAGTTGTGACGATTGAAACTAGGTAGGCGAAAACCAAATGGCTGGTGCCAATTTGCCAAGTGGAAAAATCCCTACCCGGTCCCGACAACCAAGCGACCGACATTAGTTATAATAAGGCCATAGTCAAGCAACACAAGAAAAGAGGGCTGGGGGTGGGGCTGGGAGATGCGACGGAGGAGACGAATGGAGGCTGCCCTCCCCAGCCAAGCTGAAGATTAAACACCATATGGTCATTCCCCCGGCTAACCCAATTGGTCAGCCGGGGGCATGATGTGGGAGTTCTAATTATGTGGGCAGCACTCCTCTGCCCACAGCCAGGTCACTGGGAGGTCTCGGGTCGCTGCCCGCAACACAGCCCCCCATCCAAAAAGGGGATCTGTTCTGTAGTAGCTTTCATAAGTTTCTAGTGAGCTTTTCTTTCTTTCTCTCTCTCTGGCTGTTCTCTCTTCTCCCTCATTTACACCTAACAGAAAAAAGCCCCACAAACTGTTAATGACTCCCACCCTCCCTTCCTTTTTGAAACTTGAAGAGCCCTTCATAGCAAAGCATTGTGAGTGCAGAGGAATTAATGGGACAATTAGGCTGTGTTACATTGCATGGCATTATCTCAGAATGGTAATTATCCTAATTTCTCTGCCCCCCCCCCTGCAGCACCTGATCCTCAGACTCCCTTTCCCCACTTCATTCTCTCCCCTTCAGCTCTCCACCTGTGTGGCTGATACTTTCGGATGTGCTTGCTGTTCATTTTATTATTGGTAATGAGAGTAACACTGACAAAGGAACTCCTGTCAGGTCGATGGGAAGCTCTTAGTTGGGAGTGCCAATGAATTGGAGACTGCGGGTGGCGGGCACTAAGCATGGCTTACAGAAGCAGTATTTGTGATGCCGAGAGCTGCTTAGGTCAAGGATGGCCTCGTGTGGCCACTTTATTTAGTTATGCTTTCATTTTGTATTTTCATCCTCTCTTTTTTATAACACTTATCCAGCAACAAGGAAAATAGGAGATAGGGGCTAATGAAGTAGTGGTATGAAAGGAAAGCTAATATAGTCAGATTGACCATTGTTCAAAATAATAATAATAATTAACAATAATACATTATTTGTACCCTGCCCATCTGACTGGGTTGCCCCAGCCACTCTGGGTGGCTTCAAACATATATAAAAATATAATAAAACATTAAACATTAACAAGCAGCCCTAAACAAAGTTGCCTTCAGATGTCTTCTAAAGCAGTGTTTCCCAACCAGTGTGCCTCCAGATGTTTTGGGACTACAACTCCCATCATTCCTGACCACTGGTCTTGCTAGCTAGGGATGATGGGAGTTGTAGTCCCAAAACATCTGGAGGCACACTGGTTGGGAAACACTGTTCTAAAGGTTCTATAGTTACTCTTCTCCTGATGGGAGGGTTTTCCACGGGGGGGGGGGGCACTACTGAGAAGGCCCTCTGCCCCAGCCACTCTGGGTAGCTTCAAATGAATAATAAAACACCAAACATTAAAAACTTCCTTTTACAGGGCTCCCTTCAGATGTTTTCTAAAAGTTGTATCATTCTTTATCTCCTTGACATCTGATGGGAGGGTGTTCCACAGGGTGGGTGCCACCACCAAGAAGGCTCTCTGCCTGGTTCCCTATAACTTCACTTCTTGCAGTGAGGGAACCACCAGAAGGCCCTCAGAGCTGAACCTCAGAGCTGGACCACAGAGCTGAGTGATGGCGGTGGAGACGCCTCTTCATAAGACTTTGTAGACCACTGGTTTTCAAATGGTGGGTTGGATCTTACTGCCATCCCATGGCCTGATCAAAAATGGTTCACAATAGCACCACCACCACCACCACCATACTATATGGGGGGGGGGGTATAATTTTGTATAATGGCATTATGAAAACTGTTGAGGCAGGCAGGGAGGCAAGTGGGGAAGGGAGTGGAGAGAGAGAATATAGGGTCACTTGCACTCATGTATCATTGCAAAGGTGGATCAATCCTAGCCAAGCATTTTGTTGATCAGAGAGAAACTCCAAAAGCATTTTAAAAGTATGGTTTTTGTGGTGCATTTTTGGGATAAGTGGGGGCAAACACACACAACTTAGCTTGTTGAGTGTGCTGGGAACTCTTTAATTGTGACAAACTTGAAGGCTTTTCTTTGTATGAAGGGGCATTCTGCAAGACATAGAGAAGAAGAGCGGCACAAATTTACATATAAATATCCTCCTTAACTTTTGTAATTAAGATATTTGCATGGAAAGAGTTGTCTTTTTGGAGGGGAGCGGGAATTCTCCTGGCTAGTATGTGGTCAGAATATTTGCTCTTGGAATTTTCATTTCAAAGGGGGGGGCGGGGGCGGGGAGAGCATAAAATAAAATATACTATGAATGGAAAACTGCATGATC
Source organism: Zootoca vivipara (assembly GCF_965207765.1). Lineage (NCBI taxonomy): Eukaryota > Metazoa > Chordata > Lepidosauria > Squamata > Lacertidae > Zootoca > Zootoca vivipara. The sequence continues at coordinate 18,719,743 of NC_142596.1, forward strand.
CCAGGGCCGGCTCTAAGGCAAGGCTGGGTGGCGCAGGGCTCCAGGGCGCTGTGCTGCCAGGGGGACACTGCATGGCTGCACCCGCCCGCCCGCCAGTCGTGGTGGGAAACGGGGCGGGGCGTCAGAGCGATCTTCACACCACAGCACCCGATATGCTTAAGACGGCCCTGCATGATCCTATGCACGTCTGCTCAGAAGTCATATTGAAGCCAGTGGGAGTGACTTCCAGATACATGTGCAAAAGACTGTAGCTGTTGTTACTTTCTCTGTCTTAATTGCTAAGGTCAAGATCAGAGGATTAAACCAGAGGATGTTCAAAATAAAAAAATTCCTTCAATAGCACCTTAAAGACCAACTAAGTTTTTATTTTGGTATGAGCTTTTGTGTGCATGCACACTTCTTCAGATACACTAGAAACAGAAGCAACCAGACCCTTATATATATTCAGAGGGTGTGGGGGGGGGGGGGTTGATGGGAATGGGTGAAGGGCTGTAAGAGTGGTAAACCTGTTGATGGCTGTTAACGACTGCTGATTACTGCAATAGGTCCTGCAGGGAAAAAACAAGGGCTGAGGCTAAAGAAAGCTTGATCATGCATAATGAGATAAGAATCCTATGTCTTTATTCATCCCAGGTGGCTCCGTGGTTTTAAGCTTGGTAATGATTTCCAATTCAGCAATTTCTCTTTCTAGTCTGTTTCTGAAATTTTTCTGTAATAAAACAGCTGCTTTGAGATCTTGTATAGAATGTCCTGGGAGATTGAAGTGTTCTCCTACTGGTTTCTCTGTCTTATGGTTCCTGATGTCAGATTTATGCCCATTTATCCTTTGGCGTAGGGTTTGGCCTGTTTGTCCACTATAGAGAGCTGAAGGGCACTGTTGGCACAGAGGATGTTCAGTAAAGCTCAGAGCAGGGCTGGCCCAATACATTTTGGCACCTGAGGCAGCCCTCTGCCAGGGAAGAAGAACAAGGGAACAAGGCATCAAGAACAAGGGAATAATAAAGACCTACATCAGGAGCAAGGGTGGGAAGAGACCAGTGGTGCCTCCTATTCACCAAGGTGCTGCCGTATTGGGGGTGGGGTGGGGGCTGCTGAGGCACCAGCAGATCCAGCCTCCAAGGAGTACAGCTATAGCTGCCACTGGATCAGCAGCACCTGGGGATGATCCATTTCTTGGAGGCCGGATCTGCTGCCTTTGTGGTTCCTGCCACCTGAGGCAGTCTCTTCACCTTGCTTCATAGGTGGGCCAACCTTGGTTCAGAGGAAGACCCAGGAGGCAGGACTGAGGAATATTCAGAATCAGCAAATAAGACAATAATTCAAAATAGATACACATCCAAACTCGGATAGACCTTGCTACTTGAGGAAAGTGCCACTAAGACAGAAGCTTCTCTTCCCTATCCAGGAGGAGCCAATGGCCAGCCTGGGTGGAGTTGGTCCAGAAGGTTCTTTGGTGAGAAACTACGGTGACAGGGCTTGCCACATGGGATAGTGGTCGGTAGTTTCCTGACAAAAGTCATGGAGGAGTTTCTGCATTGCTTTGCTTTGGATACCGAGTGCAGGGGCCAAGAATCCCATCATTCACAGATGACATTTGGAGAGACGGTCACACATGAGCATTCCTCCCTCCCACCCACCCACCAGTTTTCATGCAGTCATTGCAAAAAAAAAAAAGGCTTTTTAGAGTTTTGGATTGGCTTGCAAAATGAAGCTCATTATTTCTGTTTCACAGAGGGAGGGAACAAGTCAGTTCAGCATTCCAGTCGGCCACACTCTCTTTCAGGATACTGATTCAACTCTCTCCCCAAACTTCTCATTTTCTCCTGTTCTATCACACAATGTTCCAGAGCTACGGTCCATGCTCAGAGCCATAACGGTCCATGCTCAGAGCCATAACTCATTGGCAGAGCATCTGCCTTGTGTTCAGAAGTCACAAGTTCAATCCCCAGCATCTCCAGGTAAGACTGGGACAGAGCCCTGGTCTGAAACCCTGGAGAGCAGGCAAGGCTGGGTGGCGCAGGGCGCCAGGGCACCGGGCCACCAGGGGGTGCCGCACGGCTGTGCCCGCTGCAGCGCCGCCGCGCCCGCCAAACTGCCGCGGTGGGAAACGGGGCAGGGGGGCGCCAGAGCGATCTTCGCACCATGGCGCCAGGGCGCCCGACATGCATAAGACAGCCCTGCTGGAGAGCAGTGCCAGCCAGTGTAAGCAATATTGAGCTACATGGACCAAAGATCTGATTCAGTATAAGGCAGCTCCCAATGTTCCTATGCTCAATCTATAGCTGATTCCTTGGTGGGGAGGTTTGCCCCTTTAGGGTCTTAAAAAAACAACAACAACTTCTGAGCAACCAACCTTGGATTTGCTAATATCTCCTCCTTGTTTCTCTGAGACTCCAATACTTTGGGCTTTCACTACCTGTGTTCACTATTAGAGGGAGTGATGGTGACTAGATTATATCCCTGGTTCCTTTCAGGTGCATCATCTAAAGCTCAAAGACCAGTCCTTTATGTGCCCACACCCCATATTGTGCTGATAAGTGTCAATGGATATGCTGGTATAATGATAACCTTGTTCTTCTTAAACTCCCATTCATTTCCGTGACTCTTGCATGGTGGCTGTTTGGCAGTAGTCTTTAATCAAATAATTGTTGTGATTAGGCTGTCACACAGAGAATGTTAACATTGGTGGGCAATGGTGCACAAAATTGCATATGCATTGGAACAGGAGTTTTTGGAAGGGCAGTTCCTTGAATGTCTGAGGGAACAACAACAAAAGAATTTTCCTTCCTAATTCAAGAACATAAAAAGCAGCCCTTTTCAATGCACAACATCTAGATGTGAATAGTTTGCAACGAGCTGGGCAAACAAATTCACCATGAGATCTCTGGGATGTCCTAATGAGGCCCATTTGCTTAGCTATTGACATGTTTCTCCTCCACCATTGTACCATCATCTGTATCTGTCAGCAGTTTGGACTTTAGCAGAAACCTAGATTAGTAAACTATTCTGGAATGTTATTACACTAAGATCCAGCTTGCAGACTTCCCATTGGCATCCGGTTGGCCAATGTGATGCTGGCCTAGAAGGGCCATTGATGCAATCCAATGGGTCTTCTTATGTTCTTATATGGAGGGTGTGTGCTCAGGCCTCTGAGTACATTCCAGGAACAAATGTCAACAGGGTTGATTTGACCCCTGTGGTTGAAAAGTGACATGAAGTCTCTGGATTGCCCAGGCCTGGTATAAATACTCAAAGCCTATTCTTCTGCATTTATTGGTCAACACTAGTTATTTTCAGCCACTGGCCTGAGGGACCTTGAGCTGAAGACCCTCCAGGTTTAGTTTCAGATATGGCAGTCTCCTTATGTGGATAGCGTCATTATACAGTTTAGTCCCTAGGGGGCACTGGACTTTAGTTGTATCTGGATGGAGTTAAAAATGTGCTCTTGCTGCTCTGCTCTTGATTAAGAGATAGGATAACATTCTTGTTCAGCCTCCTGAGATGGGCCACAGGAATTTGCCAGTCCTTTGCTAGCACCTTTTATGGATTTAGGGCTTTGTGAGCAGTGCACTCACACTGGGCGCTGGCCTGAGGGGATGCCATCTCAAAGCCCAGTAAGTGAGATGCTTGGCTTTGGGAAGGAAGTATGAGGCCCTGACAGGGTCCCAGAGTCTTCTCTTTTCCTTCCCAAAGCCTAGTTAGCACTTTCCCAGCTTTGGGGAGGATATGGGCGGAGTATAGGACCCTACCAGAGCCTCATGCCTCTTCCCAAAGCCAAGTGCCTCCTTACCCACAAATTTGGGGAGAAATTTTGGCCTCACACAAGATGCAATAGGATCCTAAGAGTAGGAAGGGACTCCAAGGGTCATCTAGTCCAACCCCCTGCAATGCAGGAATCTCAACTAAAGCATCTATGACAGATAGCCCGTGAAGCAAGAGAGCTGAACTAAAGCTATCCTTGCAGTGGACCTGATCCAATAAGTAGCTTAGGTCCTAACCGAATTATTCCATCAAAAACAGGTTGCTCCGAATCCCTTCTAATTCTTCCCAGCAATAACTTAAGCTTTGCAACGTTTTGCTAGAATCTTCACAGCAGCCAGGAAAAGAAGTGTTTCTCCTCTTTCTCATCCCCTGACCATACAAGGAAAATGGATGAGATCATTGGGTTCTGTACAGTCAAAACAATGGCAGTTTCTTCATATTTACTCAAAGAGGGTTGTAAATCAACAATGGATTGCAGTCTCTCTAAGTTATGTGCAGAGGGACAGGGGGAGAGAGCTATCAGTCTTTCATCCCAGCAGGTTAGATGAGATTAGCACTGTTCTTTATTATATTTGTGTGCCCCCCCCTTCTGAATCTTGATTGCTTTTTTTTTTGCTTAGAGTTTGTTTATGCATAATGCCCCATTGTTGGCTGTGGGATTCTCATATCAGACAGTTTGCAACTACTGAATCCAGGGGAGTTTTTTTAAAAAAAATACAGCCACAATATTATTTCCCTCCCTCTCAACTAGAGCCTCCAACCATCACTGAACTCTGCATATAAGCCTTTGCCAACCTGGTATCCTCCAGAAGCTTTGGACTACAAATCCCATCATCCCCAGCCAGGATGCTATGCTTGCTGGGGATGATGGGAATTGTAGCCCAAAACTTATGGAAGACTCCAGGTTGATGAAGACTGCATTGTATTGATATATGGATGCAGTTGTCACTATTCCCTGCTTGTGAGCATCCCCTAGCACCAATGCTTGACATCCTTGGGCAGCTGCTTGGGGACCCACAACTAGGGCTGAGCAATATCTGGGTTTCAACATTGTGATGGAGCTATGTAGAGGCATTGGCTGGCTTCATGGTTTTTTCCTGCATTGTGATTTTTTTCTGGCGCCTGCAGAGTTAGCAGGGGCTGCAGGAATTGAGAGAGGCATTGGTGTTTCCCACACTGTGATTTTTGCATAGCGCGCACACACACACACACAATCACACACACACACCATGAATCGCAATATATTGCCAGGCCAAAAATTATGAAACCGATATCACCATAGGCAACAATCTGTTGAAAAGCCTGAAGTATGCATTAAGCTGTTGGAATGTTGCAGCCGGTGAAAAGACGTTTGATGCAGTTAAAGACACACCCTTTCCCTTCTTGTCCCCTACTTCATTCCTTCACATACCCCCCCCCAACCCGTCCTCCCTCCCTGCTTTCCTTCTCTGTTTTCCCCCAACCCTCCTTTCCCTTTGTCTCCAACCATTCGCTGTCAGGAAGTGCCGCATCCGAAGGGCTATTTCAGGACTACGTGGCAGCAGCAGAGACTAGCAGCAATGGCAGCTACAACAGTGAGTGGATCTCGACTCCAGTGGGAGGGGGGCAGTTGCTTGACTGAGAGAACCTGGTCACTGGGGCGGGGCAGGATAACCATGCTATGGATAACCCATGCTGTAGATTAGGTGCTTGGGCAGACTGCAATCTCTTGTCTAGAGGTCCCTCTGCAATCTACTAATTTGCTCCTATTAAAAACATAAGAGTGTCGGAAGAAATATCAACAACCTCAGATATGCTGATGACACAACCTTGATGGCAGAAAGTGAGGAGGAATTAAAGAACCTTTTAATGAGGGTGAAAGAGGAGAGCGCAATATATGGTCTGAAGCGCAACATCCAAAAAAAAAAACAACAACCAAAAAACCCAATGGCCACTGGTCCCATTCACCTCCTGGCAAATAGAAGCTGAAGAAATGGAGGCAGTGAGAGATTTTACTTTCTTGGGTTCCATGATCACTGCAGATGGTGACAGCAGTCACGAAATTAAAAGACGCCTGCTTCTTGGGAGAAAAGCAATGACAAACCTAGACAGCATCTTAAAAAGCAGAGACATCACCTTGCCGACAAAGGTCCGTAAAGTTAAAGCTATGGTTTTCCCAGTAGTGATGTATGGAAGTGAGAACTGGACCATAAAGAAGGCTGATTGCCGAAGAATTGATGCTTTTGAATTATGGTGCTGGAGGAGACTCTTGAGAAGATCAAACCTCTCCATTCTGAAGGAAATCAGCCCCGAGTGCTCACTGGAAGGACAGATCCTGAAGCTGAAGCTCCAATACTTTAGCCACCTCATGAGAAGAGAAGACTCCCTGGAAAAGACCCTGATGTTGGGAAAGATTGAGGGCACAAGGAGGAGGGGATGACAGAGGATGAGATGGTTGGACAGTGTTTTCAAAGCTACGAACATGAGTCTGACCAAACTGCGGGAGGCAGTGCAAGACAGGAGTGCCTGGCGTGCTCTGGTCTATGGGGTCACGAAGAGTCGGACACGACTAAACGACTAAACAACAACAACAAATATGTCAGCAACATTCACACTATACATTCAAAGCACTATAATGCCACGTTAAGCAGTCATGGCTTCCCCCAAAGAATTCTGGGAGCTGTAGTTTGTTAAGGGTGCTGAGCATAGCTGCCAAGTTATCCCTTTTTTTCAGGGATTTTCCATTATGCTGAATAGGCTTCCTCGCGAGAAAAGGGAAAACTTGGCAGCTATGGTGCTGAGAGTTGATAGGAGAGCCCCTATTCCCCTCCTACAGCTACAGTTCTCAGAGTGGTTCAACAATCAATCAATCCCTCTTTTCACAGAAAGCTGGGGGTCATATTGTGTGAAATCTAGGTGCTTTAAATGTATGGTGCGAATGAATGGGGCCTCCATCTCCTCTCAGTCATCACCTATGTCTCATTGCTCAAACTAACGTGCTCCAGCCAGTGATCTAGATGCTGATATTTCAAATGTATTCCTCATCTTGGTGGCTCCCCTCCACAGGAGCCAACTCCTAGGAGCCAAGGGGTCTTTGCCCCCCATAAAATATTTGAGGGGGCCAGGCCTCCTCCTCCTTGATGAGCATTGCCATTCAAATGTTGTGTCATGTGATCAATATGCAGTGCAGGGCTTACCTTCCCCCCAATATTTTATTCAGTTTGCCACCCCTCTGTGCCCCTTTGCCGCCGCCTTCCTAATTTCTTGGAACCACATCCTTTTACAATGCTCCCTTCTTTGTACTGGGCTGCCGCCTTCTTGAGACCCCCAGCTCCTGAATATCCAGCTTCCCCCCCCCCCCCGGCTGCTTATGCTCCTTCCCTCCTCGGCACATCAACCTGACCTGCCTTTTCTCTGGGATGAGAGTCGCTCAATCGTTCTGTGCCTTGGGGTGGGGAATTACCCCCCCTCCCAAAAGCGGACAAAAGATCTGCATAAAATTTGCATGTTCTGATTCCTATGTATAGATGCAAATTTAGATGTATAGATGCAAATTTAGAATCTATTACTATAATTTAAATGGAAGTGTCATAGATATCAGCATAATGAGAAGACTGTCATCAGGGGACCTGTTGCATCTGCTGTCTGACTGTTGACAGGCATCTTCAAGGCCTCCTCTGCTCTCCTTTCTTAACATGCTTTAGCTTTAAGCCAGGCTTTGGACTGAGCAGCCCTTCACCCAGAGGACTCTTTCAAACAGAGGAGTGTTCTCTACATAACGCAGCACACCGGGTCAGCCTATTATATGACCAGCCTTTCTCTAACTTAACTGCTCTAATTGCTGCCAGGAGTTTCATCATCATCCCTTGGATGAAGGACCACATAGCTCAGTGGCTGATCACATGCTTAGCATGCAGGAAGCCCCAGCTTCTGTGCTCAGGATCTCCTATTGCAGATATTATTATTGTGCAGTTTGAAGTGACCAGATGTATGAGAACTGACTCCTTTTGAAATGAATCATTGCCCAAACCCATGGAAATGTTCCCTTTTTAAAAAAAAACAAACAAACAGGCCTTTGGTTGATTTGATTGACATCCTATGTCCTTTTAAAATACGGTGGGGTTTTTTTTTTGGAGGGGGCTGTTATTGCCTTGTTTTTATTTTGATTATGTATTTTGTGGCTTTACATTTTGATTTTATTATGTGAACCTCCCTGAGACTTCTTCTGGGTATAGGGTGGTATCATCATCATCATCATCATCATCAAACTTTTACTTGCAGAACTCTTCAAAACAAAGCATAAACATAAAAAGATACATCCAAAAATATCCATACAATATCTTGTGTTGTCCAGCACAGGCTCACCATCTTAGAATTAAAAAATAACTTCAGCAATCAAAGCAATGTCTCTCTCCCCGATTCCATCCTGCCATCTATGTAGCTCTTTTTGCAGAGCCATTGTCACATCCTTTCTTTCTCTGTCATGTTCAGAGAAAGGCCAACAGCTACCACCCTTTCAAGATGGTGATTTTGCAACTCAACAGCCTCATCACATGATCAAAGGTTGCATTCAGTTAGTTAGTTGCTAGTCAACAGGTAATCATTAACCCATTGAGGAGCTTAGAGTCCTGTGGAAAAACCCCAATGTTAGCAATACACATTTAGCCATTTTCCATTTTAAACCTTCATTAATATACAGGTATTTTAATTTCAGCACCAATTAAACCAATTATACTTAATATCACCTTCCCCCACACTTTAAAGGCTCAGTTAACAAATGATGAGGAAATCTCTGCCTGAGATCCTAGAATTCTCACAGCAATGAAGAAAGTGCACGAATTGTTTGATGTGGTAAAATGCAGCTTCCTTCACCCCTACCCAGTGGAGGCTGGTTCCTTCGGATGAATGGGGCACTGCCCCACCAAACCCAGACTGCCCTCAGTCACTCACCTTCCTTCTTACTTTAAAACCAGCCCAGCTGGTGCCTCTGGATGTCAGCTTCCTCCTCAGTCTCAGGCTACATTCACATGGCAGTTTATTCCATTTCTCCGATGTTTCCCTAACTGTTAATTTCCTTATTATATTTGATCTTCAACATGATGTAAAAGCCACTTCTGGGAAACTTGATTCTGGAGAAAATCTGTTTGCAGCCCTCTTACCTTGAAAATTGTGCAAGTAAGGTTACGAACTTTGAAACACTATGGTGACATAAAATTATTCATTTTTTTTCATGGGGGAACAGAATCACACATGTGCAGAAAGGGCAGGGGAGTTGCAATGACACCCAATTACACAATCCCACAGGTGGGCATGAAATTTAATGCAAGATGCCAATACATTGGGACCTCAGTTGTTGAACGCTTCAGAAGTCGAACGTTTTGGCTTTCGAATGCCGGCAACCTGGAAGTGAATGCTTCCTTTTTCGAATGCACATCAGAAGTTGAACAGCTTCTGAGGCACATTTCTCCATTTTTTCAATGGATTTTGCCAATCGGCAATTGTGCCTTACTTGTTGAACGTTTTGGAAGTCGAACGGTCTTCCGGAACGGATTAAGTTCGACAACCGAGGTTTCGCTGTATATCAGCCAAAAAGCCAGAGTCCCATATCGCAACAGGTACTGCAGTATGAAAGGAGCATTAGAAACTGAGACATAAATGCTAGCATTATAATCAGGAAAACTAATGCAATACTCCTCACGTGTTAATCTGCCTAGCTCAATTGGTTAGTTAAAGCATGGTGCTGATAACACCAAGGTTGCAGGTTCAATTCCCATATGGAACAACTACATATTCCTGCATTGCGGGGAGTTGGAATAGATCAAGGGTAGGCAATCTAAGGCCTGGGGGCTGGATGCGGCCCAATTGCTTTCTCAATCCGGCCTGCAGATGGTCCAGGAATCAGCGTGCTTTTACATGAATAGAATGTGTCCTTTTATTTAAAATGCTTCTCTGGGTTATTTGTGGGGCATAGGAATTAGTTCATTCCCCCCCCCCCAAATATATAGTCCAGCCCACCACATGGTCTGAGAAAGGTTGCTGACCCCCGGACTAGATTATCCTCAGGGTCCCTTCCAACTCTACAATTATATGATATATGATATGATACATGAATGCATCTTCAGTGTTGCCCTTTCAGAATTCAACAGGGAGGAGGATGGGGACAAAACTACAGCTGATTGGCTCTGGCTGCCATTGGCTCTGGCTCCACCTATTGTTAGTCTCCCTACCAATCCCGAAGGGCACCAGCCACTGCTGTTCCTACCCAAATCAGTCTCAGTCCTGCATTTCAATTCATCATCTTTTCCAACCCAGCAAATGGACCAAATCCTGTTGCAAAAGCACAGACTGAACGTTCTCCTGGTATAAGGTCTGCTCGTTTATTAATGCTCTAATATATTATATGGACTGATCTCCCCTCTCTCTCTTACATTGTAACGTCATTCTAGTAGCTGTCCTTTTTCACCAGACAGCCACCTCTTAGCTGTTAGCCTTCTTCTCCTTCTTCTCTTGCTTTCGTTTTTTTTAAAAAACACCCAATTTCCCACCCCCAGTCTATAAAATATGCTGATTAAAAAATTCCCTTAGTACATCTTGTATCATTTAATAATATAGCAATTAAATAATGTTAACACACTGGGGTGATAGCAATTAAAGGAGTGAAGCTGCTACGGGGGAGGATGAGAAAGAATTCTCCATGCTGCTTTATCTAGAGGGTGAATCACGGAAACCACGCAGTCCATGATCTCAAACGCAGACATCCCAAGCTTTCAAAAGCCCACCCTTACTTGGAAGCAAATGCCACTTCACATATGAGTAAGACACACAGTGTACATAAGAATCATCAAATGGGGCACCTTACAGGGCATTCCTAATGCAGCTTCCAAGCTCTTCCTATCTGCTCCCAGCTTAGCCACCCATTCCACGGACAATCCTCCTTCCATTTGGAAGGGGTCTTCCACTGAGTCAGACCACCTGGTCAGTGTTATCTACATTGATCGATAGCAGCTTTCCATTGACTCAGGCATAGGGCACTCCCAGAGTCCTGACCCTACCAGGAGATACTGGGGTTCTAAACTTAAGACTTCCCACATCCAAACCAGATGTACTACCTATGGCCTCTGCATAACTCTTTCAAGGTCAGGATCTCTGGCCTTCCTAGTTGCTACATGTCTCTTAAATATATATATATATATATATATATATATATATATATATATATATGCTCTCTGAACATTGCAATTCAGTTCTCTATCCACGGAAGGTGTACAAAAATACATATAACTAAAGTGGGCACACCAATGCATACATTAGTGAAAATAAAAAAAAAATGCATTCCATCACAGAAAATTGCTTTGCAAAAATGTGTACACGAGGAGGAATTTGCACAAGAATGTGGACTAATTTCCATTGGTCTTTTGTTGTTGTTGTTGTTAATGCAAACTGGGTGGAAATGTAGAAAACTGAAGGCTGGAAAAAGGAGAAACAGAGAAAAACTGAAATTGATATATTCACTCATCTCTGGTTGTGATCCATTGCTTGCATCTTACCTCATATGAGAAAAAGATGATGCTAGGGAAATCCAACTGAATACAGGTTTTGCAAGCAAAAGGCCTCATATTCAATCTCTGATTTCAAGGGGTGGGGTGGAGGGGAGAGATCTTAGATAGCCGGACTAGGAAACAGCCCCAGCTAGCTGGGGACTATCACACTGGACTAAATGGGCCAATGGCTTGATAGAAGAAGGCAGCTTTCTAGGTTCGTATGCTAGGTGTGCAATGCATCTAGTTGAATTTAGGCATGCCCAGACACTGAAAATCGCTTCTGCACAGGTGCGATTTTCGGTTTCTGGGCATGCGCAGAAGCGATTTCTGGCTTCCAGGGTTGCGCAGAAGTGATTTCCGGCACCCCGGACATGGACAGTGCGGCGCCAGAAATCACTTCTGCGCATGTCCTGCCCATGTCTGGCCCCCTGATGATTGTCGGTGGGAATGATCCAGCCCACAGCCGGAAAACGTTGCCAACGCCTGGTCCAGGGGGTCCTTTACTTTTTACCGTTTTACACGTAAAATTCCTTTAAAGCACATGTCCCCCCCCCCAAAGAATGCTAGGACCTGTAGTTTTTTGGGTGCTATGAATTGTAGTTCTGTGAAGGGTGAGTGACAGTTCCCAATGTTCTGTGTGCTACATAACGTGCTTTAAATATGCATTAAATATGTTGTGTGTACACAGCCTTATCAGTATGCCTGTTATCGTGTTAGGGTTGACTGAACCACTAATCAATGGCAGTTCTTCTCATTACTTGATTACTCAGCATTTGCTTTCATGGTGTGGCTAACTGGAATGCTGTATCATTCAGTCATTAAATAATCATATCCGCTTTTTTATTCTTCTTTTTAAGATGAGTTGTAAAATTATGCTTTATCAAACATCCATTACTTAGCTGTCCTGTAAATCGCTACCATCAACAAGACAGTAATTTTAAAGTCGGGAGAACATCTTGACAATTCTATTAGTGGATATTGGATATTGACAATTCCACACACATATGCCCCATGAAAAACTCAGGTATCCTAAGTTTGTATCAATACCAGATAAAGGCACCAGGGCTCTCAAGCCATTCCCCAAATACCTTCCCCCATCCCTCCCAAAGGAACACATGAAATAACACAAAATAAGTCTTCTGGTATCTTAAAGACTAACAAATTTATTATGGCATTGGGTTTCGTAGACTCCAAATCATACACAAACAAAAAGCATTATGCCTTCCTTGATAAACAGTAATAAAATACCTCTGAGAATGTGCATGTTCATATTTTAAACTCACTTAACCCATCATTATTTTCGCTCACTTTGCACCTTTGACTGCTTACCAACTCTCAGTCTAACATACATTCCGTGGCTGTTGTGAAGATATAGAAAATAGTATAGAAATAGCTGCAAAAGGGGACTTAGTGCTTGTATTACAGATATCAAGTTTTGGTTTCTTTAACCTGAGCAAATGTACAGAGATTCCACACAGTGGCGGAGGAAGAGGCATGTGGGGGGAGCGCACCGCCCCCAGCAGTGTGATCCCGGTGGGGTGCCAGCAGTGTGATCCTGGTAGAGTGTCATCGCCACTTCCCCCCCACCCGCGAGGTGTGCCACGCCCCCAAATACCATGCCACGCCCCTGCGGGCAGCGCACCACGACCCCAGGACGCCTGCCACAACCCTGTCAGCGCACCATGCACCCAGGGCGTGAGCCAGCGCTGCCCCCGCCTGCTCTCTGCCCCCCAGTGCCGGAGCATGAAGCTCCACCACTGATTCCAAGGACAATAAAACGTGGTAGAAAATGCACTACAGGTAAAATAGAAGCTCTTTAGGACCCAGGGATTTCGACCCTGGTGTTGAAACAGCTCACCTGCCAATCATAGCCCTGACTTCGCTCACAGTGTTTTAGCACAGACACTGCAAGGCAGGAAGAATAAGGCTGGCTCATCTGTCTGCATGTTTTGTTTATAATTTCTGTAACAGAAGACTGTTTATCCTGGTGCAAGCAAATTATTATAAATTTGGCTCAGGCTAGTATAGAAGTAACTGGAGTGTTATGGTTGTGGTGGTGAATGTATATTGAGCCGAGTTAAAAATCGGATTTTTATTTTATTTTTCAAATGAGACATGGTAGATATTTGGCCTGTTAACTTGGCACTCATACATATAAAAATGAGATGCGTATCTCGAGTAAGTGCCCGTTTGCATTCTGGAGTAGTGAATCCTGCCATCTTATGACAGCACCCAGCCTTGAAAAATGGACTGTGGAGCGTTATTTTTAAATGTCAGAAGAGCCATATAATACCCGCCTGAATGCTTTGTAACAAATTATCAGATTTTATTGGACTATAATCTGAAAATCATTGCGGTGATTGCTTTATAAGCTATAACTGCTCCAGAGGGAGCAACATGAGTGGACTTAATGTGCATGAAAATATACGGATCATCCAAATAACAAAAGGGTAGAAATGCTTGATCCGTGCAGGAGGCAATTGCTGGCATGAGAGCCAGTGTAGGGTTGGGGGTGGTGTGTTGGACCTGGGTTCTAATCCTTGCTCACCCATGAAGTTGACATGATGGTCAATGTATAATCTTCATAGGTTTGTGGTAATGAGCAAAAGGTGGTGGGGTTGGAATCTCTCTCCATCACCCTGAGATCCTTGGAGAAAAGCTAGTGAAGGTGATTAGAGTAATAATTGTTGTTGTTTGGTGGTTTAGTCATGTCCGACTCTTTGTGACCCCATGGACCAGAGCACGCCAGGCACTCCTGTCTCCCACTGCCTCCCGCAGCTTGGTCAGACTCATGTGCGTAGCTTTGAAAACACTGTCCAACCATCTCGTCCTCTGTCATCCCCTTCTCCCAGTGCCCTCAATCTTTCCCAACATCAGGGTCATTTCCACGGAGTCTTCTATTCTCATGAGGTGGCGAAAGTATTGGAGCCTCAGCTTCAGGATCTGTCCTTCCAGTGAGCACTCAGGGCTGATTTCCTTCAGAATGAATAGGTTTGATCTTCTTGCAGTCTCAAGAGTCTCCTCCAGCACCATAATTCAAAAACATCAATTCTTCAGCGATCAGCCTTCTTTATGGTCCAGCTCTCACTTCCATACATCACTACTGGGAAAACCATAGATTTAACTATACAGACCTTTGTCGGTAATGGTGATGTCTCTGCTTTTTAAGATGCTGTCTAGGTTTCTCCCAAGAAGCAGGTGTCTTTTAATTTTGTGACTGCTGACTGATTAGAGTAGTTATTAGGAATTCATAAATTGGTTCCTTATATCAAAATAATAATAATATATGGCTGTATTAGAAAGGATCAAGATCAGGACCAGATTGTAAGTTAATAAATATCTGGGTGCAGGAACTACAGTAAAGAGTTCTTCCCTCTCTTTAGGTGCAGTTACTGGAACACACACCCCGTTTCTGCTGTGTTGTGTATAGTTGTGTGGCCTGGAGAAATTTCCAGGGGCCAGATTGAGAGGCCTGGGAGACTGTATTCATCTCCACCCAGTAGCAGATGGTATGGTGATGTGACACCTCTCATCTGATTTCCAGTTCCTCACATTACTGCTGCTTACCAGAAGGTAGAGCAGGAGGAACAAGGCAGTGATGAGATCAGCATAGTACAGGCACCCCCAAACTTCGGCCCTCCAGATGTTTGGGACTACAATTCCCATCTTCCCTGACCACTGGTCTTGTTAACTAGGGTTCATGGGAGTTGTAGGCCAAAACATCTGGAGGGGCACAGTTTGGGGATGCCTGGCATAGTGCAAACACACCAGCAAAGCTAATCAGGTGCTCCTGGTGTGTCAAGTAGCTGTCAAGTGAGCCCAGGTTGATCACAGGGCAGGGACACATGGGAGGAATGGAATGCAATTAGCTTTCTATTAACATAAAATAACAACAATGTGGAGTTCTCTGGTTTGTCTTAATCCAGCTGAGACGTTGCTGGAACTGACCACTAGCCCCACCTTCCCCCCTCTAGCCTCTCACTCTGGATCCCTCCCGAGCAAACGAAGGCTGCGTCGAGAGGGTAGGATCCATCATTATAATGTGAGGTAGCACCTCAAAAGGGACTCATGATCAGGGTCAATCAGCTGATCAGTGATCTTGCCAAGAAACAGCCAAGAGCTGACTCTACACTCCTGTTCCTTTTCAGTTGCATCTTTACTGCACCACAGCTGACATCACACAGGACACCAGGTGTGGGGCAGGTGGACATAGCTTGTGGGAGAAAACCTTGTGGGCCGAATGAGGTCCACTGACTGGACTGATTAAACCCACAGGTGGGAGGTTCCTCACCTCACCTCTTAAGGAAAGGGACAATTTTGTTGTTTTCTTTTCTACCCCCTCTCCCCTTGATCCCATAGAACGCTGCTTCAGCGCATCATCTGTGTTTCTTGGTTTAGTCATGATTGCGGCGGAGCTTGTTTGCTAACCATCTGGACATATGCTGTGCCCCTCAAAGGTTATTAAATGCCAAAGTCAGGAAGTGTCAAGCAGGTTAAGAGATTAATTGCCACGTTCATGGCTTGTGTTTCAGTTTCTGGAGGAGGCTGCAGTGGTGCGGGCAGAAATGCCAAGATCATTTCCCTTGCAAGTATATGCCAGATTACCCTGTACTTACAAGGTCACACACTACCATATCATTAGAGTTCCACGACGCGTTCACCTCCAACAGGGTTTTGAAATCTTGCATTACTACCTGGTGTCATGTTGGTAGAGAGGCAGAAATGCACACATTTATTTATTTGTATTAAACGCCCCTCATTTCCCATAGTAAATGTAAGTGGAAGTGTGAGGAGAGAGGAGAGAAAAAGAGAGAAGTAAGAGATGATACGTAAAGATCAGATGATGAGAGAAGAAAAAGAGAAGAGTTTGGATTTGATATCCCGCTTTATCACTACCCGAAGGAGTCTCAAAGCGGTTAACATTCTCCTTTCCCTTCCTCCCCCACAACAAACACTCTGTGAGGTGAGTGGGGCTGAGAGACTTCAAAGAAGTGTGACTAGCCCAAGGTCACCCAGCAGCTGCATGTGGAGGAGCAGGGAAGCAAACCCGGTTCCCCAGATTACGCTCTTAACCACTACACCACAGTGCCACCAATTATGGCATTGCACAGAGGTGGGGACCCCTTTTCAAGCTGAGGGCCACAGTCTCTTATGAGCATTCTTCCAAGAGGCACATGCCAGAGGTGGCCAGAGCCAGAAGCAAGAGGGAATGGAACATCGGGTGCCAATGTCACCTTTCTCACAGGGCTGACAGGAAGATCAGGACATTCACAGGTCAGAGAAGGAGATGTGAGGCTAACATGCAGTTAGTTTCTTTGTTAAGAAAAGGGGAAAATACAAGGAGGCTCATAAAAACAACACCCCCCCCCCCCCATGAAGAAGTTGCTTGAACTGGCATGTAGCCCTTCCTTCATTTTCTAGCCCCCTGAGCCAGGGCTCCTCCCCTGTAATCTGCTACCACGAGCCACAGGAGCCTCTCTTTCTGTGCCTGTCTGGCCTGTGGCTCGGCAACATGTAACATCTTTTGCGTTCCAGGAGTAAGTGGGGCTGGAGAGCTTCGGCAGAGAGGCTGCCTTGCTGCAGCTACTGGAGAGATGCAGGGTCTTGCTCCCTTCCGTTGTCTCTGTTGGAGCCTGTATTCAAACTGGAAACATCATCTCTCTGCCCTGTGCTGGGCTACCTGCATGCTTCTGCCTCTTCATGATTTCTCAAGTTTCTAGTACCTCCCTGTTTGTCTCCTCCTCTGAGGTGTGGCCAGTATCCCACCACCATGATCTAGGATCTAAGTCATATTCTTCTATGCCTTCCCTGGGTGGCTCTTGGATGGGCAGCTTTCACCACTCTTCCTCATCCAGCCAGTCCCTGACACCTTTGTACTGTAGGTGAGTTTCTATATACACACCTGTGCCCCTCTGTATCCTTCATCCAGATAAGCAAGAGGCATTAGCAAAGTTCAAGGGCATATTCCAGCCAGGCGAAAATACTTGAGGATACAAGGCAGGGTCAATAGGAGATGGTTCCTTGGTGAGAGTTCCAAGGGTCAGATAAAGAGCTCTGGGGATCTGCATTCAAGTTTTGGGCAATTAACCAGGCATGTGATCCACAATGGTGCTTCAAATCTGCATTTTGCTGCCACAATGGTGCTTCAAATCTGCATTTTGCTGCTTAGAGAATAGAGAACAGGATGTGTAGTTAAGTCGATAATGTGAATGTGATAACACAGTGCCTCTTGATTTGCCTTGCAAAAAACAGCACATCTGCTTTTGCAGATAAAGCAGACCAAACTTGGCATTGCAGGAAAGTGAGGCTAGCCTCCGAAATAAAAGGAGAATTTTCACACGCCCCCTAAAGTGGCCTGATTTAATATAGCTCAGACATCATTCTTGGTTTAGATAAGGAATTGAAAGAAACTTGGTTGGCTTTTGCAGACTGGAGTAACTTCACCCAAGTCGGCAAATGGAATGGAAGGAGATAAGGCTGTGGCTGTGGGGTTCTGACCTCAAGTCATTTAGCAGAATCTATGATTTTACAAGGATGTTGTTTGGCTCGAAATTACTCCCCTTTTATGTGGCATCCTGCTCATAACTGCCATGGCACCACTCATCCTGCCAGGCGCAGATGAAATGAGTGTCTCTCTTCTCCTCCCTGTCTCCTTCCAGCCTCCATTTGTGGCTAACCCCTAATGGAGGGGGAGAGTGCCCACAGAAAGACATCTGGGAAAGTTTAGCTGGTTAAGTCATCCAGCTGACTGGGGGCTAATGAAGTCTTACGGCAAAAGCTTTCAGTTGCATCCCACCTGGTGGATGGTTTGAGCAAAATGCTTCCTTTGGGGGCTGGACAGCTTAGGACTTCCAATTTGCTTTTAGGAAGAGAAGGAAGTTGTGGTGCAGGGGACATCGGAGGGTGAGCTCACAAATGGTTTCTTGGTTCTTTCTCACCCTAATGGCCCTTTATGACTCAAACATCTATTGACTTTTATCTTCTCTTCCCCCCCCCCCCAACTCTTCTTGTACATTTTCTTTGGTTTCTCCAAAGTGACCCCCCCCCATTACAGGCAATTAACATTAGCAGACAGCTCACTCAGTGTTTTAATACAGGCTACTAGCTCTTTGTTGAGTTCTGTCCTAAGGCAAAACAGGAAAGTTGCATAGCATACACCTCATTGCATGAAAACTGCTAGATTCCCATAATGGGATTTTGACACCAACCAGCCAGCACATATCGATCCAGCTACCAGCAGCAAGTTGTAAGGGAGGTGTCTTCCCAGATTATCTATGCCAAGGCCATGGGTGATTGTTTTCGAATCCTAGTCTGGTCTGCAGAATTGCCAGCTTCCCAAATGGAGCACCAGAATGAGGGCAGTGTTGGCGGTTCCCCCACACAGAGCAGCAAAAGGGGACGCACAATTGAGAAGCTCATTGATGGAGAAGATCCATTTGGCGGTGCCAAATTTTGGCCTTGCACAGGGTGCCATGATATGAAAGATGAGCAAAGTCCATCCCTTTGCTCATCTTACAAAGTGCTTTCCTGTCCAATGGGGTTGTTGAGTCAAGGCATGAAGCCCTTAACAGTCTGGGGCAAGGGTAGCTGAAGAATACTGTACCTTGATACCTTGGAGAGCTACCACCACTCAGTATAAACCACGGGTGAGGAGCAAGGGTTCGTTGTTGGTTTCCCCCCCTTCAATGGCTACATATCCTGAGGCATGATCTGTTGGAGGCAAAATGGTGGTGGTGAGCAGGCCCAGAGCCTGTGGTGAGTGATAGTTGGTGCCAAAGTGAGTGGAGAACCCTTTATCTCTGTTTTCACCATTCCTTCCTTCCTTCCTTCCTTCCTTCCTTCCTTCCTTCCTTCCTTCCTTCCTTCCTTCCTTCCTTCCTTCCTTCCTCTCTCTTTTTCTGCTATCCCCTTCCCCCTGTTGTTCCTCCTCCCCTGATTCCTGCATGAAATCATTCTGTGAGCTGAGATAAAATAGGCTGAAGACCACATGTAGTCCTAATATAGACAAGATTGAAATGGTTTGGTCGGTGGCCTGATTCAGCATGAGGTAGCTTTCTATGTGGGAAGGGCCATAGCTCTGTGGGAGAACATATGTGTCGCATGCAGAAGCTTCCTGGTTCAGATAGGGCTGGGAGAAATATGTCTGAAATCCTGGAGAGCTGCTGCCAATCAGTGTAGAGAATTCTGAGCCAGATGGACTAATGATCTGATTCAGTATAAGGCAACTCCCTATGTTTCATGCAGAACACTGTCCAGGTAAGTGCTTTTTACTTGCCCCCCATTTCTCGGGCAGATTCATTCCAATAGCTCATTCTCTCACCTTAAGAGTCAGAAACCACTTTGGTTTCAACTCACTCAGTGTTTCTTTGACATTTCCACAGTGATAACCTGCTTGCCATGTGTTGCACGGGAATGAAAGACTGCTGATCTCAAGGGAAGTGGTAAAAGTGTTGTTGCCCAGAATATTGAAGTTGACTGGACAAAGCCCTTGGAAATGCACAATTGTGGAACCATTCCATGTTGGTTCACAAGAGATTGACTAAATGCCAGTCTGGTAGGTTTAGATGAGGCGGCATTGATTTAATGAGGACCATCCATCCATCATAAAGGGACTCTCACCTTGTCAGAGCAGTGAGAAGGAGAGAGAACTGTCAAAGTTTGTAGAGCAGCATGCAGCAAGTTCTTGACAATGCTCACAGTAGATTTTATTGTGTGCCTGCCCAGACCATTGTGCAATAGGCCACATTCACACCATACATTTAAAGCACTTAAGGATCCCACTATAAACAGCCATGGCTTTCCACAAATAATTCTGGGAGTTCTATATTGTTATGGGTGCTGAGAGTTGTTTGGACACCCACAGAGCTACGATTTCCCTCGCAGAGCTACAGTTCTCAGAGTTTCATGTGAAGAGGGATTTGTAGTTAAACCGCTCTGGAATGCAATCTCACAGATGGTGTGAAGTGGTAAAATTATCTTAATCTAAATACCCAAATTCCATCCACACCTCCCTCTCCATACTGCGCCCCAACACCCCAGATTGCCCCGGAAAACACAACCCACCCTGTAATGATCTGGAGCTGTCTCAGCCTGACTCAAGCAAAGCCCAGATCCCTCCAAAGAGGCCTAATTTCATTTGGGATTTAGGCTTCAGATGAATCCAGAGCATAGTCCTGCAGTAAAATTGTTGCTCATTGAAACCCATTGATTTGAGCCTTGCCTCTTCAATCCAGGAGATGGGTGCAATGAATCTCCCTGGATCTTGGAGTCACAGTTCACTTCTATAAATGGACCAATAGCTGAATGGAACAGCCATGGACCTGAAGACCAGAGGCAGGGGAAAACCCCATGGGTCATGTATTAGCTTCATGGTCCGCTTCTCAGTTTCCAGAGACATCTAGGCTGGTCGCTGCTGGAAGCAGGATGCCTGATCAGATCAACCATGATCAGACCCAGCAAATGTGCTCTTATTCTCATGGTTTTTTTCTTGTGTCTTGTGACTATCCAATTGCTAGTTCAGTGTTCCATAGTATGGCCCAATACCGGTAGATGTCAGTGTGGTGAAACCCTCAGGACTCATCACCAGTGTCAGTGTGTGTGTGTGTGTGTGTGTGTGTGTGTGTGTTGGGGCATGGGGAGAGAATACAATCAAGGGACCAGGCGGGTTTCAGGGCTAATGCTTGCTTTTGTCTTTCACTCAGCTGCCCAATCCATTCTTTGTGAATCTGATATTAATAGAAAATAGATTTCAAAACAATCAAGTCTAATGAATTTTGAATATTATTATGATTAATGCCAAGGCAGCAGCAGAACTGATTATGTGGCGTCCAGAGGACTTTTTAAAAAGGGAGGAGGGTTGTTTAATTCATGTATACTCCTATTTAGAAGCAGATCTGGTCGGATATTTGAAGCGGCCAAACTGAGAGAAAGGCCATGGACAATCTCGGAGGCCATGGCTTGTGATGAACGAACAACACCATCTGTATAAAGCTGTTGGAATTTGCATTTTGTGAATTCAGAAGAACAGCAAATGTTATACAGAAACGATCAAAATGTCATATTCTGTCTATATATGTCTATATATTCTGCTGCCACTTTCCCCCTCTCAGTGTCTCTCCTTTCTCACTCCTATGCCATGGCCGCTGCTGTTGTGCAATCTGCCTTCTATTTTTCTCCCCTGCCCTGCCCCAACTACATCGTTAATCCAGGTTTGTGATGTGGCACTACCGATCTTCCAGCAGGGTGTGTACGATGTCATTCTTACATTTTTATTCTATAGAGAAAGCTACTGATCACTATTGTTATTGATGCTTGCAATCGCTCTGAAGCACAGCGATCATCATCTCCCATCCTCAAGTCTGAGATGTGTCAGTGTTGGGCATGCAAATGGGAATGAGATGAAGAAGGGAAATGGTGAAATGGCTGCTGTTGTCCCAAAGGCACTGGTGGCTCCTTAGCAAGGGAAGGCAGTGATATTCCTTTATGCTATGCCAAGGAGAATGGCTTCCAAGTGTTGCAGGGTCCCAGACTGCTATTGTCTTTCCTCTCAGCAGCCTGATGATGCTGTGTTATGGCAAATTTAGTTCTCTGTAGAACAACTTCTATTTCTTTCAAATTTTGTTTCAGGCACATCTGAATGTTGTGGCTGTCTATACTGAGTCACCTCAGCAGTTGTTAAAGTTAGCAATGGACGCCAATCTGTTTGGGCATAGAATCATAGAATTATAGAATCATAGAGTTGGAAGAAGAGACCACAAGGGCCATCCAGTCCAACCCCCTGCCAAGCAGGAAACACAATCAAAGCATTCTTGACATATGCCTGTCAAACCTCTGCTTAAAGACCTCCAAAGAAGGAGACTCCACCACACTCCTTGGTAGCAAATTCCACTGCCGAACAGCTCTTACTGTCAGGAAGTTCTTCCTGACGTTTAGGTGGAATCTTCTTTCTTGTAGTTTGAATCCATTGCTCCGTGTCCGCTTCTCTGGAGCAGCAGAAAACAACCTTTCTCCCTCCTCTATATGGCATCCTTTTATATGTTTGAACATGGCTATCATATCACCCCTTAACCTTCTCTTCTCCAGGCTAAACATACCCAGCCCCCTAAGCCCCTAGGCATCGTTTCCAGGCCTTTAACCATTTTGGTTGCCCTCTTCTGGACACGTTCCAGCTTGTCAGTATCCTTCTTGAACTGTGGTGCCTCTGCCTCACCAATCTCACTCTAATCTCAGCCAGACCCCACCTACCTGCCTTCTTATTTATGTCCAGTCAAGAGTTTGGCTCTGGCTGTCAGCTTCCTCCTCTTCCTTAGTCTTAGTGTTGCCCTTGCAGAACCTATAAGGGAGGAGGGTGGAGATAAAGCAAGAATAAGTTGTCTCCCCATGTTATTGGTGCTCGCTCCAGCTAGTTTCGGGGCTCCCTGCCTTCTGTCCTACCACTCACAATGGGCCCCAGCCATCACTGCAAATTGGGCCAGAACTCTATTGAATTTCCCACGCATTCCCTCTCCTCTCCCCAGAAAATTGTACTAAGAACATATAAACCACCCTCTATGTTATTGTCGGCATTTCTAAACAGCACATGTGAGAAAGGGCTCTTGGGTGTAAGTGTCTTGCTGAGCCAAAGTGATTTATCTCAGGCTCTTTTGAGGTAGCAGACTTTCACTTCCAGCAACAACCCCTGCATCTCTTCATTTGCATAGGTAATTGGCAGCTTCTTAATGGCTCATTAGGATTGCTCAAAACCATAGGATAAAAACAAACCTAACAGAGCAGAGAGGAAGGAGGTGGAGGGAAGGACAGGGTCCCCTCTTGCAAATTAGCACTGCTAAATTCAAGTTGATTTCAGAATTATGGGTCATAAACCAAGCAGATTGCTAAATGAACCATACATTTTAAAAAATAAAGGGGGGGGTCCTCCCAATTACAATTCTGTGCCTTAGCATCAAGAGTTGGAGCAAGTCAAAATGTGCATCTCTAGGAAAGACAAACAAAATCTTTCAGCCACATTGTGGCCACATTCATATGATACATTTAAAGCACTATTGCTGCTTTCCCCAAAGATGACCCCTTTTCCCTTCACAAAACTACAATTCTCAGACTGGTTTAACAATCAATCCTTCTTGGACCATAAAGAAGGCTGATCGCTGAAGAATTGATGCTTTTGCATTATGGTGCTGAAGCAGACTCTTGAGAGTCCCATGGACTGCAAGAAGATCAAACCTCTCCATTCTGAAGGAAATCAGCCCTGAGTGCTCACTGGAAGGACAAATCCTGAAGCTGAGGTTCCAATACTTTGGCCACCTCATGAGAAGAGAAGAGAAAACTCCCTGAAAAGGACCCTGATGTTGGGAAAGATTGAAGGCACTAGGAGAAGGGGATGACAGAGGATGAGATGGTTAGACAGTGTTCTCGAAGCTACCAACATGAGTTTGACCAAACTGCGGGAGGCAGTGGAAGACAGGTGTGCCTGCTGTGCTCTCGTCCATGGGGTCATGAAGAGTCAGACATGACTAAACAACAACAACAATTTTCAACAGCCTTAGCAAACTATAGCTTTCCAAATTCTTAAGGTGAAGCCATGACCATTTAAAGTGGTATCAAACTTCTTTAAATGTATGGTGTGAATGTGGCCTATGTCTTCCTTGAGCAAATCTGCCTCACACCTTCCCTTTTTTACTTACTGTGTATTTCCCCTATGTTCCTCTCATGTCAAAATCATTTGAGTCCTTCCCTCAGACTTGCCTTGGGACTTGGCAGGTTTGGAGTTTTGGGATTAGTGATGCCGTCCAAATTAAAAGGCCGAGAACTCTCCTATTTTACAGAACCCTGATGTGTCCTCAGGAGACCTTGGTATTCTTGTTCAAAAGCAAATCAATATTATTTTGAGTTTGTGCTGCCTTCATGCTTGTGAGGCCTGTTTTCATCAGACTAGGAGCTCAACCTCGATGCCTTAAAGTGAGTCAAGAAGCAAACCTAGAACGAGGACTGTGAGCACTGTAGTTAATGCTGTATCAACATCCATCCTGGGGGCTTTCTAAAGTATCCAGATATTCTGATGTGGTTATTGATCTAATAGAAAATCATAAACAAATTATGTGGAGAAATTGGATAGGGAAATGTGGTTCTCCCTCTAACCTGACCTCACTGCTACTTCCTGGGAGGGTGGACAAGAGAGGTGTCAACATGCCATAGACGCACAGGAAAAGCCAATCTGGTGCTTCTGCTGGTGTGTTAGCAAGATGCCAACCTCACCACTTCCTGGTCCTTCCCACTCCAACCTCTGCTATTGGTCAAACCAGCCACTTTTTGCCTTTCAATGTCCCTCCATTTTCAGTGTACTCAAACTTTAATAATGATAGTGATAATGTTAATGTTAATGATAATAATAATTATATATTTGTACCCCGCCCATCTGGCTGGGTTTCCCCAGCTCTGGGCAGCTTCCAACAAAGATTAAAAATACATTAAAATGTCACACATTAAAAACTTCCCTAAACAGGGCTGCCTTCAGATGTCTTCTAAATGTCAGGTAGTTGTTTATCTCTTTGACATCTGATGGGAGGGCGTTCCACAAGATGGGCACCACTACCGAGAAGGGCCTCTGCCTGGTTCCCTGTAGCTTTACTTCTCGCAACGAGGGAACCGCCAGGAGGCCCTCTGCGCTAGGGCCGGCTCTAGACCCACCCTGGGTGGCACGGGGTGCCAGGCCACCAGGGGCGCTGCTGTGCCTGCTGAGAGGCGCGGCTGAGGCTGCCCCAGGTGCGCCTCCGCTGTTCAGCGGCTTCAGGCCGCTCTCCGGAGGCGCGTAGGCCTGGGCCTGCCTCCACCGTGCACAGAGGCATCGCAACAGGGGGCAGGCAGTGCCCCCTGGCCCAGGGCCGGCCCTACGGCAGGCTGGGTGGCGCAGTGCAGTGGCGCCCGCCTGCCGCGCTGGGAAACGGGGCCGGGGGCGCTGGAGGGATCCGTTGCACCATGGCGCCATGGCGCTGGGCATGCTTACGACGGCCCTGCTCAGCGCTGGACCTCAGTGTCCGGGCAGAATTATGGGGGTGGAGACACTCCTTCAGGTATACTGGACCGAGGCCATTTAAGCCTTTAAAGGTCAGCAGCAACACTTTGTATTGTACTCGGAAACATACTGGGAGCCAATGTAGGTCTTTTAGAACCGGTGTTATGTGGTCTCAGTGGCTGCTCCCAGTCACCAGTCTAGCTGCTGCATTCTGGATTAGTTGTAGTTTCCGGGTCACCTTCAAAGTTAGCCCCATGTAGAGTGCATGCAGTAGTCCAAGAGATAACCAGAGCATGCACCACTCTTGCGAGACAGTCTGCGGGCAGGTAGGGTTTCAGCCTGTGTACCAGATGGAGTTGGTAGACAGCTGCCCTGGACACAGAATTGATCTTCGCCTCCATGGACAGCTGTGAGTCCAAAATGACTCCCAGGCTGCGCACCTGGTCCTTCAGGGGCACAGTTACCCCATTCAGGACCAGGGAGTCCTCCATACCAGCCCGCCCCCTGTCCTCCAAGAACAGTACTTCTGTCTTGTCAGGATTCAACCTCAATCCATTAGCCGCCATCCATCCTCCATCCGCCTCCAGGCACTCACACAAGACCTTCACTGCCTTCACTGGTTCCAATTTAAAAGAGAGGTAGAGCTGGGTATCATCTGCATATTGATGGACACCCAGCCCAAACCCCCTGATGATCTCTCCCAGCGGCTTCATGTAGATGTTAAAAAGCATTCTTTCTCACCCATTCCTCAACTGCATTGTGTGAGAGAGATGAGGGATTCAGAGCCCTCAAATATTCAATGGTACCTTCACGTATCACCATCTTCCACCACGTCATCTGCTACTGGATCTAGTCATGATCACCATCTTGGATAGCTTTAGGAAGAGATTAGATAAATTCAGAGAATAAATCAGTGGCTACTACGCTATTATTAATGATGGCTGTACTAGCTGGGCCATTGGTATGATCCAGCAGGAATCTCCTTCTGTTCTTATTTATGGAGTTACAGCTCATAGCCTAAGGAAATACATTAAAGGAACTTTGCTTGATTTCACTCAAGATGTAACTATCAAAGAAATATGTATTATGATCACGTTAGCAGCTGCAGAAACTGTATGCTAAGCAGTGGGTGA
The DNA here is from genome assembly GCF_965207765.1 of Zootoca vivipara. Classification (NCBI taxonomy): domain Eukaryota; kingdom Metazoa; phylum Chordata; class Lepidosauria; order Squamata; family Lacertidae; genus Zootoca; species Zootoca vivipara. Next base: position 18,746,166 of record NC_142596.1, read on the forward strand.
TAAAGAGTGTGTTGGAGCAGAGAGACTATCTGAGGAAAGTCTGACAAATCCAAGAAATGTCGTGTGTGTGTGTGTGTGTGTGTGTGTGCACGCACGCACACACACACACAACTATGTAATTGGGGAAAGGAGGGCAAATATGATTGAATAGTGCTTACAGAAAATTAGCCCCCACTGGAATAACAAATATGGATACATTCCTTGATATGAATAGAAAACTCAGTTCTCCCACTGCTGGTCCTCATCTACACAAAACAGTAGCATCCATATGCATGATGGAGACACCAGCACATTTTGGGGAATGGGGACGGCATTTTGTGATAGGTGTATGTAAAATGGAGAATATGCAATTAATCTACATTTGCATATCAGAATATGCAATTAATGTACACAACTATGTACATATTAATGTCAAGTTGTTTTCTTTTGTAATAATTTGTATTTGGTTTTACAAATATAAATTTATAACAATCCAAATTACATAACCATATTTTGAGATTTCTCCAAATCTCTGGATTTCTCATCTTCCCCTCCATGGGTCCTATTGTACACCCTCTCAACTGCATATTATTCCATAATCCATATCTTGTATCTTTCCATATTGTCCATAATATTCACTACATTACAAGTGTTATTAAAATCCTGCCAATATTTTCATCTGCTTATAGTGGTCTCCTAGATAAATTATTAAAAATTCCCATTGTTTATTGAAGTTTTGGTCTTCTTGGTTCCTGAGCCTTCCAGTCAGTTTTGCCATTTTGGCATAGTCCAACAGCTTGGTTTGCCGTTCCTCTCTGGCATGGACTTTGTCTTCTTCCCAATTTTGGGCTAGAAATGTCAAGTTGTTTTTCAAACAAAGAGGAGGAATTCATAAGAGCTATGTGTGTTATTTGAGCCCTAGGTGGCAAATTGTGAAAGGAACTAGTGCTCTACTTTATTCTGTGCTGCAGACAAATGGAGGGTCGCCAGCTCAGGTGGAATCAGGTGGCCTAAGAGGCCAGTGTTTGTTTTATTTCAAAGATGTTTCAAATATTTTTCAAATGCTTTTTATTTGGGGCCTTATTAGAGAAAGATGAGTAAGAGGTGACATGGTGGAAGCTTATAGAATTAGGCGTGGAACCAAGAAAGCAGATGAGGAAAAGCTTCCCCCCCCCCTCATAAAACTAGAACTCATGAGCATCCAATAAAGTTGAATTGTTGGAGGATTCAGGACAGAGAAAAGAAAGTTCTTTGAACAACCTCCCACAGGAGGCAGTGATGATCACCAACTTGGATGGCTTTCAGAGAGGATAGGATAAATTCATGGAGGTTAGAGATATCAATGGCTACTAGCTAGGATTGCTATGTTCTGCCTCTTTAATCAGAGGCTGTAGCACTTCTGAACACCAATTGCTGGAAAATCATATAAGGGAAGATTGATCTTGTGCTCAAATCCTACTTGTGGGTTTCCCAGAAGCATCTGGTTGGCCATTGTGAGACTGGATGGGTCATTGACCTGATCCAGCAAGCTCTTATTATGTTCTTACTGAAATTCGACCATGAAGTCTTCGAGAGGGCTTATGATTAAAAATAAAGTATTTAAACACAGAAAGCTGAATCAGGCCAATGAATTGTAAGAAGGCCAGGATTTGGCGTGGTGTGCACTAATGTTGCTTGGATCACTGGATTAGCAGTGGCCTGGAGGGAGTTAGCAATTATGTTATTTACTTTGATTGGGCTGTTTTGTCTATGCTACTTATTAGTACCTATGCCCTTCATATCCAATTGCTAATCTTTGAATCATTTACCTAATTGTCAGTGTATTGACAAGGATTTGGCACGGTGCACACTGATGTTGGTTGGATCACCAGATTAACACCACCCTTGGCAGCCATATAATGAGAAACTTGGTCTAAACGCACACCCATTGAAATTCTGAAGGAATCCTTGACTGCCCTGAGAATGAGGCAGAAAGATGGAAGCCTCTTTCGCAGAAGAGGAAACCCTTTGAGAAATTGCAGGACAGGTTTTTTGACACGGCCCTGGTGCTAATTTTAATACCAGCAAGATAAGTTGAGCATGGCATGGCATCGATAAAGAACAAATACCATTTCCCAATCATTTTGCATTCAGGTCCCCACTCCTCATCCTCTCCCATCCCTGTTACCGCAAGAACCTGCCGCTTCTCCCTCTCCCTCTCAGCATACCTGTACTCCAGATTGATTGATTGACTAGTGCGAATGCTCAGCTTCCCATGTACAGAAAATACATAATGATTCTCTCTAGAGCCAAGGACGTGAAATGTAAATTCCTCTACAAAAGAGGGGAAAACAAAGGCTGTTTTCATACTGAGGCTTGTTAAGCTCTGCACAGTTTTATTCCAGCGCCTTTGGCAATGCGTGCTGCTCCTGGTGACTCCAGGTGCTGCATGCAGGCATGGAAATTTGTGCTCAGCGGATTATGCTGTTCTTGAAAGAATCCTCCGGTGCTCCAAATGTATTTCAGCCAGGACAAGCAGATTTATCTTCCTCCTTGGCCACAGCTCCCATAACATCCAGCTCACATTGATTGCCAGCAGGTTGCCTGCCTTAGCCAAGCAGTTTTGGGGGGAGAAGAAAGGTCTGAGCTTTACTTTCTGGAACTGGCTTGGCAAAGCAGGTAAGAGACTGAGGTCAGGAATTCCCTGCTCCAAATCTCACACCTGCTATGAACTCACTAGGGTCCCCTCAAAACTTCTTCCTTATAATGCATTCAGGGTGATTTGTGCACGTGATGGTATTGGGGCAGTTATGTGCGATCAATACTGTTTGCACCTGCAAACGTTTTCAGGGAAGACATGCTGCTTAGTTTCCAACCGGTGCATGCCTCAGAAATTAATATTGAAATCCTGTAACTTTTTATATAAATGTTTCAGCAGGGGAGAGGAGGGGATTGTCCCAGTTTTATTGTTCTGTTGTGCAAAAATGGCAATCCATACAGCGATAATGCTGTAATGCAGCTCTTCCTGAGGCTTAGTCGGACTTAGAGGAGGTAGGAGAGCCATCTTCAGATATCTAAAGGGCTACCATGTGGAAGCTGGAGCAAGCTTGTTTTCTTCTGCTTGGGAGGGTAAGACCCGGACCAATGGATTCAAGTTACAAGAAAAGATAACCTGACTAAAAGTCAGGAAGAACTTTCTGACAGTAAGAGCTGCTCAACAGTGGAACAGACTCTCAGGAGGTGGTGCACTCTCCTTGGTCGTTTTAGGCAGAAGTTGGATGACCACGTGTCATGGATGCTATAGTTGTGATTCTTGCATTGCAGGGGGTTTGACTAGATGACCTTCAGAGTCTCTTCCAACTCTACAATTCTATGATCCTATGATTCACTGAGATGAAAAAACTGCATCTCTAAAGCCCTATTTAAGTACCTCCCTCTGATGGGAATAACTTTGTATGAAAGGAAATAGGATCCTTTCCCTCCGTCACATTACTATTGGGTTTCACTTCTATCAGACATGTATAAGATTGTAATGTAAACCTTATTGCCCTAAAACAGCAATGTATTATTTCCTTGCAGTAAACCACATTAATGTAGACTTTATGAAGGTCTATATTACCAGTGTTCTTTCAATCACATGTGGTTTTTTTTGTAAGTATGCAAATGACTTGATTTATGCACTTACTCAAACATACTTATCTCTAGAATTATTGCTTCTTGCACTGAAGGAAAATGGATAGTCTTCCCTCTACACACACACACACACACACACTTCTAAATCCTGGCATCTCCGTATCTCTCAAAGCGGAGAATATCTTATTCCTTTCTTAAGTTATGTGTTCAATAATTTTCGTGGTTTTCTATTTCTTCCAGTTCAGTCTAGCGTATTATCTATGACCGTATTCATATCACCTCCTAAAATAATTTCCCCTGCATCAAAATCTATTACAATGTTTGCAAGGCTCTAACAAAAATAATAATCTTTTGCTCAGTATTGAGTATATAGCCAACCCATTCTCAGTTTCATCCCTTGATGTTCTCCTTTTGTTGCAACATATCGATCAGCTGTATTCAAACAGGTACTGCTAATCTCGATGAATTGAGTTTCTTTAAATAAATAGCTGCTCATTGTCTGTGTTATACTAGATGCAGCAGCAATGCCCCAATTTGTCATCCCCCTCTTAATATCTGTAGGTGATATGAGTATGTGTATTTGTTGAGTGTTGGCTTAGAGACATTGGTTAATTTTCTGTCCCCCGCTTGGGACAGGACCAGCTCCGACTTCCCTATCCATATAGGGAAGTCAAGTAAACACCTCGTGGGAGAGGAGGTAGCTGTGTCCAGGCACTCTCCCCTCGACCAGAAATGTTCCTTAAGGCCATAGCTACCAAGTTTTCCCTTTTCTCGCGAGGAAGCCTATTCAGCATAAGGGAAAATCCCTGTAAAAAAGGGATAACTTGGCAGCTATGCCTAAGGCCCGTGCTCTGTAATGGCCCTAGCCCCCGCACCGTTGCGGGGGTGTACGGACTAGAGCCATAGCCCCAGGATTCCTTTAACGGAATACTTCTATGAGGAGCATTTTATTGAGGGGTAGGTATCTCCATACCATACCCCTCCACCAACCAGGAATTATTAACCAATGCCTAACCGCCAACCTAACAAGTTGTGACGATTTGCTAAGCAGTAGGCAAAAACCAAATGTCAACAGCCAATCAGCCAAATGGCAAAATTCCTACTGGGCCCCTGCAAAAGGCGACCCCATGAGAGGCAAAGCAATGTCAGGCTAAACCTTCAGAAAAAGTGGCGGGCGGGAGGGAGATTCAAACACTTTGCAAAAGTGAAACTGGACTGCAAGACACTGAGAATATAATGGGCACCTCCTGTCAATCAAAAATGGCAACATACTTCCCCCCCAGCAACCAAAAAGCCCCCAATCACACATACTCTTACATACACTAGACCCTCCCCCACCCAGAGGAATATCTTTTGGCCCTGCCGCAACCCTCGCTCTCCCTGATAGGAGAACGTGTTTTTCCTGTTCAGGACTCTGGTTTTGCAAGGGTTCTAAATCTCATGGAGAGCCTTTATGAGTAGATATGAGGCTCCTTGTCTCAGACTCCACCCTCTGACCCATGTGTCCTGTTTTCTTTTCTTTTTTATCTGGTGTAATTCTGTACGCTGTTAACTAAACTTGCCTCATCGGCAGATGTCACAATTCCTTCTAGATAACTGTTTCTCATCCCTGCTTTGCTGCTGTCATTTCCCATTGCTGGTTCCCACAATGCGATTCTGTTTATCTTCCAGTAGGAATGCAATGATCTTGATTCATTAGTTGCACATAACTCACTGCAACTTGATTAATTTCATGTGTCCCAATGAATCACTTCTACCTTTCTCAAAACGGTGACTAATTTCCCAATCGGAAACAAACATGTCTTTAAAGAAGTATGATATGAACCTACTTTGAAAGCCCTGCGCAGATACCTTTGAGGGCAAGGATAATTGTTAATTAACTATACAGAGGAAGAAGTGGGGTCAGCTCTGTTGGCCCCACTCCTGGCTTTCACAAGTCGTCTGGTTCTCCCATTTACTGAAGTGGGAGAAGGGGAGAGAAAGGAACCGGGAAAGTTTTGAAAGATGTGGGGTGGTTCCAGTGTGAGAGAAAAATGGAACCCAAACATTTTACATTTGTATTTATTTATTCATTTCTATTTATGAATGACTTTCTATGAATCATTCCATCCCACTTTTAGTACTGGGATTCCCCTGAATGAAGGCTGTGCAAGCAGTAAGGATGTAGGACAAATTTGATTCAGTTTGCACTGGAAAAGCCAACACTTTCCTAAATTATATGTGGCTTGAAACACTACCATCCTTCAAAATTTGCCCTTTTCCACATTTTTCAATGCAGTTCTCCAGCCAAGTAATGTCTACAAACCTGCATATCGTAGGTTGGATGTGCATACAAATGTATATGTTAGTGAATATATATATATATACATACATACACACACACACACACACACACACACACACACACACACATATACACAAAAGAAGACATTCCATCGGGGGAAGGTGATTTGCGTTCATGAAATGCATGTATTTGTTTTGTTTATTTATTGCTTTTATATACTGCCTTTCTGCCAAGGCACCCATGAAAATAACATGTATATTAGAAGAAGAAAAACACGAACATGCTGATGAATTGTCATGAGTACTTTAAAAAGTGTACACTAGTTTCGAGAAGATGACATTGCAATGTAAGGATGGTTCCATACAACCCTGCTGAAATAACACAGGAGATCGAGAAACTAAAAGGGCAATAGGTATTATAAAGACATGGGTAGGATAAAAGACCTGGCAGCTGGCAAAAATTATATGTATGTGTGTGATTATGTTTAGTTGTCTAGTTGTATTTTGTTATGAAAACCAATAAGAAAATTATTGAAAATTATTGTACACTGGTGTGGAAATGATGGAGAACTAAATTTAAGCCTGAGGAAAATGAGAAAGGGGGAGAAACTGAAACAGACAGAATTGCCCACCCCTAATAAATGGTAAGCTTGTAGGTCTTCACTTCCACAATTCTCTGCAGATGACCTGGCTGATGTGTGACATAGGGTATCAGGGCTTGCTTACAGGATTCCTCTTCCATGTGTTTGATTATCCCCAGAATTAATATTGCCTCTGCATGGCTTATGAGTTCTATTAAAGAAAGTGCAGAATGCACAAATTCCATTTCAAATGATTTCGATGTCCTTGTGATTCATCTGTAAACATAATCCAAAACATTAAGCGTAACTCATGACTATGCAGAATGTAATGCGCTATAAGGGAAGTGTTGCACGCTGCACATTTAGATTGCATAATATTGCTCCGGTCCCCTTATGAAATTAATCAGCCAAAGTGCTAAACCCATCCAATATTCAGTGCTTATTTTCCACTTTTTAAAAAAGAAGCGCATTATATAAATCACTTCTCAGCTCTTGTTAATTGTATAGCTTAGCAGCAGAGCCCAAACTCTGTAGCACAGTCCAGTAGTGACCACAATATATAGCTGTGAATGTTTCAGCTGCTTTCTGTTTACTCAGATGTTTCCTTCAGTAGTTGTCATTTAGTCCATAGCAGTTGATAAGCCAGGGGTCTTAAGCAGTCTATTCATCAATTCACTGTAAATCTCAGTTTAATACTCAGAACTTCAGAGGTCCTGCTCTATGGACATAGCCTAGTCTTGACCAAAAAAAAGTGCTGATCAGATTCTTCTTTTCCTGTTGGCCAGGTGGGGAAATGTTGTTCTCTAACAAGGATGTTGGAAAATTCCGACAGAAAGAGAAATGGGGGGCAAAAATGGCTGATGTTCCCTTTTGATGCTGTGAATGGAAATTAACCCAGCAACTACAACTGGTATTTGCTGCTGTAAACGATACAGAATTTTGTCCTCTCATTTGCATTGTGTTTCCTTTCCATTTAAATGAATCGGGTGGAATTTAATTAATTAATTTTGAAAGTTTTGTAATTTCATCACAGGATTGTCAGGGGATTGTTGCGGCTACTCTTGAGTAAAGATGCTCCAGTCCACTCTTTCTTTCAGAGTTTAATGTGCATATTATTTACAGTGCAGAGATATCAGAAAACATGACTGCCTAGTCCGATTCAGAACCTGGCAATGGCTTCCTTCATGTCTAGGACCAGCATAAAAGCCTGGGCACCCCAAAGCGCCTCCCCCTAGCCCTGTGTGTGGGCACGCGTCTCAATTCAGGTGCTGGAAGGGGCTGCGTTCCTTCTCCCATCCTCTGGCTGGAGCGTTGCAGAGGCTCCGGCACCTCGCTGTGCTGCCCTTCCCTCTCTGGCCAGCTGGGTCGGTGCCGTGGCTCTGACGCGTCTGAGAGCCCTCTCTCCACCCCACTCCATTCCTCATTCCCACCTCCTGACCCGCTGCTAGTGCTGTCGCTGGGTGAAGTACTGGTCAGGATGACTGGGGGAGGGTCCTTGTAAGGAGTTCCCCTGACAAGGATGAATAAGGCCCTTTTTTTTTTTTTTTTTGCAAAAGACCTAGCTGTAGCGGAATGGAAACAGCGCTGTGCGACATGAATAAAGGGCTGGGAAGAAAATGATGCCTCTTTACATCCCTATTTTTAAATAAGGAATTTAAGACAGGGCCTTCCTTAGCTCAGCCCATGCTATTCTGCAACCTCTCTTTGAATCCCAAGGGCAGGCCTTCAAAATCTTTCCTAGACTTTGCTCATTTTGTACACATAAATCCAGGCTGTTTCCCCCTCTGCTTTTATGCATCCACTTGGTGCGCAGAAATAACTTTTTAAAAAGAGGGAGGAAACTGGTCCCAGAACTATTCCCTCCCCCTCTCCTGCAATCCCCAAGAGGGCTGGAGCCATGATGCAGATGTTTCAAGAGCTGGGCAAACACCAGTGCTTCAGAAGCACCGAGTCTTTTAATCTCCCTTGTTATGCTCCCATTACCATAGTATATGTAAGGGCCGGCTCGTCTTCCAAAGACTGCAGCTGCAAGTTACTCGTGTGCACATACCATGACTTCAAGTGGATTGATGCCATTTTATAGACTTTATAAAAAGAGAGCAAGCCAAAAGAGAAAAAGACTAGCACAAAAATAGCCATAATAGGCATAATAGGAAAAGTGGCTTGTGCTTTAAAAAGTAAGTGATTTTAAGCAGGAAATCCAAATGCCTTTTCAGATTTCTATGTCTCGTCATCAAGCTGCATCCATGCCAAGAATCAGTGGAAGCGCGAGAAAGGAAAGGTGCAGAACGTGTTGCTAAGATTCCACTGAATCTGAGTGTTATTAATTTATGTTAAAAGCTCACAAAAGTTTCTAGGCCAGGGGTCAGCAAACCTTTTCAGCAGGGGACCGCTCCACTGTCCCTCAGACCTTGTGGGGGGGGGCAGACTATATTTTGAAAAAGAAAGAAAAAGAAAGAAATTCCTATGTCCCACAAATAACCCAGAGATGCATTTTAAATAAAAGCACACATTCTACTCATGTAAAAACACCAGGCTGACCCCACAAATAACCCAGAGGTGCATTTTAAATAAAAAGGCACATTCTGCTCATGTAAAAACACGCTGATTACTGGACTGTCCACGTGCCAGATTTAAAAGGTGATTGGGCCGGATCCGGCCCCGGGCACCTTAGTTTGCCTACCCATGTTCTAGGCCAGGCATAGGCAACCTTGGCTCTCCAGATGTTTTGGAACTACAACTCCCATGACCCCTAACTAACAGGGCCAGTGGCCAGGGCTCTTGGGAGTTGTAGTTCCAAAACATCTGAGGAGCCAAGGTTGCCTACGCCTGTTCTAGGCCTTCAGAACTGCAAAAGCCAAGAGTGGAGATGCCACCCTCTCATGTTTTGCCCCTGTAGCCTTTTCATATCTCCCCCTGTTCAGAATAATAGAACAACGATCCTCCCTTACACTGAATAGGTGGAGATTTAAATGGTATAGAAGTGGGTCGTTTTCTGTGTTAGCTTGGGGAAAATGACCCTAGATCATCCACATTTCTCTCTAGTTTATTTCCACATTTAATCCAAGACAGCTTTGGGAGACCTCTCCCATCTCTGCTCAGGATATTGTCAAAACCTCCCTTGCTATAATAAGCTAGCATATTGGAAAGAAAGATCACAGCTGAGACATTCTCCCAGAGTTACCAGTGTTCAATTTGTGTATGTGTGTATATAGCATTCAATGATCCCAAAGCTGAACTTGACTGTGGTCTATTCTCTTACAGTTCTAATAACCAAAGTCTTGTTGTGTCTTTTGCTCCATCCTGCAGGTTGGAGGTCATACCATGCTCCCCATCCGTTGGATGCCTCCTGAGAGCATCATGTACCGCAAATTCACGACAGAGAGTGACGTCTGGAGTTTTGGGGTGATCCTCTGGGAAATCTTCACATACGGGAAGCAGCCGTGGTTCCAGCTGTCAAACACAGAGGTATTGGGCATGTGGCAGTGGGTGGGTGTGGGGGGGGGACACACAGAAACAATCTCCTGGCATGGCAAGGGTACTTAATATCAACTGCAGGAAGTGTAGGGCTTGAACCCACAATCCTGAGATTAAGAGTCTCATGCTCTCCCAGCTGGTCCAGATGCATTGAAACAGCCAAGGGAGACAAGGTTGCATTCCACTATCCAAAAGCTTGGATAGGCAGAGACCAATGAAAATTGTAGGAAATCTATGTAGCAGTTGAGCAGGTGGCAAGCAAGCAAGTTTCCCCAATCCACCCCCTTCCCCCATAGTCCTGGGTTTCAGCATCCTTCCAGTTAGAACCACAGGGAAATAAAATAGCCTTGTGGGGAATTATGGAAGGAGAGAAAAACCTGTTAAGAGATACCTGCTAGACTACATTTAGAGGTATCTGCAGGAATATCTTGTAAGGCTTAGCAGAAGATGCAACTCATGTGGTGTGAGATGCAAAATTGACTGAGGTGTGAGGAATGGAAATTTGCTTATATTTGTCCTTCTGTGTACCCATTAGATTTTCAGCTCTGCCTTAAAATGAAAAAAATAAATAAGTAGGTGTGCATTTTCTGCTTTCCAGATAAACATTCCTTAATTTGTAGACAGAGAATAATTTGCAGGCATTTCTTTCTATGCCTAATGCAGGTCCTTCTATGCTCTCAGTGCTGCCTGTTACTGTCATTTAACATATCACACACACAACACACACACACACACACACACACACACACACACACATGCATTTGTGGGATACACTTGGCCTAGGTTTGATGTGTGAGTTTGGCAGGAGGAATATCCAATCCTGTTTCCAGAAAAGCTGGCCTTAGGTGCAGCTGAGGGAAGAAATGATGTAAGTGTGTTATTTGGAAACAATTCAGAATTTAAAATAAAAATCAACTATTTTCTCTTTGGATATTTTCAAGGTTTGCTTTTTAAGTTTGACTGCGAGGGATGCTCTTGAAAAACCTACAGATCTTGTGGGTAGGGACATAGCTTAGAATGTTAGAAGAACAGTGGAAAATCATCTCCTTTACATGCAGAAGGTCCCCTGGGCGCAGTCCCTGACATCTCCTGGTGTGGTTGGGAGAGAACAATGCCCAGAACCCTGGAAAGCTGCTGCCAGTCAGTGTACACAGTACTGAGTTAGATGGACTAATGATCTGGCTCAAGGACCATAGCTCAAGGGTACAACATCTGTTTTTCAGTCCCCAGCATCCTCAGATAGGGCTGGGAATGTCTCCTGCCTGAAACCTTGGAAAGCTGTTGCTGCCAGTCAGTGGGGACAATATGAAGCTATGTGGACCAATGGTCTGACTTGGAATAAGGCAGCTTCCTGTGTTGGGGCAAAAAGCATTGGCCTCCATAATGACATGCCTGTATCAGGTTCAATCTCGAGCATGTCCAAGTAAGGCTGTGGGCAGGGTGGAGGGGAGAAACTTCAGCTTGAAACCCTGGCAAGTCACTGCCAGCTACTGTAGATAATACTGAGATAGATGGACCAATGGCCTGATTCAGTATAAGCAGCTAAGTGTGGTTACTTCACATTTCATGGAAGGTGAAATTTCCCTGGAACATTGTACCTGCTGTCCAACAGCAGGGCTGGAGCCATCACCTCTCCCTGTAGCCACCACCACTCTTGGCATAGCTTTGTTTGCCTGCCATGTTTTCATCACCCCTCTCTCTTCCCTTTCTGTTCCACAGAGCTTCTTAATCTCTCTATACCCTTTTGCTATTTATATGCAAACATCGGAATGATAACTATCTGTTTGGATGTGTGGCAGTGCCCATTACTATTCAGAAGCAATAAGCTCTGGGGACCGCCCTCGCTGGGTTTGGCTGCCTTCAATGCATTGTTTGAGATCTGCTGCTATGCTATTGGCAGTGCATGTCAGGTCATTGGGATGCCACTGCAATGCTGCTCCTGAGCTTCAGACAAGGGAGAGGGGGCAACCAGTTATAACAGCTGCCTGACAAATCCCACCCCCACCCCAGTTATCTTATCTAGGAGCAAGAATGGCAAGTGAATATAGGAATAAATTCTGGAGAAGCAGGTGGCCCCTGTACAATATTGTCAAGAGAATACTTACCTCCCACAAAAGCTAATTTGAGCAGGTTTTTCTTTCTTTTTTTAAATAAACAAAGCAGCAAACTAAAATGCTTCATAAAAACAGTCATAAAGGCAAGGAGAATAAAAATACACGATAAAAAAAAAGCTTTAAAAAAGAGAAAAGAATGAATAGCATAACATTTATTACCTGGCGGGATACAAGTTTCACATTGATAGAAGATATGGCAAGTATTCATCAACGTTGCCAGATAAAACCATGTTTGGTAGGAATGTGCTAACCATGAGATAGCCCCCAAGCAGATTCCAATTCTGAGGGGTCCACAGTGCCCCTGGCAGCATGTATCTTACGGGTCAGTTTTTCAGAGATGACAATAATAAACTTTACTTTTTAAAATGATAAGTCCAAAGAGTAACAAGAAGTGCTCTTCCATCCTTGAGATATTATTTAATGAGCAACAACCAGCAGACGTAAAATTAATTGTTGACAAATAGGTTTGGCATTAGCACCATCAAAAGAGGGTAAAAGACGTAACTTAGGGTCCAGGATGACATGTTTGCCAATAATACTGCTAATTCCTGTTACAGCCTGAACTTACAGAACTTGCGTATGTAGTTAAATCCCCTATGCCAGTGTGTTCCTTGTACCCTATAACCCCGCCAGCGTAAGAGAAAGCCAGATATTATAATATGAGCTAGTCAAACCGAGGTTAAAATCCAGCAGTGGACACATTCAGAGAATTCTCCCTAATGTTAGCAGAAACACATCGGGTGGGGCGAGTGGACCTCGCCTTAAGACATTGAGGTTTTGAGATTATTTTAGAAGAACCATTGTCATTTTTTGCAGAATATTATGATTCGAAGTAAAAAAAAAAAAGAATTCTGGTGCAGTTTTGTTTATTGTTGTTAATCATTGTAAAGGTAAAGGGATCCCAGTCGCAGACGACTCTGGGGTTGTGGCGCTCACCTCATGTTATTGGCCGAGGGAGCCGGTATACAGCTTCCAGGTCAAGTGGCCAGCATGAACAAGCTGCTTCTGGCGAACTAGAGCAGCACACAGAAACGCTGTTTACCTTCCCGCCAGAGTGGTACCTGTTTATCTACTTGCACTTTGATGTGCTTTCGAACTGCTAGGTTGGCAGGAACAGGGACCGAGCAACAGAAGCTCACCCCGTCACAGGGATTCGAACCACCGACCTTCTGATCAGCAAGAGGCTCTGTGGTTTAACCCACAGCACCACCCGCGTCCCATGTTAATAATTGTAAAATGATTAAATTACACACATGCTCATCCCAGATGGGTAAACTTTAAAAGATGGTTCAGGGTGTATGTGAGTTTTCATCTCTTCTGTTATGCATTGCAGGTCATCGAGTGCATCACCCAAGGCCGAGTCTTGGAGCGTCCTCGAGTTTGCCCCAAGGAGGTTTACGACATCATGCTGGGCTGCTGGCAGAGGGAACCTCAGCAGCGGCTGAACATCAAGGAAATCTACAAGATCCTTCACGCCCTGGGCAAAGCCACACCAATCTACCTGGACATCCTTGGCTAGCAGCGGTCCCTTTCCTCCAACACTGTTGCTCTGCCCTTCTTCTCCCCTCCCTACCTCTCCCTTGACCTCAAGCCAACATATTCATATAAACTCAAGTGCCTGCTACACGTACAACACTGAACAAATAAAAAGACAATTACAACTTCAAACAGAAAGGTCCTGACAACCCACCTGTAAAGCAGCTTGGCTTACAAATATATATATATATATCTAGAGATAATATATATAGAGAGAAAGATATATTCACCTCCCACCAGAAGCTGCCATTACAGGAAAATGTAAGGCGTTATAAGAAAAAAAGGAGAGACCGAGGGAGGAAAAAGAACCTACAGTATTAAAAAGGAACAAAAGAAAAAAAGAAAAAGGGAAAACAGGATCTTTTAACTCAAGGTGTGGAACTGTGAATCCTACTGCGCTCTTTTGGTTCTAGTTGCTGGTTGGAGCTCAACCCACTTGGGAACGCTAAGAGATAATCCTGCCAAAAAAATTTAAATTAAATTTAAAAACTGGCGAGACTGTGCCTGATCTGTAGCTGCACTTTGTGGGCTCCGTCCCCTGGTGCAGAACTGGCAAAGACTGGGCTCTGATCCAGAGTGATGCCCCCTTGGAGGAACTTCCTTTTACTGACCCCCAACCACCTTCGTATTGCCCCCCACCCAGCCCTGACTTCTACTTTCAGCATTTGGGGACAGATGCTGTTCCAAACAAGCCCCAGTTTGCTGATTCTTTCACATGTGTTTCGTTTTTCGTTATTGGAACATATACCGTTCGAAAGGATTTCATCACCTACGGGTAAAAAACTAAACAAACCAGAAACAGAAAATAGCCACTAGACCACAAGGAAACAAGAATGGATATAGTATTCCTGCTCCCCTTATTTACCTGTTTCAGTTTTTTTATACATATATAAAAAATAATAGTGAATGAACCAGAGTCCTGGGAATGTTGCCAAGGTCCCGAACGGTCATCTACGTGAACCATACAAGGGAAAGGCATATGGGGAGAGGACAGCCTCGGCACAACCCCCTGGATCCCACCAATGGAATAAGCTTCTGTGTGTCCACACAGATCCAGCATTCACCACCATAACCTCAATGTAGCCGTCGGTTCCAAACAGGGTGGCTTGGAAGCCATGATCTCAATGGAGGAAGTCTGAGGAATTGGAAGAGCAACCCAGCCATTCAGATATACCTATATATATGTGTACACACATGCACACCGGCCAAAATCTGTCCATTTCCTTATTGCCCTTCATGCTAATTTATATTGCACATTTCCGTGTACAGAATACTTTGCAATCCTCCCTTCGATCCTATTGTGGTAGGTAATGTCTATCCCTGTTTTGGATACGTTGGAGATCTAAGGCCAACAAAGATGACAGAGAGATACTTGCCTGAAGACCACACAGTGAGTTCATGGTGAAGCACAAAGTTGAATCCAGATCTCCCCCAGTCAATGTTGAGGTCTACTCTGGGTTACTCTTTTATGTCTCTCTTTTATGTCTTAACTGCAGTGAAGGATAAGTTTCTTCTTTGGAATCTGGCTGAAATACTGATTGGAGGAGCCAAGGGAATACTTATCCTAGATCAGTTGGTTGCTACCTCTGCTCTCTCCTTCCCTCCCCATCCTGCTGATCTCCTCTCCCTTCCAACTATTGCTTCAGTTTGTTGTCTCTTATATTTCTGCATGCTGGGGCGGGCATCAGGGGTGGGTTGGGGGGGCTGTGTGGCAGTAGGACATGCATCAGCCCCACTTGTCCTTTCCAGATTTCCCTTCCAGTTGACATGCTTCTCATGTTGCCAGCCCCCTGGAAAAGGATAGAGGCATTTGCTTTTGAGCAGCTGTGAGCTGAAGAATACCGTAGCTCCACAAACAGTTTGTTGGGAGTTTTGGGGAGAGATAGGAAGGAAGGTCCTTTGAGAAGGAGGAGGCTCAGTGAACAGCCATTGTGGCTTGGCTTGCATCTCAATGAGCCCTGGGCTAAGCAGTGAAGGATTGCCAATAGGGCACTCTATGAGCACCCCACATTCTGTCAAGGGGAAAGACCATAGATCAGTGGCAGAGCATTTTTTTTTTTTTGCATACAGAAGGTCCCTGATTCAGTTCTGGACATCTCCAAGTAGATCTGAGAGAGACCCATGACCTTCAAAGTTGCTACTGGTCAGTGTAGACATCACTTTGCTAGATGGAATGATGCTATGCAAACACAGTATAAAGCAGCTCCTTATGTTCCTATGTTCAAATCCCAACCACACAGTCTTTGAGGCATCAAACCTTTCTTGTCGATCTCTTTCCTATCTAATCAGGACGAGGACATGGCATGCTGCTCAGAAACCCTTGCCAAGAGGAGGAGGGAAGCATGATATGTCAGCAGGTATCTGAGCCACCATTGAGCCAATTTCTTAGAAGTGTAGCTCAGTGGTAGAGCTTCTGCTTTGCATGCAGGAGGTCCCAGATTCGATCCCCTGCATCTCCAGGTAGGATCTGGAGAGATTCTTGCCTGAAATCGTGGAGTTCCACTGTCCACCAGACAGTATTGAGATACATGGACAAAAGGTCTGTCTCAGTATAGGATGGCTTCTTTTGTTCAAAGCAGATACAAAAGAGTGCAAATGATACAGATTTGCAATGGATTTAATATCCTTAACGTGTTTCATGGTCCCTTTAGCACCTTCCTCTTTCCCAAATCAACACAGTTGTGTCATTTAATCTAGGATGAGTTTGTATGCTTATTGCTGGACCAAAGGGGCTTTAGATTATCCTTCCCATTTTATTATGGATTTTACAATTATAGCTCTAAGAGATCTGTGCATAACTGGGAGGAGGTCTTGGAATCCAGAATTGTCCAGAAAGAGGGAATGTTTGTGGCTTATTTTGACTGTGATAGCTGTGTGCTTAGATCAGTTTCCAGAAATAGAGTCATTTGCAGAGTCTGTGAAGTGGCATGGGGATTGTAAAAGATTCCAGGGATGTTTGGAAAGAGGGAACCCATTATTACCATTAGTTTTTAAATCATTATTATTTATACAACACCATCAATGTACATGGCTGTGTATAGGGTAAGGTGTAAAGTCAGGTCACTTTACAATCTTAATTTCTGTGGAGTCCAGGAAACCACAGAAGGAACAGGAAAGGAGATGGCAATGGCAACAAAGAGCAAATAAAATTTATCTTCATGTTGGCTTTGTTACAAATTTGGTAGTTGTGTGGCGATGTCCCTCCCTCCCCGGAAATAAAGCACAGGACACAGTGAATTAAGTTTAAGTGGGTGAAAAGGCCACAACTTTATTGGTTAAGGATGTTGAGCGGTATTGGCTTAGGCATTGGACCCTAACCGACTATATCTGACTGCAACCCGTGTGTTACAGTCTGGGAGAAATTAACCACCAGAAAGGAGCCCAGTGATATGTATCTACTGAGACACCTCCTGTGGCCACCGTTGGGGGGTGCTCTAAGGCCCTGACCTCCGCAGGCCCAGGACAAAGCTACCGCCCCCGGAACCCCTTTAACGGGATTAAATCTCCAAATTTGGGCAGAGGATGACGCAATCTGCCCCCCCATTCTTTATCTATGCAGCTTTCCAATGCCTAACCGCCAAAACCAAGTTGTGACGACATGCTATGAGGTAGGCGAAAAAACCAGATTGGCTAATCCAAGTGGAAAAAATCCTACCCGGCCCCACGGCCAACCGAGGCGACCGACTAATTCCATAGCAGCGCCGGCCTGCCTACCTAACTGCCTAGCCTAGAGGGCGGGTGGGTGGGTGATCCGCACGCTTGCGGTGCTGGGGCGAAGAGAGGCAGAATTCCCGCCTCCGTCTAGATTTAAACACCGATGAGGGCCCGCCTCCCGGCCGGCCCTATTGGGCGGCTGGGGTATGACGGAGGCGGGAACTTTAATCTCGCGAGAGGCCTGAGCTACAGCCCTCTCGCGAGGGTCGGGCCGGGCCACGCCCACAACACCACCTCCGTGAAATGCGGAAGTGGTTTTGTGTGGCGATGTCCCTCCCTCCCCGGAAATAAAGCACAGGACACAGTGAATTAAGTTTAAGTGGGTGAAAAGGCCACAACTTTATTGGTTAAGGATGTTGAGCGGTATTGGCTTAGGCATTGGACCCTAACCGACTATATCTGACTGCAACCCGTGTGTTACAGTCTGGGAGAAATTAACCACCAGAAAGGAGCCCAGTGATATGTATCTACTGAGACACCTCCTGTGGCCACCGTTGGGGGGTGCTCTAAGGCCCTGACCTCCGCAGGCCCAGGACAAAGCTACCGCCCCCGGAACCCCTTTAACGGGATTAAATCTCCAAATTTGGGCAGAGGATGACGCAATCTGCCCCCCCATTCTTTATCTATGCAGCTTTCCAATGCCTAACCGCCAATCGAGCCCCAAAGGCTCGCCGCCAATACCCTCACACCCGCAACCAATGCTCTAACCCCCTAATTATGTCGGCCAACCAAATGTCATTCCCCCAGGGTGAAAGGTGTATTCCGTCGTTACGATAAAGGGCTGCTTCAGTGCGTACTATCTCAGGGTGGGAAATTATCTGCCCCTTCAAACCCAGAACCCTGCGCAATACAAATGAATTCAATAGCCTTCTGGTTCTGTTCAATGCCTTCGGGCAGAGTCCCTCACGCCAAACGCGCCTCTGCAACAAGGCGGACCACATCAGCGTCATCCCCGGAAAAGAAGCAAGTCCTCAAAGATATTCCATTTCAGTTCCACTGCGTTTCGATACGCCAAATCATTCTCCCCCAGCTGTATGACCAGCGCATGAGGGGGCCCGACTGAAGCAGCCCTTTCCAAGACCGCAGGCAGGAGTTCTTCCCAGCGCATACCGCGCCTGGCAATCCACGATATTTTAACGTTTCTTGGGAGGCCGAGATCACTCCCAAGACCGGTTTCCATAGCCCTTTGTTTGGCCCAATGCACAATGCTGTGACCCGCAATCCACACATTGATGCGGCGCCCACCTGTAAGGAAACAGTGACAAACAGGGGATCAGTTGATGGCCGACTGAGGAACGGTAATGGTTTGCGGCTACAAGGTAGGGCGCAGGTAACTTCTATAAGCATTCGACTTCCACCTTCCTATTTCTTGAATCCTTTCCGCTGAAAGGCCCAAGTGCATTGCGGAGGTTGCTGCACCAATACGAAAGGAGTGGGCAGAGAACTGGCTCGGGTCAACGCCGCACAGCGCGAGGGCCTTGCGTAACACCCGTGTGAACTGGGAGCGCGTGAGCTTAGAGCTGTCCTGGTGGACCAAGAGAGGATCTGTGCCAGCCGGCCTCTGATATAGGAAGTGCCTGAGGTCCCTTACTGGACAAGGGCCTTGGCCACCTGCTGCTGGGAGGCGAATGGTGGCCCCCAATCCCCGCTGATCCGTTTTAGAGTGGCGGATGTGCACTACTGCCACCGAGCTAGATAACGTTACATCCTGCATTCTGATACCACGGGAGGACCCATCTGGATGGTCCTCACATACTACCTCTCCGACTCTAAGGGCCCCGAAGTACGCTAGGGAGAAGGCCGCGGAGAACAAGCTCGCCTCGTAAGGAGACCAGCAAAGGGACGTCAATTGGGTGTGGATCTTGCACAGAAGGTCAAATGTAATGGGCCTCCTGGGGTCGCCGGCTGGTGGCTGTAGCCTACGCCAACCTTCCATGGCCCTTCGCAAGTGGAAGTTATCGCAAGGGTCGATGGAGTACAGGGATTTACAGAAAAAGGAGATCGCTGCCGTATGTATGTTAAGAGTCTTGGGCGCACGGCCCAATTCCCTCAGGTGAACCACATATCGCATAACCTCCTTCTCGGTGGGGGGGCCCAAAGGTGATGTGGAGGGACCCTTATTTCTGAATTTAGAAAATTCTGCCCAAACGCGTTTGTACGAGCTCATAGTGGAGGGGGCAACCGATGCGAATACTCCCTTCAAGATTTCTCGCTCCCAAGGTTCCATAGGGATTCCGGGAACGGCTCTGGACACTGCTGCGCCTCCGGTGCCAGCAAGCGGAAGCGGTCCATCTGGAAACGAGACAACGCGTCGGCGATATCATTATTAACCCCCGGAACGAATTTGGCGGTGAATTGCAAGTTCAGTTCAAGACTGCGCAGCACGAAGGCCCGCAGAAGGGCCGAGACTCTCGTGGAGCGGGATGATTGTCTGGACATCACGCTGACCACCGCTTGATTATCAGTCCGGAAGCAGACCCTGCGATTTCTGAATTCCCTGGCCCACAAGTGCACCGCTACGACAATTGGGAAAAACTCCAAGAAAGTTAAATCCCGTGTGACCCCCGAGGCATGCCAGCTGGCGGGCCAAGGCTGAGCGCACCACCTGCCCTTAAAGTAAACTCCGAAACCCAGGGACCCGGCTGCGTCAGATTGTACCTGGAAGTCTGAACGTAAGGTCAGGTTGTCCTGCCAAAGTGACACTCCGTTGAAGTGATCCAAAAAGGTCAGCCAATTCTTGAGGTCGCCCTTAACTCCCTTGGGTAATCGGACCCTATGGTATGGGCGCTTCAAACTTACGGTAAGTCTAGCCAAGCGGCGGCAGAAGGGGCGACCTGGCGATACTACCCTGCACGCGAAATTGAGATGCCCGAGCAAAGATTGAATCTGTTTAAGCGTTACTTTTCTAAGAGGAATCAGTTGTAAGATTAATTCCTTAAGAGCGGTCAGTTTATCCAATGGTAAGCGTGATGCTTGGGCCACGGTGTCCAATTCTATGCCTAGGTACGTTAAGCGAACTACTGGTCCTTCAGTTTTCTCAGCTGCGAGTGGCACCCCAAGCTCTCGCGTAAGGGAAGCAAAGGCTTTCATAAGCCTCGCACACTCCCCATTATTGGCCCCTCCCACGAAAAGGAAATCATCGAGGTAATGCGTGACACCTGCTAAGCCTGTTTTAAAGCGAAGGGCCCAGTCCAAGAATGTGCTGAAGGCCTCGAAGGCTGAACATGCAACAGAGCAACCCATCGGCATGGCTTTGTCAATGAAAAACGCACCCTCGAACTTGAAACCTAACCATTTGTAGTCGTGAGGGTGAACCGGCAGAAGCCGAAATGCCGATTCAATATCGCATTTGGCTAGCAGTGCCCCTTTACCGAATTGCCTAACCAGCTTAACAGCCTGGTCAAAGGATGCGTATTTCACCGTGCAAAGGTCCTGTGGGATGCCATCATTGACAGATTTACCAACTGGGAAAGATAGGTTGTGTATAAGCCTGAATTCGCCTGGGGTCTTTTTCGGTACCATGCCTAGGGGGGAGATGTGGAGGTCGGGTATGGGAGGTGTCTTAAATGGGCCCGCCACCCGACCCGCGTCAATCTCCTTATTAATTTTTCTAATTGCTATATCCGGTCTATCGCGGACGGACTTTTGGTTCGGCGGGTCGCCGGTTAACGGTGGAGTAAGTACTGGGATTCTGAAACCCTGCGAGAAGCCGTCCCAAATGAAAGAGGAGGCAGTGGAATTAGGATAGCTGTTTAACAGGATGCGTAGGGGGTGAAGTTTTATGGGGGTGAATGCCAGAGATAGGGACTCATTAGTACCTACTCTGGCCAGGGGCTGGTCCCTGGGTGGCACCTTGAGAGTTCCTGGGGCCCTGGCCTGCACCCCCCCCTCTTCCTCCACGAAAGGGCTGCCTCCCTTTGTAGCAGGAGGCTCCAGGGTGCTGGCCGAGACATTTGTCGCACTCGTGTGCGTACTTACAATTGGGCCTCTGACAGAGGCCCTTGTTGTACTCCCAGCAGACCCTGCGACGTGGGTCCTTCCTGGGCTCAAACCTGGCTGACTTTTGCGGCTCCGCCTGTTTCTTTTCGACGAAGGGCACCACGTGGTTACTCCAGTAGTGCTGATTTCTCTGGTCCCAGCGCGTCCTTGAGTTCTGCGAGGCGTTTCTACGGAAATCCTCATCGTAGTTAAGAGCCGCCGCCTCCCCCGCCATCGAGTAGGCCAGCCTAACGTCCGCTATGTAGGCCAACAAATGCATCGCCCTCTTAGGGTATGCTGCCGCAATTACCGCCAGCCAAATGTGGATACCGGTCTGCCAGTTCTCAAACGTGCGGTCTGCACGCAGGGCTCTATACCTGCGCTTTCCAAATTGTTTCCTTTTTTCCCCCTTCCCTAGCATTTGAGACAGGGGCAGCAGCGTGAAAATGTCGATGTAATCACCGTTCAAGATTTTCTCGCGCTTACGATTGGACAGATGGGACCCCAAAATTATATCGATGTCGGAATTGGTGGAGGATTTAGCCTCAGGCACCAACGCACCACCCCTGCACTCAAGGGTGCCGTTAAAACCCTTGCGATGGGAACTAGAGCGCCTCCTGTGTACCCACAGAGGAAGGCCCATCTGGTCTTCTGCCACCCCCCAGTAATCCTCCATGGGAATGTCTGCATCCGAATCGGACGATGTACGCTGGGGCGAAGAGAGGCAGAATTCCCGCCTCCGTCTAGATTTAAACACCGATGAGGGCCCGCCTCCCGGCCGGCCCTATTGGGCGGCTGGGGTATGACGGAGGCGGGAACTTTAATCTCGCGAGAGGCCTGAGCTACAGCCCTCTCGCGAGGGTCGGGCCGGGCCACGCCCACAACACCACCTCCGTGAAATGCGGAAGTGGTTTTACTGCTGACTGATTCAGAAGAGCCAGTAGGCCTACATTCAGTTCATTCATGAGAAATGTCTTTAAAAGACAATTTTAAAAACAAACAAACAAACAAACAAACATGGATGTGTTTGCTACCCAGCCAGATGGGTGGGCTATAAATTATTATTATTATTATTATTATTATTATTATTATTATTATTATTATTATTATTCCAGGCTCCTTCTGGAGGAAGGGGACGCTATGGATTCACTAAATAAATACAATTAACATATGGAAAATTTGCAGGCCAACTAAGGTTTATAGCAGGAGTGGGGAGCCTGTGGCCCTTCAGATAACAACATAGGGGCTGCGACTCCCATCAACCCCAGCCAGCATGGGCAGTGGGCAGGGATAATGGGACTTGTAGTCCAGCAACATCTGGAGGACCATGAGTTCCTCAGCCCTGATGTAGAGGATGTCATTCCCCCCCCTAGAGTCTCACATTTTTCTTTACAGTCTATAGCAGGCATCCCCAAACTGCGGCCCTCCAGATGTTTTGGCCTTCAACTCCCATGATCCCTAGTTAACAGGACCAGTGGTCGGGGATCATGGGAATTGTAGTCCAAAACATCTGGAGGGCCAAAGTTTGGGGGTGCCTGGTCTATAGTAATCCAGATTGTTATTTTTCAATCTCAGCTCCACCATCTACATTCTTCATTACTCAACACCTTTCTGCAGCATTTTTGCAAACTGGAATTATTCCTCCTTAAACATTCCGTAAGATATGAAGTATACTCTTTTTGTATGGTGTTCATGGAACTGAACTGAGGGTGGTAGTTTAGGGATGAATGGAAGCATGGGTAAGAATAATGACCCAGGCAGAACGGGAGGCTGCCACTTGCATGGAGACATCCTGGAGACAGAGATTCATGCTCTCTCCTGGTCCTGTTCTTAGCCCCGCCAAGAACAGCTGTGATGATAAATAACAAAAAGAACTATCAAACACAAATTGATAGTTTATTTTGAACAAGAGGTTTAGTAAAGATCAAGGTGAAGTAATCCCCCATTAATGCATGTCTCCTGTTTCATTCCAAGCCACTCGTGGGGGGTTGTCTAGTAGGAGGGAGCTTTGTTGTGGTTTGATGGGCTGCAGAAGCATCAGTACATTTCTTGGGATCTTTCTGGGGCAGTTTTGCTTCAACTGGAAAGTCTAAGCACTGTTTGACCCACTAGAAAGCTTTTGTTGGAAGTGAAGCTTATGTGAGTCTCTGGAAAGGTTAAGGGATACCGAAGTACTGAAGGGAGGGATGGCTTCCCGTCATTCAGGGTTTTAATGATGAGGTGACTATTCAGTATGGTGAAGCTCTGCCATTCACTCTATCAGCTGAATGTGTTTCAATTGCTACTCAGCCCAATTGGCAGGTCAGGAGGCCGTTTGGAGCTGTGTAAATCATATTGTGTACCATGGACAGCTCCCAATTCAGGACTAGGGGAAGGTTTCAGTAGGTTTTCATACGCCTGGAATTTCCTGGACATATCTGAAATTCCGTTGTCCAGTTGGAAGCAGTGCTGTTTTTGCCAATTTCCCATAAAAATGGCTCAACAACTCTGCCCCCCCGAAAGCTCAACAACTTTTCTGTCCAGATTTTCACTGTTTGAAATATGGCAACCCTAGTTTCAGTAGTTTCTCCTGCACTTGCCAGCAGTTGCCCCTACCTGGGATATAATTCCCCAGTGGGCCCTCAACCATTACCTTTCCAGTCACCTGTACTGTTGGCTTCCAACAGGTGGCTCCCAGATAATACTTACCCACTGCAATTTGGGTAAGTCAATTATTTGCTTCTTCCCATTTTGCAACTGGATGCAGGGAAGAGAACACTTATTTCTAGAGCCCCTTCCTCTGTCCAAAACTCAGCACTTACTTCTCTCCAAATTTAGGTTGTCCACAGCAAAAGTGTGTGTGTGTTTGTCTGGACACCACATGTCCAGTCACAATTTATTAGCAATGTGGCTAAACAAAGCTTCTTAAATGCCTGTTTTTGAAAGTGAATTTGACACATTCAATCCATACCTATATTCCAAACAAGAGCCATTCTCTCCCTGCACACCCCCATTATTCTCCTCTAATTAAAATCTGAAATGAAGAATCCCTCTTTCCCATTGGCAGTCAAGAGATTGTATTCAATCCTAGTCCTATGCAGAATAAACCCACTGAAATTAACAAACTTGTTTATTAACTTCAGCAAGTCAGTCTACTCTGAGTAGGACTAGCATTGGACACAGTGCAAACAGAGGGAAATTTAGCTGTGGCCATCAACAGGGACCTGGCTGTAGACTGAAGAGGTATAGGAGGAGCAAGGAATCTCAGGCTTGTGAGCTGAATGCAGCCCTCCAAGACTTTCTGGCTGGCCCTCAGGACTCTCCCCAAGCCATCTACCCTCACCACCCTAAACCCACACTGGCTCTCCTCTCCATCCTCCTGCCGTGCTTTTGACTGGTTGGAATGTGCCCTTGAACTCTGATTACTGTACAAAATAAATGTGCATTTATTTTCAAACCCACGGTTTCCTCTGCCACTTGCAAGTGGTTTCTGGAAGGTTTCACAGAAGGAAATGTGGGCCTCAGGCTGAAAAAAAAAAGTTTCTGACCCCTGAGGCATAGGATACAGCATTAATGTGCGTCTCTCCTTTGCCATATATGGAGTCTCCAATATGACTCCATCCTGTTTCAGCCATTCCATCAGCGTATCTGTGTTGGTCCCTCACTCTTGGCATATCTGAGCTGTTCTGCTGGTACATGTGACATGGCGGTGACATATCCGGTGTCCTGCTGGCCATAGGGCTTCCATCAAGTCCTTTACAGTGTTAGAAACTGAGATATGAAAGCTAGGAGCTAAATGGCACCTTAAAACTAGGTTATGAGCACAACAACGGAATGTCTAGGCACGTTTTGTTAATATATAACAAGAATAAAAAGCTGAAAATGACTGAACTGCTGCTAAAATATTATGTTCATTTTTCACATGGTCTAGTGCTTCCTCTGCCCACCCCACCCCCCATATCTTCTTAAGAGGGTCTCTTATCCAGTCTTTAGAGAGTAGCTGGAAATGGGAAAGCAGAAAAAAGGTCTTCCTTTCCTTCCAGCAGTGGCAATTTTGGTATGAAATCTTAGGCGCAGTACTGCGCTCAGAGCTCAGGAATCTGTTCACACAGATTTTCAGCACAGGGTTGCACCCTAAGTCAAGCTACAATGCTTTGAACAGCCCATTCATTTAGTATTTGAATCCCGAGTGTCACCGTTGGCAAAAGAGAAAAAGAAAAAGAAAATCAAACAATTAATCACCCCTACCATAGTTGTCTGTCCTGGAATTTCTGGGAAATCTGGCCATAATCTTGGGCAAACACTAAGGAGATGGAGAACAAGAAGTCAAGGCTGTAATCAAAGCAGAGGAGATTTTATCCAGGGGAGAAACAGAATAGGAAAGAGGGTGCTCAAAAGCCTTCTTTTCTGGTATGAAACACAAGCTGCAGCAGTAAAGGCTGAGTGATGTTGCCTCTACAAGGCCCAGACAACAAAAAATACACAGGGAAAAAAAAGCAACCTATTCTCCCTGCCTCCCTCCCTTTCTTAAAAAAGGCTTCTGGCTGCTATGGCCCAAACATTGCCTTTGTGGTTGGGCTTTAGTGATATTGCCGATGGTGAAACATACAGCCCTCAACTCCAGTCTTGGCAGGAGAGAGTGAAGGCGGTATTAATTTTTAAATGTGGATGTCAATCAAATGTAATGTACTTGTCATTCCTTTATACTTGGTATAGCCTATTAAGGATTTACTGGGCAGCTTTATAAAGGCTACATATTTTTATAAAGAAACCTTACACCCCCTCCCCTTTTTTGTGCTAACTCAGAGCCATTCTGCAGACAAATAGTCACACACACACACACACACACACACACTTACTTTAGGTACCTATTCTGTAAAGACTGCTGCTTGCCCAGTTGCAGATCTCACATGGCTTAAGCACAATCAGGAGACTCCTGTAATTAATTGATTTTTCAACTTTATCACTTCTGACTGGGGTGGGGGAATCAATCAAAGAGTGGAGACTGGGATGTCATTGAAAATGGGGCATGGCCCCACTACCTCAGACAGCCCCCACCCGCCTGCCTTCCTACTTGCAACCAGTCCAAGAGGCTGCACTGCTGGTCAGTTAAATCCTCCTCCTCCATCTCAGTGCTGCCCTATGTAGAACTCAGCAGGGAAGGGGATGGGGATAAAACTAGAGTTAGTCGGCTCTGCCTGCCAATGGCTCTGAATCAGCATCCTCTTGGGGATCCTTCCTTTCTACCCTACCATTCCCAGTGAGCACCCAATGTCTGGATGTACAGTTGTACCTTGGAAGTCGAACGGAATCCATTTCGGAAGTCCGTCCGACTTCCAGAACGATCGAAAACCAAAGCGCGGCTTCCGATTGGCTGCAGGAAGCTCCTGCAAACCCAGCTGCCAACAGCTGGAGAAGCAGCAGATATCTGGATGTCAGAGAGGTAGGGGTACCACTGGGAGATGTTTCCAATAGTGATGAGTTGGCTGGGCTGAGTGGGTGTTGGAGGTAAAACTCTATAACAGGTTCTCTTGCCTTGACTCTGGTTCCTATGACCAGAAGGATTCCTGTCTGTAGCATTTGTGAGGTTCTGTCTTGCAGCCGACGGAACAGGGCAGGGGTGAGAAACCTTTCATCCTCCAGATGTTACTGGACTGCAGCTTCCATTATCCCTGACAATTAGTCATGCTAGCTGGGGCCAATGAATACTGGAGTCCCACAGAACCTGGAGAGACCAGAGGCCCACCTTGCCGAATTACCAAATCTATGCCTCTCCCACTGGGTCTCTTCTTCAAGCCCTGTGAGTCCAGCACCACTTTTGTATCCATCACTTCTGGCAGGATGAAACAATTGAATCCAGATGTCCTTGACTCAGTAAATGCTCTTTATAGTCCCCCCCTGGTTTCTTCCTATACTTATATCTGACTCAGGACTGTTTTCCCAACGCAGGTTGCAAAAATATTGCTATTTGTTACGTCTGTAACTTAAAGCCAACAGAAGGATAGCAAACATACCGCAGAGAACAATTTCATCTTGCCCTCCGGGAGGCAGACTGAGTTACCTGGTAGGTCATTTTCATTTCTGCCAACTTCGACGCCCCATTGGCCCCAATTTCAGAGCCATCTTCAGACCAATCAGATGACCTCCTTTTCATGCCCCCCCCTCCTTGCTTTTCTATAAACAACTGACCTTAGCATTCTTGATTGGGAGGGAGGTGAAGCAAATAAGACCTGACACCAGCATAGACAACTCCCATCTTTGCCTGTCATCCGCATGTAGGATTTCCCTGTGGGGTCTAATCTGCCAATGACAACAAAGCAAGTGATCTTATGGCCTAAACAGCAGCAGTTCTTTTGAAGGGGTGCCCCCCCTCCATTGCTGAAGCTACTGGCTTCTTAGCAGGAGCAAACTACAATGCTTCTGAAAGAAATCGGAACAGCGGGAGGGTGGAACAATCTCAAATCTCACTCTCTTGTTCGGGTTCTCTACTCCCTGGGAAGTTGCTGCCTGGTGTTTAGATAGTTTAAGGGACACTTTTTTAAAAAATAATAATAATATCAGAATAGTCCCATGGTACAGCTTTCACTGGACTGTGCTATAATGGGGGTGGGAGTCATGGGTACATTTTAAAAGAAATCTCCCTGCACATACAAAACTAGTATGTGAAGTTAAAAAGTTTTACCCCAGTGTTCTTTGCATTTTTTTAATGTACAATAAAATTTAAACACCAGTAATCAGAATGTTCAATAAAAGGATCCCATTAAAACAAGGGGGAAACTGACACAAAGTTTGAGTTTGTTATTAGTGGAAAGATTAGTTCTGCTGTCCCTCATCCCCCCCCCCCAACAACAGGCCTACACTTAAGAACATAAGACCCTGCCAGAGCAACCCATCTAATCTAGTACTGTATCTGGTTCTCACAGTGGCCAAACAGATCTTTTTTGGAAACTTGCAAGCAGGACCTGAGCACAGGAAGACTCCCCCCTCCTGTAGTTTCCAGCAACAGGTATTCAGAAGCATTACAGCGTTCAACTTGTGGAGGTAGAACATAGGCATTGTGGCTAGTAAACACGGATGATAATAATAATAATAATAATAATAATAATAATAATAATAATAATAATAATAATTTATTATTTATACCCCACCCATCTGGCTGGGTTTCCCCAGCCACTCTGGGCAGCTTCCAACAGAAAAAATGAAATAAAATAATCTATTAAACATTAAAAGCCTCCCCAAACAGGGCTGCCTTCAGATGTCTTCTAAAAATCTGGTAGCTGTTTTTCTCTTTGACATCTGATGGGAAGGCGTTCCACAGGGCGGGCGCCACCACCGAGAAGGCCCTCTGCCTGGTTCCCTGCAACTTGGCTTCTCGCAACGAGGGAACCGCCAGAAGGCCCTCAGTACTGGACCTCAGTGTCCGGGCAGAACGATGGGATGGGGGTGGAGACGCTCCTTCAGGTATACTGGACCGAGGCCATTCTCATCCGTGAATTTGCTTAATCCACTTTTGAAACCATCCCAGTTGGTGACCATCTCTGCCCCCGGGTTGGAGTGAGTTCCGCAGTTTAACTATGTGCTATTGTGAACCATGCCCTTCTCTTCTTGTCAAACATCCAGTCTCATGGCGCCTTCTTGCCTGATGATCAGACATTTCAAACCAAGCGAAAGTCTTAATGTGAGGTGAATCCCAAGACCACAAACAGTTTGGACTTCAAACTGCGAGGAAATTGGTGCTGAATGAATCGGCGCGCAAAGCAGAAAACTTTCATTTCCTGCAGACAGGATGGAATTGACTGTTATATTAAGACTTCAGAAGGAGCACTACCCTGGAGTAATTTCACCGCTGTCAGGCAGTGTTGACATCTAGATTAACCTCTGTGCAGTGAATTTTACAGCAGAGCTCATGGTGATGTTCTGGTGAGGTGTGTGTGGGGGGTGAGGGGCGGTCTCTTGCAAATCTTACCTGGAGCAATGGGAGCCCGTTTCTCCCAATCCCCTGGAAATTAAAGGTCATGGGAAGCAAAGCTGACCTTACCCAAGTAAGGTCTCGCTGAACTGACACTGTTTGCTCTGCTGAACTTACAGGCAGTTTGGCTTGTTCCATCCCTTCCATCCCATTTAATCCCCTCAAGGTGTTGTAAATCAAGATGGTGACATATTCTTTGCTGCTAACAAGTGCTTCTCACTGTGCATATAAAGAGAACCCAGGCTAACATTGCTGAAAGAAGCAGGGCAACCCCGGGAGTGACAATTGGCTTATCTCTCTGAGGGTGAAGGACTTCATCTCTGAAAGCTAGTTGATGACTCCAACCTAGGGCTCAAGCTTTTTAAAGTGAATCAACCTGACTTGCAAACTCTGGACTAATATACAGTTAACTGTAATTTCCCTGCAGTTTGCTGAATGTTGTGATATGATTTTTAGCTCAAAAGAACCCATAACAAAATGTGTCCAAAATAAATATTTTAAGATTAAATGCATACAAAATAAGTGCTTTTGGGGGGGGGTTAAATAATGTGAATTTCATGCTTTTAAAAACAAATCACAAATAGATAACAGAAACTTGATGGAACAGACTTACGAATGAGCGTGCATGAAACTGACATGGAATGAGTTGTCCTACTCTAGTTGTGTGATGCCTATTCCTTTATTTCTGTTTCTTTTTCTGCCTCCCTCTGCCATACTGCCACTGGCATGGCATGTTTTAGAATGCAGTTCCTGCAATGAACATTTAACTTTTTTCCCCCTGCACATTCCATGCATGCTGTTACGTTGGCTTAATAGAACATTCTTTTCCCCACTGAAAAGTGCTACAACTGTGACCTTTTGTAAGTGGTATAATTTAGATCTAAATTATCATTGAGCAGTACAAATGCTTTATTGTTAACAATGCAACAGGTAGCCTCTCATTTTGATTTAGAACTAATGTTTTTCGGGAGCTGCTTTGAAATATTTTCCACCCCCGTTGAAAAACCTCTCCTCTGCACCTTCAATACCATTCCCCTTCCCTCTTTTGGTAACAGCCTTTGACTTGACAGGGTAGTTCCAGCTAATTAGGGATCACATAGTGCTATGATAACTTTAGGACAGATTTTTTTTTTTTTTACATGCTAATATTGCTGAAGGCAAACTAGGCTGATTTGGAGTGGTTCCTTGACTCTAAATGGGGGGGACATATCCAAGCAACAATGGATGTGAGAGGAAACAAACTTTTTTAGCATGGCCCCTAAATATGAACTTTTGTCCCTTCCTCAGCATTCCTAGAAAAATAGACAAAAGAGGGGGCTGCCTTTTGCTGCTTATTAAAATATTTGTGAAACACACCCTCTCCATTTTCTTCTTAGAAAAGGAAGGCTAATTCTGTTAATTATTATCTATAATTAACAGAAAGGTGTAACTTATTGTCCCTGTGTTCTCCATTTCCCCCCATAAGTTCAGAGCTAATGTTCTCATGACTGCTGCTTGTTCAAGGCACCTACCTGCAATACACAATCTGTGGTTTTTGCCCCAGGAATGGGAATTCGCAGTATGTCAGTTCAACTTAACACTTTTCATGTCCACTTCCCATGCCCTTGGTTGCATGAACCATTGTCCACAAGCATGGGTAGGAAAACTTTAATTTGTTTAGCTGCGTTGAATGTGTCTTTCAAAGGGAATACAGAAATGATACATATCAATTGCAACCCCAGTTTGAACTTGAAACCAGAGCTTCTGGTGCCTTTGCTCACCAACTAAGCTGTACACATGCAAAGTGTGTTGTTAGCAGCAGTCCATTCTTTCCAATACTGTACTGTCCCTTCTTCCAAGTAGCTTGAACCAGTGTACATGGTCACACAGCCACCACCATTTTATCTTCACCAAAACCCTGAGAGGTGTCTGAAAGTGAACTTCATAGCTGTGTAAGAATTTGAACTGTGCCCCCTGCAGTCTTATTGAGTATTCTGTCCACTATATCATAATAGTTGTGGCCCATCTAGTCCAGCATCCTGTTCTGACAGTGGCCAATCAGATGCATGTAAGCTGGACAGGAGCAAACAGCACTCTTCCCAGCTGTGAATCCCAGCAACTGGTATTCAATACTTGGCTTGCTGACAATTTAAAAAGAACCCGAATGTTAGATTTGATTATTTTTTGAACTTTGGTGAGTGGTAGAAGATAGAGATGTCTGTAGCGAAATCCCCAACACACACACCACAGCTCCCTCCTGTTTTAACCAAATTGTACCTTCTGTAGCCTCTTAAAATTCTAATAAGAGGGCCATCAGCTATTGTAAGAGGTTGAGTCCCACTTTCCCTGTCTAGCTGGAGCACTGCCCATTGCCTGGTATTTTCTGCAAGCCATATCACCTTGAACCATCTAGGAGAAAATGTTTCACATATAAGCCTACTTCACAGGCTGCAACTCTGGGGTTTTGAAAAGCTGTTGATTCACCAGTCACCAAAGAGCAAAATTCCAAACACAAGCTAACAGCCTCATTTAAAAGGTAATCGGCATTGCATTTTCCTGAGACATCTGTGCACTAATGTTCAGCAAATCAGATTTCCTCTCTCCTTGAATTATTGATGCTGTAAAATGTCATAGCACACACGTTCCCTCCTGCTGAAGCCAATCTATGGGTTTCGGAGTCATTGTAGAGGAGCTGTTATTATTTCTCCACCCCACCCCTTTCATTGAAGTCCGTGGCTGGCTTTTGTATTCTTTGTGAGTGCAAAGTGGCTTGACCATAAAAAATCTGCCACTGAGTTGTAAGTATTTCTGCTTGAAATCTCTTTTCAGATCCAGCAGTGTTTCCAGGAAATTTAATCTGAGAAATCTCAGGACTCGTTACAAAGAGATAAAAAATATGATGGCTCAGATTTAGTTGTACAAATAGCCTTGCTATGCATCTATAGCCATCTCTAAAGTGCCTTTGCAATGGGTGAGTTTGTAGGATTGATAAATCTAAGAGAGAGGGAGGGAGGGGGAGAGGAAGGGAGGGGGGAGGGAGGGAGTGAGAGAAAGAGAGGGAAAGAGAAAGAGAGAGTGCTATCTGGAATGACACCAGGGAGAGACTGGACAATCTAGGGTCCCATAGAGACACAATGCAATTCTTGTTCCTGCATCAAACTGGAATGTGATCTTATTTTCAGGATCTTTTAAACGTCTCTGTGAGAGTTTCTTGTGGCTCTGAAGTAGGATATAATGACTATGGTCTGAACTATATATGCACATAATGGAGTGGTAGATAGAACCCTGAAATGGTAGAGTGGAATGTGACTTTTCAGACTAAAGTCATGGAATATAATTTTAAAATGCATACAGATGGATAGTTGATATTGATAGATAGATGATAGATGATAGATAGATAGATAGATAGATATAGATAGATAGATAGATATAGATAGCATGGTATACCTTTTGGAACTTCCTCTCATTACATATCTGACACATGCCACCTTTGCAATCTTTTGGACACCCATTTAATACATTCCTTTTCCAATCGCCTTTAATGCGAAACATCCCAAAATGAAATGAAAATGTTTATATAAAGGGAAATAGTCAACAGGTGCCAAAAAGACAGTAGATAGACACCTGTCTGATTATAATGAAAGGGGGTTCTAATGGCAGGGAGGGTCAAACTTTTGGCTGCCATTGGGGGTGATGGAGATGTCTGTCCCTTTTGCCTTTTTCTGCTGTTGTCAGTTGGGTTTGGTGTTGAGAGTCTCCGCAGTTCCCCTTTTGGTAGTTGCTTTTTTTTTTCTGTGAAGTCACCACTGTGCAATGCTTACATCTTATAGAAGGGGCTTCCTAGAAAAGTGGGAGGGCCACCATGTATCGTACACTGTGGTTGTTATTTGTTGGGTGACCTATTGATTTTCCTATGAGCCTTTCCTTGATATGCCTCAGTCTATATTCATCCATTCTAGCTTGCTAATGAAGACGGTTGGGAAAGGCCGCATTGTAGTGTCTTCTTTTCTTCTTCTTCTTCTTCTTCTTCTTCTTCTTCTTCTTCTTCTTCTTCTTCTTCTTCTTCTTCTTCTTCTTCTTCTTCCCTCTAGACTTGGATATATTTATTCAGATATTTATTGCATTTGTATCCCACCTTTTCCTCCAAAGAGCTCAAGCATCTCCCACTCCTAATTTAATCACCACAACATCCCTGTGAAGGAGGTTTGAACTTAGAAACAGGTTACCCTGTGAGCTTCATGGTTGAGTGGGGGTTTGAACTCTAGTCTCTCCGGGGTCCTAGCCTGACCCTCTTAACCATTATATCACACTGACCCATATAATCATATGATGCAGCCCAAGTTTTTCATGTTGCTCTCATTCTGCTACCTGGTGTGTGTGTATCTCCAAGAGTTTCCCAGCTTGTCCTCTTTAGCTGTGTTTTCAGCTTTTATGCTTCCCCTTCCAGCTTTCATTTTATTGCTTCTTCTGATACTACACACTTCAGTTGGCTGTAAACTGATTTTCTTTTGCCTTGCACATTTCTTCCAACCAAAACAACTCTCCTACACCGTCACAGTTGTTGCCGTCTCATTCACTCTTCCTCCTTTGTCATTATAAATTATATTGACTAATGCTAGTTCAGGTATTTATGCATAGGGTCACCTTGCTTCATTGCTTGTCAGGAACAGTCTCACACTTCCTTCTGTATCCTTTCCATCTTCCTATGTCTCTTTTTGTTCCATGCTATGATGTTATCTCTCACTTTGTGGTTGCTCGGTTTCCTTGATGTCTTTATCTGAAGGGCATTTCAACATCTAAATAAATGATATGCACATGCTGTACTTTATACTTTCCCTTCCTCTCTCAAGACATTCTGATACAGTGGAGCATTTCTGAAGCATCCATGCATAATATGCAAAGCCTCCCATAGTGCCCAAGTAAAGAACGAATGTCATACTCAAGCCATGCCATGTGAAAGATGTGCCTAATTAGCGCAGCGAGCCTCCCTTGGTTATGGACAATGAATGAACAAAAAGCCCATTATAGGAGCCCAAACTGGCACTTTCGCACGTTAAAGGTCAATTAGTGCTAATGGACAGAACTACTACATAAACCTTTTAGACTTGCAAGTGTTGCTCTAATTTCAAAAGGGGTTTCTTAAAACTGAAGTGATGTCTACAGGGATCAGTGAAATCTTCTTCCTTACCCACTTTTGCACATGCAAGCTGATGTCCAACCAAACCAGTTTACAAAACCACAATTGCAAGACATTGAAGATATCCATACCATGCAAATCTAAGGAGCTCACACATATCAGTGCATCGTAGCCAAAACAGGAACACTGATTACCTTTCGTAGTGTTTCTGTTCAGGGTCCCATCTGGCTGGCCACAGCCCCTTCTAGCATACTCCAGTTTGCCACTTCTCCTCCAATAGATGGCCAGCATTCCTTAGTCACTGAACATGCTCAGCCCTCAATGTGATATTTTGAATGTGTCCCATATATCCCCCCTTCAATCGTTTTGTACTTCTGCAAACCTTAGCTGATACCTCCCTGTTCTGTGTAGATGACGTTACTTTATCTACATAAGGATCCACACTGAGAGAACGGGCTTGTTATTAGTATATAACAACATGGTACCCTGCCCCAGCTGTTGTAGGACTACAATTTCCACCATCTGTATGCTGCCTGGGATGGATGGGATTTAAAGTCCAACAACATCTGGGTATATTGCTGTATAAGATAGTACCATATTACCCTTGTTATATAGGATAGGAGTTCTGGGGCATTTTTCAAAATATGCTTCACAGCCTCCTGATATTCCTTTTCAAGAACCACACATGGTGGCCTGTTACCATTTTACAGACAGTTGACTTGAAGCTAGATCTTCCACAACTTCCATGTTGCTTAGCAACATTTTCCATGGGAGCAAGCTGGCCATGTCTCTGAGACTGTGAGTGAGGTGGGGAAACAGTCGACTAAGAGTGCTGCTGCTTCTAAAACTTGTAAACTCCTTGCATCTTCAACAAGTGCCTGCCTAAGGCCAAGGGGGGTGTTCATGGGAAGCCAAGCAACCAGATTGTTTCAATGACCTGCCTGCACCTAGATTTTTGCAACATAGTAAACACAGCTGCAGGGTGATTCTGTATTCATCGCTGGGAAGACTCCAGCACTGGAAACATCAGTTCCAGACAGCTCTGCTTAAAAATGGCCATTGAAGTAAACATTATCAGAGGCAGGCTGTCATGCACCATCTGTGGGTAATGGCTGAGCCTTCACTCTGTCAGACAGGTTTGTTCTGATCTCAGGTTTCAAAGGCAGCATGTTCCTGAGACTATTTAATTGGGTGCTGGCATGTTCAGCACCACGGACAGTGGTCCCCCTGCTTAATTAAATGAAACTACAATCACACTCCATATTTCCTTTGCAAAGGCTCTTAATTGTTGTAAGCACTGGTGGTTGCCTTCCCAGATGTGTAATATTTCTTTAGGTGGTTCATTTTGTGGCACTGTTTCACTCTTATTTAACCTTTGCTTGCTTTTGAAAACCAGGGTTATGTGCGCTAGATGTGTTCTGCACACGAAAAATTGAAAGCGAAAAAGTCCAATTCATCCAAATGGTCCAGCTGAACAGGGTGATCCATTCATTTTGGGAGTGACTTACTTATTCATTATTTCACACTGAAAGCTGGATGCTAGGGACAATTGGCTAGAAAGTTTTGATACAGTGATGGATACAACTGTGATTTAAAACAGATATGCTTGCATTTCCTGACTAATCAGTGACTAAAACAATCCCTACAGCTTTTGACTGCATGCCTATCTAAAAAGAAGATTCGTGGGAAACAAAATTCAAACCATGCGTACATAAAGTTGTTATTGTTCTGGCGGTAACTTTATATAGCATTTTTGTGGAGGGAAAAGCAGGGATGGGAACTGTTGGGTATTAGGACCCTGGTGGGAACCAGCTCCACCAGGATGACTGGTGAATAGATATTGAAATTTACATAGTTCAAGGAATAGCAGGGAAAGACTTTCACAAAAGCCTGAGACAGCAGCAAGCTAGTTCTCAATGCAAGCTACTCAAGGAGAAAGCATGTAAATCAGAAGTAGGCAACGTGGTGCTGTCAAGATGCTGCTGGAACACAACTCCCATAAACTCTGACCACTGACCGTGGTGGGTAGGGCTGATGGAAGGTGGGATAGCCCTGGTGCAAAACAATTGCTAAAGATACTGCAGACCAATTTGTTGCACTGAGGCTCTCACATAGTGGACTGCTCAGGGCCAAATTAGATATGCCACCTTTCGTTAATCACACGTCTGCCCTCCTCCCATGAAAAATGGGAAATGCCCTGGGATGCAGTGTTAAGGCCCTCACCCAGCTTTAACATTCTGCAGTTCATTTCCCCAGACTCTTGGCTCTTAATTATGCTCACTTCCAGTATTGGGAATAGGTTGGAAGGGGGGAAATTAAGGTGTCATGTGGTGGTATGGGATAGTTAAGTGTCCATCCCATTTTGAAATTAAAAGCAGATCCCCTTACCTCGTATTTATTTCTGTATGGGGCAGAGATGGGATTAAGCAAACATAGGTCCCAGGGGCCTCTCTTTCTGACCCTAGGGACTCTCACTTGCCAACACACAGCCCTCTCTCCAGGGGACACCTTCATCAACCCTGCCTTATGCCCTCCTTAAGTGCTTCTCTCTGTCTGAAATGTTTGCTTGAACTGTGACAATGCCCCTTGCTTGCCTGGAGAGTTGTATGGGTGTGTAGAGCCCTTTGAGTTTCATGTGGCTGGAACGCAGTCAATAGGATCACATCCCGTGCTCTGCCCACTTTTACCCCCTGCCCATAGAAAGTTGCCCATGATCAAATGTGGCTCTTAGCTTGGAAAATGTTTCCCATTCTGCCCCAAGGGAAAGCTGAGTGTGAGAAAGGGGGAAAGAAGTTCTCGGGAGGGTGGGCTTGTCTTTCCCTGTGCCTCAGTCCTCCCTGCCAAGCTTTTGATCCACAAAGTGTTTTTCCTTCATTAACTTGTGCACCAAATACAACTAGTCCTACAAGGTAGATTAGTATCAACCACATTTTTAAATATCAGGAGCTTAAAGCAAGGAACAACCACTTGCCGAGGCTCAGTTTTGAGACTTTTCCAAGCCCAATGCTGTGGGCTGAATGCCTTTAAATCAGCATGAGTTTCCCTCTGAAACATATCCCTGCTTTATTTTTCCATGTAACCTGCAATTTTAGACTCTATAACTCTGGTAAACCTCTTGTAAGATACAATTTTCAAGGCTCCCTTGTGTTTGCATCCCTAGGAATATAGTTTCAGTGTTAAATGAAGCAAGAACTAGCTAGTTAAAATGATGGAGACTGGCTGACATTGCTAACATTATTATTTCAGTGGTCAAAAATGGCTCCTGCGGTCACGAGCTGGA
This sequence comes from Zootoca vivipara, assembly GCF_965207765.1. Classification (NCBI taxonomy): domain Eukaryota; kingdom Metazoa; phylum Chordata; class Lepidosauria; order Squamata; family Lacertidae; genus Zootoca; species Zootoca vivipara. The sequence continues at coordinate 18,783,784 of NC_142596.1, forward strand.
GTCCATCACCCTCAGGGATAAGCAAGCTACTTGCATGTCCTCATGGGAAGCAATGAATATGATGCATTTACATAAGGCTGGATACCCTAATCCTTCCCCTCATTTTAGGTATGCAAATGTGAAGCTATATCCTGTTATTGGGGGAAATTAAGGTTTTTAAAAAGATGAATAGAATAGAATAGAATAGAATAGAATAGAATAGAATAGAATAGAATAGAATAAGCTTAGGCCTGAACATAAATAGGGACCACAACATCACTTCTCATGTGTTCTGTTTAATTAAAAACATGGGAGGGGCAGCAGAGATAAGCTATCTTTCATGCATGCACACAAAACACCCTTCTTGTTGCCTTCTGGCTCAAGGAAAAGGGCAGCAGCTCAATGGCACAACATCTCCTTCAAATGCAGAAGGTCCCAGGTTCAATCCCAAGAATCTCCAACTTGGACTGGGAATGTCTACTGTCTAGAACGATGGGCAGCCAGTGCCAGTCAGTGTAGACAATGCTGAGTGAGATGGGTTCTAAAATGTGCAGGGTGACTCCACAGATCCAAAAGGGTTTCCTACTGCTGAAGTTCACCTTCCATGAATTGGAAGGTGTTATGTACTGAGCTGAATCCTAGAACAATAGGATTCAGAATCAGCGGGAGCTACCCAATCCAACTCCAGGTGGAAGTGAATCCGCAACCTGATTGGCCTGCTGGAGCAGCCAATCAGGCGGCTGGCAGAAGTGAATCTGCTACCTGATTGGCCTGTAGGAGCAGCCAATCAGGCTGCAGGCAGAAGTCAATCCACAATATAATTGGCCCACAGGTGTAGCCCTGAAGTAGCCAATCACGCAAGGCCCATTGTGTAAATAATGTATATAAGCAGATGGTTTTGGGAAAAGAGCCATTCGTCTTCTCTTCTTCTCCTTGATGACTATGAGCTGAATAAAGAGCATGAAATTCACTCTCGACTCCGAGTATATTTCAGAAGGCAAAGGGGATTATGGGGATGGGGAGGTGGCACATTTGTACCAGCTGCGCCACCTCATGGATAATGCCTGAAGGTGGCTAGAATCTGTTTTGTAGAACTAGTGTTCAAACCAGTGGTGTAGCAAGGGGGGGCAATGGGGGCGTGGTGCCCCAGGTGCCACCCTGGAGGGGGTGTGACACTCGGCGCCCCCCACTGGGGATAATTTTTTTATTTTCTGTTGCATGAGATTTTTCAACGGTTCTTATAAGTTCTTTCAATGCTGATTTCATATCTGAAGTCGGTTTTGTTCTGTAAGCTCTAGTTTTGTTTTGTTTTTGCATTCATGTTTTTCACTTTTCACCAGAGCTAGACTCGGTTGGGAGGGGGTGACAAAAAAAAAAATCTGCACTGGGTACCACCTGGGCTTGCTACGCCTCTGGTTCAAACAAGAAAAAAAAGCAGATAGATAAAAAAGCAGGGATACAGAATGCAACAACCTCCATGCCTAGTACAGTGGTACCTCGGTTTAAGTACACAATTGGTTCCGGAAGTATGTACTTAACCTGAAGCGTACTTAACCTGAAGCGAACTTTCCCATTGAAAGTAATAGAAAGTGGATTAATCCATTCCAGACGGGTCCGCGGAGTACTTAAACTGAAAGTACTCAAACCGAAGCGTACTTAAACCGAGGTATGACTGTATGTCTTCCCGCAATTTGAGCACTTGGGACTGAATAACCAGTAAAGCCAGAGAAAGGCTGTTGCTTGGTGGTAGAGCTTCAGTTTTGCATTCAGAAGGTCCTGAGTTCAATTCCCAGCATTGCCAGGTATGGCTGAACCCCAGAGAGCTGTTGCCAGTCCGTTAGCATATGATCTGGAGTTAAATGGACCAGTGGCCTTACTTTTTATTTTTATAATGCACAGCAGACCACACACGTGTGCACACTCCCACACACATGATGCCAAAGTTCCAACCTCTTTGCACATCTTAGTACCAAGATCATCCCACCATCCACTCACCAGATGCTCAGTCTCACGAGTGGATGAGAGGGAGGGATCTCTGCCTCATTCCCACACAAGCCCTCCAGGATGGACTTGCCAAGCCCTGAGAAGATGCTCCACAAGGAGGAAGAGGCCAAGAATTGATCAGTTCATTAAATAAACCTGCCACCACCAATTTGCAAGGGGTCTTTGGGACATGAAAGCAGAATCTCTTTGTGTGTGTGGATGGATGTCATTCCATTGATTAATCACCCCTTGTTCTATATGCTGCCTCTCCCACTGCCATTTGAGCATTGCTTTGATTTTGCTAGTGATCAAGAAGCTGTGGGCTCTTGGCATTGGGGCCTTCATTTTTGTTCTTTTTGCTTATTTAAATATTGAACTGTTGTAAGTTGCTGTGATTTCAAAAGCACAATTATTTCCTAAAAACAATGAAGTGACTTGGCAGGGTGAGTTCTTACATTTTCAGTGGAGTATAGGGTGCAGGAAGAGGGATTTATGATAAGAAATGCCTAGAAAATTAGAAGGAGCCTTCTTGCTGGCCAAAAGCCTAATAACTACACATTGTGTTAATGAAATGATTAGCAATTACATTGTGGGTTACAACAACAATTAAATATCAGGCATGCTGCCCTGATTGTGAATGGCAGGGAGGGACACATTTAAGCCTTTCTCTCCCCCCCCCCACTATTATATATATATAATATACACACACACATACACACACACAACACACACACACAAACACACACACACACACACACACACACACTGTGGCAATCAGCTGTAGTTGCAAACATTTCCCTGGTGCCATTAAGAGTTTGCCCTGATTGTCATGCAAAAGGAGGGGAAATTTTATCAAGATCACAGCTGGGGTTATACCTGCTATATCAGCATGCTGCATGCAGGAAACAACCTCACCCCCAGGACTCAGTATTTAATGGTTAAAAAACCACAATGCAGTTGCTAATCATATCATTAATGCCATGTGCATTTAGGCCCCACGTATCTGTGAAACTCATGAAAACTTGTTAGAGATGGAGGGCTGTTGGAAAGAGGCAAATGGGAATGAATGTTTGATTAGAGCTCCAGTGTTGAACGACAGCCCCAAGATGTGAAAGCTGTGGACCCTCCCCTTGAAGGACTGAATGTCGTGATTCATCCCGGGTCCTGCCTCTCTTTTGCGGGATGAGGGAAACCTTTGGGGAGAGGCTGCATCTCAGTAGGTAGTGCATCGATTTTGCACATAGAAGACCCTCAGTTCAGTCCCCAGCATCTCCAGGTATGGCTGGGAATATCCCCTGAAAAGCCCTTGCCAGTCAGTGATGACAGTACAGAGGCAAATGGACTAGTGGTCTGATTCAGCAGGCAGCTTCATGTGCTCCTATTGCTGGGTGCATATTTGGGACATCTCCAGAGCTCGCTACATTTTCCAACAAAGCGGAGTTCCTCGGCCACTCATGGGCTGTTATCCATTCCAACATCATCTCATTGTGTTTTCTGTTCCCTGCTGGCATAGATGCATCTTTGAGTGATTCCTTTTGCATTTAATAAAATGGGAGGGGGGAACCCACATCATAACATCATGAAAGTGTGATGTTGTTTTCCCCTGGAGAAAAGTCTCTTTTCAAAATTCCTGTTAAAGTGAAGGTAATTTCTTGCATGAGCAGGCCTTGTATAAGTGCTATTTTACATAGCTTATTTCTGGAGGGGCAGGCAAAAAAGAGAGAAAAGTTGAAGGATTTCTAGCAGTGTAAATTACACACATTGATTTAGTTCCTACTGGGCATTGATTGTTCTCCCTGCTGTGCTCAGAAGGTTTCCATGCCGGCAGGACTGTCCATCTCCCTGGTTGATGACCGGGCATTTAGGGGAAATGATGCTTAGGTATCACATCTGTGCCTCCCCTTTGAATTTCTATATTAAACACTGTATTAAACAAAAATTTATTGCACTGTGTGTGTGGGGGGGGAAGCATTAGACTCTATATGTATCTATTTAATATGCTTGGGGTTTCTGGGTTGCTTCTTTCCCATATTAGAAAGTAGAAGAGTTGCTCTAGAGACAAAACAATCTACACTTCAGTTTCTCATTGATTGGGGAGAAGACCAGGTATATCAGCAGTCTGCCCCCAAGTAAAGCTAAAGAGTGGGTGTGGGGGTGCTACACCAGAAAGCTGCATGATTGGAAATAGAATTAAGCTTTATTAACCTCTAGCAAAATGTCCATTGCGGTGATAGGTTTTGTGTGTCCAAAGGGAGGATTTGGACATTGCAAGAACACCTAATGTATTCTGTGCAAATGACCTCTTTGCATATGTCTCCAGAGAATCCACTGTACCAGGGCAAGGGTCACTTTACCCCACAGAAGTGAATGGCAACTACACATTCAAGCTGGAGAAAGTAAAGGGAACACCCAGTGTGTGTTTGTATGTAGGTGAACTGTGCTCCGATGATGAGCCCCAGGAGGCCTCTGTTGCAATCATCCATCTAAAAGGTTTTTTGGTTGTGCATGTAGTGATGGTGTTGTTTTAAATATGCTGCTGCTGCCACAAAAGTACCAGGCCCTCCAAGTGTCCCTATTTTCCAGGGACAGTCCTGGATTCACAGGAGCCATCCCAGTTTCTGATTTAATCCCAGAATGTCCCACTTTTCCTTAGTACATCCCTATTTTCATCGGAGAAATGTTGGAGGGTTTGGTATGGTGTCCCTATTTTCATCAGAGAAATGTTGGAGGGTATGGAGTTATTGACCCCCTGAGCCATCTAAAGGCATTCCCATCTAGGGAAGTTATTAAATGTTTGATGTTTTATTATGTTTTTATATTTGTTGCAAGCCATCCTATTATGGAATAGGATGTCCCTATTTTCATTGGCGAAAAGTTGGAGGGTACACTCTTCCCCTGGGGTAAAAATCACAAACATAGCCCCTAAATGGGCAGGATATGTGGGAGTCATTCTTGGTTCAGCCTTAACTTTTATTGGGAGGGAGTTATTGAAGGATGCATCACTGAATTAAGAGTTAAAGTGTACCCCTGAACTGATGATACATAGACAGTGAGGACGGAGCCTTCTCCTATCTGCATAACCCCACCTCTCTATTTGTAAAGCCCCATCCTACTGTATGTTCTGCTTTTGGGTCACTAGCATGTAATGGAAAGTTGAGCTGCCTTTGATAGAAAAATATCAGCCTTATTCCCTGTGTTGCTCAGGAATTCCAAGAAACAGAAATATCAATGCAGCTTTGAAACCAGTAGTTGAAATCAGAGCAGTTTTGAAAGGTTTGGTCTGCCATCCTGATTCAAACCGATATTCAACTGTATCCAGGCAGAAATGGAAACTTCTTCTTCATTGGTCTCAGGAACCATCATGCAAACTTTGGTTAAATCAGCACAGTTTTGAAAAGTTCAGTCCACCAACTTGATTCAAGATGGCATCCAGTTATATCTGAGGTTAGACCAAAAAGCACCATTGACTTTTGTTATGATATCTTAAGAGGTGTCCAAATACATATCAATCAGATAAATATATAATGGATGTTGGGGGGGGGGCTCCTTTTCCCTTATCATAGGCAGTCATATCAGTGTGAGGGGGTGCAGAGAAAGGTGGAGGGAGATAAAAGAAACATACCCATTGCTTTGGCCATATTATAAAGATGGGAATGGGCCCAGATAGTTGGCCCAGATAGAGTGTCTCCAGTATATCAAATTACCCAGAAATGCAGAGGTGGACCCAATACATAAAAAAGGTGGTGCTGAAGGCCTACTGAAACACATCCATTGCATATAGTCCCATTGATGTCAGCCACTAGTCTAAGTTCCCACTTATGTAGGTTGCCTCTTTGTTGGGGCATCAGTGGATGCAGTTTGGCCTCATTAAACACTTTAAATCACTTTGATTTCAACTGGGATGTTAAGAAAGAGCATAACTCTCTGTGTTGCATGAAATGAGGAGTAAGAACTTCCCATCACACTTTGTGACTTCACCGACTGCACTTTATGTTATACCGCTAGACCTGCTGCACAAGATACTTTGGGGAGAATGCAGCACACCCACCCCTCAAAAGGGAACAAGTGTAGTCCAACAACATCTGGAGGGCACCACATATGGTTTTTCACTGAGCTGGGCAAGTCCCCTTCATTTGGATTCTCTTTCAAACCCGCATCTGCTGTAGCTCTTCCTGGACTTCACAATATTTCCTGTATGCTGGTGGAAGCCAACATGTGGCCTGAAAGATGTTGCTGGACTGCAACTCCTACCAGCCCCAGGCTGTATGGCAAGTGGTCAGAGATGTTGGACATTGGAGTCTAACTCCAGCAACAACTGCAAGGTCACAAGTTTCCACACCCCTAGCTTACACAGCACACAGGGCCGGCTCTAGGGGTAGGCTGGGTGGCGCAGGGCGCCAGGGCACCGGGTCGGCAGGGGGGCGCTGCACGGCGAAGCTGTGTGAAAACCACGCTGCGCCCACCCACCAGTTGCGGGAAGAAACGGGGCGGGGCGGGGGTGCCAGAGCGATCCGTGCACCACGGCGCCAGGGCGCCCGACCCGCTTAAGACGGCCCTGACAGCACACCTTTCTTTCTGTTTCATTGTGGCTTGCTATTTATTTAAGGGTGGATGACTGCCCTCATCTATTTATGAACTGGTTAACTTACCATGGTGCATGTGTAACCACTTTGTAAACCCATCATCCTACCAAGGAGTAAGGAGAAATGTTCCCTTCCATGCTCCTTTCCTAGTTTTCATATCAAGTAAAGAAGAATGGTAAGATCGTTATAGCGAGGTGGTAGAGTACATGCTTTGCATGCAAAATGCCCTAGCTTCACTCCTTGGCATCACTAGGTAGAGCTGGGAAACACCCCTGCCTGAAATCCTGGAGAGTTGCTGTTGGCTAGGATAGACCATCGTGATTTGCTTCAGGTCTGGGGAACTTGTGGCCATCCAGATATTATTGGACTCCCAACTCCTCCAGCTTCACTCAGGAGATTCAGTGGTCAGGGATTGTGAGAGCTGTAGTCCAACAATATCTGGAGGATTACAGACTTCTCATTCCAAAGCTAGGTAGATCAATGGTAGCATGAAAAAACCATCAAGTCAGACCATTGGTGCATCTAGGTCAGCACTGTCAACATTGACTGTCAGCAATGCTGCAAGGTTCCAGACATGGGACATCCTCAGTCCTACCTGGAGATGCCAAGGATTGCACCCGGGATCTTCTGTATGTAAAGCAGATGTTCTAGCCACTGAGTTATGATGCTTCCCAATAGTCTGACTCATGTAAGTCAACTTCCGATGTTCCTAAATTTTCTCGCCAGTTGTCGTGACAATCCCAGTGACCAATTTCCCGAGTGTTTACATGCACTCTGTGGGGAACGTACCATTTCATAAACAGTCAACTGCCTGGGCTAGATCCTAGCCAAGAGAGTAGCTAGCTCCTTCATCCTCAATTGAGACAGAGGCCTTTGTTAATATGAGTGGAGAAAAGTCAGTTATATTATTAACTTCTCTCACATATGACTCTTTTTGGGGTGGGGGTGGGAAACAACATGTATTCCAATTAATAAAAAATATATATTTTCAAAGCTGGATTATATTTCCCCCTTTTGCCCCTGTTCCCTGGCTCTTCCCCCCACAAAAACCTTGGAACGATAGAGAAAAATTATTTTTTAAAGTATTGATAATTTATGTTTAATATAAAGGATGACTTAATGGAATCACCAAAGGTCACTTATCCCATCGGCATGTCATGCTCCTTCTTTGTGATCCCATCCATGCTCCTTACCAACCGCACACATAGCCCACTGCTAAGTAAATGCATTGTACAGAATGGAGGGGATGAGCAGTAGGTGACGTGACCTTGGAGGACGGAAGCCCAAAGTCACTGCTGCTACCACCAAATGAAAAGGTCTCCCTGGAAACTGCTGCCATCAGATGGCAAGCTCATTCCTTGACTTTCATTTAAAAGAAGCCTTTTTTTTACATACGTGTGTTTGTACACGGTCAAAAATGTACATCCTTAGACCCTCGTGTCCATGTGTACATCCACAAATGCACACATCTCTCTCTCAAGTATAAATATATTGTATGTTTGAGCTGTAAATAATTCTTGGTCATGTGTCTTCTGTCTTCTCATAGTATCATATCCTCAGTGTTATGTTTAACGACGCCATTTATTGATTGATAAAACCTGTGTGTAGAGCTGTATCCTCCTGACATAGTTTATGTAGACCCCTCTTCTCAAATAAAGTACAAAAACAAACCTTCAGCATTGTGGCCTTCTCTTTGTCTGCTTTTACTTTTAAAAAAAGTATTTCAAATTTTATTTTTTGCAGCAGGGAAAAAAGAAAGAAAGGAACTGGCATCAGCAGTAAGATTAACCCATCACTCCTGACTTAAACATCTCAAGTGATATAGGAAGTCCATATGTCCAAATAAATAAGTATTCAAATGAGCCATACATTCAAAGGTAGAAATGGCAGTGAGACCTTCAGACCACAGAGTAGATGGGGGTATTTAGCCTAATGTTTGATTCTCATCCATCAGCTCTGTTTGTGCAAATACAACACTAGAAAATGGTGCCTTTAAGTGTGTACCAGGCAGTGCTGGTGTCCAGGGTTTTCTGTAAAAAAATCCCCCCCTTCTTCACTACATTTCCAAGCAGCAAATGGGGGTCAGCTTATTTTGTTAATTTTCAGGAGTGGAGTGATTTTTTTGTTTCATTGAGGAAGGCAGTGGTGGCTTCCTCTTCATCCTTTCATTTTCCTTTCCTAGAAAACAATATAGAACAGACATCCCCAAACTGCGGCCCTCCAGATGTTTTGGCCTACAACTCCCATGATCCCTAGCTAACAGTACCAGTGGTCAGGGAAGATGGGAATTGTAGTCCAAAACATCTGGAGGGCCGAAGTTTGGGGATGCCTGATATAGAAGATCCATCACCACTAAAACCACTCCATCACATTGAAATTGCCCTACCCAATCATCAAACATTTAGCATCACATACTTTGGGTCTAGTCTTACCCTACATGCAACAGGAAAAAAACGACCTTCTCGTCTAACACTATGCAGATTTACACGTTGTTCTCATAATTTGCTGTAGGGAAAATGTCAAATATGAAGCTGCTGTAATAACATGTCATTTCGTTAAGGGTGGGACTGCATGTGGTTGTTGACAAGGGACTTACACCAAAAGCAGCATCAATATGTCATGTCTTTCACATTCCCCTCCCCACTCCAAAGTGTAAGGATACTTACCAGTGCTATCACATTTTCACATTTGGTTGCTCCCTTAGCAACAGCAGAATGATGTGAAATGATGGCAAAGAAATGCATCACTGAATTATGTCATCACATATTTCTACATTTTTCCAGAGAGGGGGGAAGAGGACCAATTGATGTGGGGACAGAATTTTGGGCTTAACTGGAAGTTCTCCACCTCCCACTGAAGTTCCCCACCTTAGTTTCGCACATTGATCTGAACTCCCTTCTCCAGCCACTAGAGGAGCACTTGGTTTGCTGTGAGAAAGATGAATGTGTTTGGACAAAGTAACTCCATGTAACTTTTGATTTATATCTGTTTCAAGAAAGAGAGCCAAGGAGTGCTTCTTTTGAAGCTCTTTCCCAGAGTCTGAACTGTTACTAATAGCAGCAGAGAGTTGCTGTGATTTCGAATGTGATGAGCCTTGTGCAGGGACAGGAAAGACAGAACAAGGGTAGGCAATGAACTCCCGGAGAGACTGTGGGCCATTGGTTTGGAAATCCTATCCTATCTACCTGATCACTCAGTGGGAGGTTTCAGTGTTCTCCTTTATGCTGCATATCCTCAGGGCTTCAGTACTTCAAAGAGGAAGGAGCTGGTCCCCTGTGGGGTGCTGAAGGTAACTCTGATGGTGATAAGTACTAAGTCTTAAATAACAAGGCTGCTGTTATGCATTGCATCGCTCTAAGGCGCATTCGGTGGTTTTCCTATGCTATCGTTAGTGCAGTGTTCCCCTGGGTACCTAATTTACTGCTCCAAATTCTGTGCAGCTGGAAGAGGGCAACTAATAAAGGACTCCAGGTCTGTGGAAGCAAGATGAAGCTTGAGACCTGTGCATAAGAAGAGAAGGCAAGCAAGCCTACAAGGTAACCCCTTGAACCAATGAACCAATGATTCATTCATTGTGTATACTTATTTGAAAATGTTTATATTCCAACCTTCTTTGAAAGTCAGGGAAACTCTTTTAATAGACACCACATATTCATATATAATGAATTCATTTGCCAAATCGAGAGCACATCATATCAAACTCCTGCAGGATATCAAACATTTCTAGAAGCAAAACGTTTCTTTCTGGAGAGGCACGCAAGCCTGGCACAGGAGGAGTCAAAGCGGTGACCTCCAAAAGTTGGTGGATTATAATGCTCAACAGGCCTTGCTATCTGGAGCTCAGAGGAGTTGTAGTCTAACATCACCCAGAAGATGTGACATTGGTTATCTCTTATCCCAAAAAGGAATTTCACATACTCAGAGCCAGGCACTGTAAAAGGTCCCTCTCTGTTTCCAGATGATGCTTCCGTCAGCCCACTGATTACCTGGCTGAGGTACAGGATGTTTGTAGGTCGTATGAGGTACCTGGTCAACTGCACGAGGCACCCAATGTTCTTGGGTCATATAAGGTTCCTGTAACTCAGCTGATTACCTAGCTGAGGCACATGAAGTTCCTGCAGTCATATACTGTTGCAATGTACACACTACCATGTGAAGCAGCCCTGACATACTTGGGTTGTTTTTGTTGACCTTGCTATTATATTATATTCTGAGCTGGATGTCTGTCATTGAAATCTCAGGTGGTAGAGCATTTGATAACCTTTTCAAGGTCCATAAATCCCTTTACTCATTAGCCTTCAGAAGTCAGCTTTCTATTCCATCTGTAGAGACAGAGGGACAGATATGGTGGTCAGAAATAAAGGCTAGCAATAATGCCTTATCACTGGTGACCCCATGAGACCAGAGTATGAGATGAGGCCAAATGTGGGTTATATTTGGATAAATGCAACCCAAAGAGGTCTAGGAGGGGAGCAGGCTGAAGATTTTTGGCATCACCACTAGCCAGTTAATTAAGCCCAAGTAATTATTAGTTCCAATAATCTAACCTTGGATCCTTCTTGTTGTTGTTAAACATGTTGCAACCATAGGGCATTAAGAGATTTTGCTGTATTCCTTGAAATGCAGTTGGTGGTTTGGAAAGGTTTGGGGAGGCAAATCATTGCCATCCAAAAAAGAAGAGTTAATGAAATTATAGAGAAACAATAAAACTTGTTAAACTGAAACCATTAATGAGATCAGCCTATAAGTTCCAGAGATTTCAACAAGGTATGCTGACTAGTCATAAAAATAATGTAAGAGAGGTGATAATTTTCTTTCATGGGCATGCTTGCTGCAATCAGGAATGTGTGGAAGGATGCTCTGTTTTTTATGATGATGCTATAGATCAGTGTTTCCCAACCTTGTGCCTCCGGGATGTTTTGGGACTACAACTCCCATCATCCCTAGCTAGCAAGACCAGTGGTCAGGAATGATGGGAATTGTAGTCCGAAAACATCTGGAGGCACAAGTTTGGGAAACACTGCTATAGATCATGGAAAAGGCCGTAGCTTGGTGGTGGAACATCTGGGATTGAAGGTCCCAGGTTCAATCCCCAGCATCTCCAGGTAGGGCTGGGAATGTGCCCAGTCTCAAACCCTGGAGCTGCTGCTAGTCAGGGTAGACTTTTATTTTATTTTATTTTATTTTTTATACCCAACTATTTCCCCTGACAACGACTCAAGGCAGCTTACAGATAAAAATAAGAACAGCTAAAAATGCAGGCAGCGGCAGGGGGCGGGGAAACAATAATCAAAAACAATCAAACAATATAGAGTTTGATGGACCAATCGCCCACCTTGGGATGTGTACACACCATACTTTTAAAGCACATTTAAAGCAAATGCCCCCGATGAATTATGGGTATCCAGCCTTGGTATCCAGCAGCTTCCCAAGACATCACAAGGGAATAAATAAACACAGCACTAAGTAAATAACTATATGCAAGCAACATGGCTAAAGCTACCTCCTCAGTTGAGTTGTTTGTTTGTTTGTTTGTTTGTTTGTGTGTTTGTTTGACCCAGAAGCTTAGCAGGTAATGTTTTCTCCAAGGCTATATCTCTGTTTCACAAAGGGCTTCATGTTATAGTTGCTCTCTATGTTAAGCTATAGTTAAAGGAGCAGGGACATTAAGAGTGTGTGCCCATTGGATGTGTGACAGGGCTGGCCCAAGACATTTTGCTGCCTGAGGCAGAGAAGCCAAAGTTGATGCCTCCTCCCAATTCTCTCAAGTCAAGGTGCATAGTAGAGAAAGCCAGCCCATTTATTTTGGCACTTTAGGCTGACTGTCCTACAGGCGCCTCTTTGACAATTCCCCAGTTCAGACACTGAAAATTTTGAGGCTTGGGGGGCAGTGAATTGGGTTAGCCTCCCACATCACTGAAAAATATGCCCAACTGGGTGGGAGGCAAGTAACATGCAGCTGGCAGTCAGGATCAGGGCAGGCTCACCCAATGAACTTGGCACTTGAGAGGGAGGTGACCTGCCAGCTCCAACCTTCTCCACCTCCTCTTGGCTGTAAACATAAATAAAGACTGGGTCCCAGTTACGCCACACACATGTCTCACACTGGGGGCTGGTGCCTTTTTCCACTGATAGAGTGGAAGGCAGGGAGCCCAAACAATAGGTGGAGCTAGAGCCAATGGCAAGCAGAGTCAGCTCATTCTAGTTTTGTCCCCATCCTTCTCCCTGTTGAGTTGCTTGATCACTTTCTTTTAGGCATGGGTGTAAGCATTTAAGACAGAGATGGGGAGCCTCCAGGCAAAATGTGGCATTTCAGGACTCTCTGTCCAGCCCTTCAGAGACTCTCCGAAGGTCACAACCCTTCCACTGTCATTCCATTTTCTCCAGGATCCTTTGCATCCTGTGTTTTTGGGTGTAGAAACCAACCTACTGTACCAAGGTGAAAAGGGTGAAATCCTACTGTTCTGTCAAGAGCAGAGGTGCATTTCGGATTCAGAAAAGGCCAAGAGCACATTCAGGGCTGCAGATTTTATGTGCAAGCAGGATGAGAGAACAAGGAACATGGGGCAAAGCAAAACCAGAAGGCAGACAGTATAAATCCAGCATAAATTTCCAGTTTCTGAGAACTCCTCTGAACAGCAACAGGCAGATTCATGCAGTGGTCAGTACGTAGAACATTCCATGGTCTCGGTATACACTGAGGTTTAGGAAATGAGGCTCTTTGGAAAAGTTTTCCCATCCCTGCTTTAAGCTATAAAATACGTAAACAGATTGAAAGAGCCAGACCTTGCGCACAAGCTTATGATGAAAGAAGCCTGTGTATCTACACAGGAGAAAAGCGAGATAAGAGAAAGATAAATGCTAGAACCCCAACAGCAAGTTCTTCATGAATGTCAACTGGAACTCTGCCAGGTGGCCACCCATTCAAGAGAGAAAAGTTGCTATCAGGAAACAGTGGAAGTAGTTTGGTTGTATGAAGGAGGAGGCCAACAGGAAGAGACATCTAGAAAGAAGAGATGGGGAGGGGGAAGAGTATGAAGACCTTTGAAAGGCCCCATGGGTTGCTAGAGGTCACTGGTTGTTTTTTAAGAGATCACGTGGGAGATTGGAGACATGCTATTTCCCCTGAATGCTCTAGCCTCTCTCTTTCGATCCTGACTCCTGTCGTGAAGGAACATGCATGCCCTTTATCATTGCTTGGAAATCAAGGGAGATGCTTTGGAATTCAATTAGCCAAACGGTTGCCACAGCAACAGCAACAACAAACATGCAGACTTAAATGATTTATACCAGCAGAAACCACTTCAAATAGGAATAAATTTAATACAGCAACTGGGAATGAAATGTTTCGTGCCATAAGAAAATTGTATTTCTCTCTCCCCACCCCGCACCTCACTCTCTCGCTCTTCCCCAGCGATAGACCTCAAGGTTCTAATGCAATATAGATGAAAGGAGAAAAATAGATATTTGCGCAGAGGTAGAATACATTGTGTTGTAGGTACAATGCCAACGCAGAGGGTTTGATGAAAAATGAATGTGGGCACTGCAAAAAAAACAGTTTGGGGATTTGGTCCCCCTGGTGGCTGAAAATGGAGCTGAATAGAGCAGACAAAGGCAACCTTGGCTCTCCAGATGTTTTGGAACTACAACTCCCATGATCCCTGACCACTGGCCCTGTTAGCTAGGGATCATGGGAGTTGCAGTTCCAAAAACATCTGGAGAGCCAAGGTTGCCTATGCCTGGAATAGAGGAATGAACACTTCTTCAATGCCTGCTTCCTTTGGCATAAACTCAAGATGTGAAATTCTATTAAACCCAGGCCACTGTATCAGGAGAAATAATTGTGGTGATGCATGTTACCTATCAAAGTAACCCTGGCCTGTAACGATATTCATGGAGGGCAAAACTAGCCATGGCTGCTACCCATTGCTACCCACAGTTGGAGGTGCCACGCCCCTGAATACCAGTTGCAGAGATATATAAGTGAGCAGAGTGGTGCTGCACTTCTGCCTGGCTTGCCCCTGCAAGAACAGGATGCTGGACTAGATGGGCCATTGGCCCGATACAGCAAGCTCATCTCAAGTCCTTGTGGGAAAGAGCTAAGCTGTCCTCGTGTACCTGTTTTCAGCAGTTCACAGCTTGCCCATCCTATTTTAGTTTATTTTTTTGCTTTAAAGAGCCATGGGGGGGGGGAACACAGCAATACATGTAACGTGTCATTTGAGCCTTAATGTAGATGTGAAAAGTGGAGCGCTTTTTCATTTGGGAAGGAAAATTAGTGACTATGAAAATGGCTTGCAAACATTCAAGCTCCTCTGAGAACTTTGCTTTGATTGTAACTGTTCAGCTCACCTGAGCTCATTTCATTACTTCTTTCATATTGTTACTTTGGATTCATTTCATTTACTCCTCCTCAATTGTTTTCGCCTCTGCTTAGTTTCAGCTTAAAATAAAATAAAAGGATAAGTGGAGAGAAAGCAATCCAAGACTTTTTCACAAAACCCACCGTTGGCCAAATCGAGCCACGTCCCTTGTGACTAAGAATATGCTGTCAGTGGCAATTGGCAACACAAACACAATTTCCCCCGTTTCTTATCTTACAGTGTCATAATGGAGGCTTTGTTTATTACTTATATAGCTGGGGTGCAGAGCTGGTGGCCTTCCAGATGTTGCGGGACTCAAACTCCTATCAGTTGCAGCCAGCATAGACAATGGTTAGGGATTGTGGGAGCTGTCATTCAGCAATATTAGGAGGGCCCCGGGTTCCCCACCCATGAGTTAAGACGGTTGCTATATGTCCAGTTCTGGGTGTTGTGCTTTAAGAAGGGGGGAAACAGACTGGAACTTGTTTATAGGAGGGCAACAGATGCTCAGTGTCATGAAGGGCTGAGATAAGTGAAACGGATAGAATTGTCCACCCCTAGACAATCAGCAGGAGCAGCAGTAAGGAAAGGACTCTCTCAATGATGGAAGGTGAAGGTTTGTATGCATCAATTTCTCTGTAGTGGCACCCCATTTGTGGAAAGCTCTCCCCAGGGAAGTTCGCCTAATGCCTTCATTATATATATATGTATATATTTTATGCACCAGGCAAAATAATAATAATAAGCCGTGCTTCACTTAACGAATGCCCTGCTTAATGAAATTTCTGCTTAATGAAAGGATTTTTCGAGCGGAGGTTGCCTCGCTAGACGAATCCGTTTTACGAAAAATCTGTCTAGCAAATCACGGTTTCCCATAGGAATGCATTGAAATTCAATTAATGTGTTCCTATGGGCAAAAAAAAAATCAATGCATTCCTATGGGATTCGCTAGGCGAATTTTTCGTGATAAGAAAAGACTCGTGGAACGGATTAAATTCGTCTAGCGAGGCACCACTGTATTTATATCTATAATCTATCTATCTATCTATCTATCTATCTATCTATCTATCTATCTATCTATCTACTATCCCGCCCATCTGGCTGGGTTTCCCCAGCCGCTCTGGGCAGCTCCCAACAGAATATTAAAAACACGATAAAACATCAAAAACTTCTCTAAACAGGGCTGCCTTCAGATGTCTTCTAAAAGTCAGGTAGTTGTTTATTTCCTTGACAGGGCGGGCACCACCACCGAGAAGGCCCTCTGCCTGGTTCCCTGTAACCTCACTTCTTGCAGTGAGGGAACCACCAAAAGGCCCTCGGAGCTCCTCTTCAAACGTCCTCTTCAACCAGGCCTTTGGCTGATTAATATTCTACAGCATTTAAATGTGTCTGGAGGAAGGGGGGTGTTATTGTTTTGCTGCTTTATTTTAAATTATTTACTGGTTCTTATTCTGTGAACCACCCTGAGAGCTTATGATGAGCACTGTATAAATCTAATAAATAAACAATAAAATAAAATAATACCTGCTCCACCTAGTCCCTCTGTTCTCCTCCTCTCTGTTTGTGTGTTTGAGATGTCAAGCTCACCAATGGAAAGCTGAGTCATGCTACAGAAATCAGACACCCCCATCCTTTCTGGCATGCCTTCCATTGTTTTGTTGTCTGTCTGTTACAGTGGCCAGGCTGTTGTTGGTTTTGAATCACGCCTTGCGAACCAACAACACGTGGGTAATAAGCCAACAGATCCCGTTAATGAAATCATTTTTATGTAGGCAGGAAGTAAGCTCAATTGCCTGGAGAGTACTAGACTTGACAAGTGTAAACACATCCCCAAATAAGTCCGCTTGACACGTTGCTGAATTTGCTCAGCCGAAGATGCCACTTTAGCGCTTGAAGGGCCCCCATAGGGGGAGAAGCAGGGAAACATCAAAAAAAAAAGGTCAATGGGCAAAAGCTGGAGCTCAATCAAACTATTATGCAAACAAGCCCAGGTCTCTGAATGTGAGGCAGCGTTGTTGCTGCTGGAGGTGAAGCACTGCAGACTTGAACGCTTGGCATTGCAACACTGGATGAAAAGTGCTTCCAGGTTCTGTCCCTAGGTGCTCACTGACAATAAAGAGGCAGGCTCTGGATCTACCATAGCTGGGATTATTGGGGAAGGGCCATAGCTCAGTGGTAGAGCATCTGCTTTGCAGGCAGAAGGTCCCAGGTTCAATCCCTGGCATTATTATTATTATTATTATTATTATTATTATTATTATTATTATTTCTACACCACATTATATTGTAAAGAAAAAATCTCAAAGCAGTTTACAACACATCAAAACATCAAATGAAACAGTACAGAATGAAACAAATTCAAGCTTCAAGGAAAATATTTCAGATCCTTCTCTAGGTGACACTTTGCTTTCCCCATATTTATTGGCCTACCTACCATAATTTATATAGCTGCCCCACAGCAATAATATTCTTGGAAGCCATTATTGTGCTGTAGCGGTTAGAGTATCAGACTCAGGCCTGGGAGATCAAGGTTTAAATCCCCCATTGGTCATGAAGCTCACTGGGTGACCTTGGGCCAGTCACAGTCTCTTAACCTCACAGGGTCATTGTAGGGATTAACTGAGGAGAGGGTGCACTCCTTGGTGTAATGATTGCAGGCAGGCAAGCAAACCTCGATAAGAATTAATGACTCTCCAGCAGTTTTGTGGTACTTTTATTTACAAAAGACACATCTAGAGTGCGCTTCCAACCTGCTGTCATTGAAGGAGCTGGTCAGTCTGAATCTCCGTCCCTCTCACAGCAGGAAGGACACCAGATTCACGCCCTTCCCCTCTTGCCCTTCTGTTGCACTCTGACCTTGTCCAGTCTCTGAGAATGGGGAGTGAGAGGTTGGACTTCCCCCTCCCCGCTTCCACTAGACACCCTCTCCACCCTCTGTCTCTCTGCTGGTTGCCTAGCAATCCTCTGGCTGCCTCCTTACTCTCCCCCTTCTTGAGAGCTATCCGTGTCTGTGACTTCTTTCTGAAGGGGGCTTGAGCTCTCCCTTCCGGGCTCTGTCAGCCAGCTTTCGTCTGCACAGCCGGCCTCTCTCTCACTTGGCTCAATTTCTGAGTCTGACTCTTCCCTGAGACAAAGGTTGGATATAAATGCAATAAATAAGCACTTCTGCTTACCTGCTTAAGAATTCTTCAGTCAATCCCTTTTCCCAGGGAACTCTGGGAAGTGTAGTTCTGTGAGGGGAAAATATGGGTCACCTAACAACTCACAGCACACTTAACAAACTACAACTTCCAAAATTCTTTGGGTGAAGCCAGGTCTTTTGAAAGTGGCATCCTAGTGCTTTAAATTTATGTGGCCTTAGTGCAGCCTCCAGGCCTCTCTATCTGGCTCCTGGAGCTCTGGCTAGGCCACACCCTTCTCCTAGGCCACACCCCTTACTGGACCTGCTCTGTATCCTTCTCAGGCACTTTGCCTGGCTGAAATATGTCCTTAAACTGTGATAACACCCCCTTGCTAGGGATATAAAAGAACATGTAGAAACCTCTAACTTCTGCATGGCTGGAATATTGTATAAAAGTCAAAGTCAATGCCTTTGTCATGCCCACTACTGCTGGTCTGTAGACCACCACCACCCCCAAAAAAAATGCCTTAGCTGGAAGGTGGTTGTTGGCTGAAAAAATGTTCTCTCCCCCCCCCACCATGTACTGCCGTGTGTACCCACTACTGGTACGCAGCCCCTGGAAGGTTGCCTTAGACTGAATGTGGCCCTCAGTGTGCAAAAAGTCCTCCAGCCCATGAGTACATGGTAGTACCAGTTATCCGTTATATTTCTCCTCTTCATCATATCGAAACAAATCCATTTCCTAGGACGCACAGGCAGGAGGAGGGAGATGTCACCAAGCTATTGGAGGCAACGTTGTGTCTTAAATAGGAGAATTTCCCATTACAGGAAACAATGCTCTCTTACTGGGGCTTTTCAACAAGGCATTGATAAAGAGGAACCAACGGCTGCCTCATTCTAATTAGCCCCTGTGATTCTGAGTTTGCAGAGCTGATAAGCTCGCTGAATTCCTCTCCATACCTAAAGAAGCCAGGCAGCCTAATTCAGAAGAGCGGGGAGATTCTAAGCAAGCCAGTGGTGCATGTCCTGCACGCGGGTGTGCTGTCAACATGCATTTGCTGTCTAACTTTCATCCCATTTGGCATGTTCTCGTGCAGTGGCAGGAAAGGTTTAGGCAGCAGAGCTTCCAACTCAGGTGCAAATACTGCATATGTTAGCAACCGTTCCGAAGGCAGATATTCTTGCTTCTCAGCAGAGTCCATTTCTAAGTAAGAAAGAGGAAAGGAGGCAGGTCTAGGCTATGATCAAGCCAGTTGGTCTGGCTAGCCCAGGGTTTCCCAAACTTGGGTCTCCAGCTGGTTTTTTTGGGACTAAAGCTCCCATCATCCTTAGCTAGCAAGACTAGTGTTCAAGGATGATGGGAATTGTAGTCCAAAAACTGATGGAGATCCGAGTTTGGGAAATACTGTATTCGATGGGATCATAGACACAAACAAGACATAGCAATAATAGACAGGATTCCATTTGCCTGGGATCCATTAGGGAAAGAAGCAAACTTCTAGCTGTTACAACTGCTTGTAAGCTTGTGGGCAATGCATATTGAAATCTCAGAGCTTTTTCGTGTTTGTTGTGAGACATCATTCTCTTTTCTGTGTCCATAAATAACGAAACTGGAGTAAATTAGTAGGGGTACAATGGACATTCAGGTGGGAGCTGGAAACTAGGTTTCGTGGGGCAATGCTAGCAGTCAGAACCAAAGAATAAATCAGGATCAAAGGAGAAATCCAGTAGGCAGGATTTTGGAGCAAGCTGAACCAAAAGGACCAAAGGACAAGCAGGACTGAAGAGCAAGCCAAGATTACTGAAGATGTCATAGTTCAGGAAGGCCATGTTATCCAACCAAGGCATAATTGGATCAAGGAGCTCTATTGTAATCCATCCTGTCCCAGAGGAACTAGTGACCAGCATGGGTGAGTAGGGATAGTTCAGCATCTGAGAAACATAAGCTGCCTAAACAGATGTTCCAACATGCACTTTGGTAGCTCACCAAATGGAGCTGCTACAAACAGAATCCAAACTTCTCTGGCGGGTCCTGATGAATACAAAGCGAGGCACTAATGTGAGAAGGTTTACACTGGTCATTAGCTTGCCAGAACAGGGAGACATGTTGCCATATGACCTCTTTTTGCCAGGGCATGTCCTCTTTTTAATGGGAGTGCACAGAGAGATCTATAGTTAAAAGCAGAAGTCGGCAAATTGGCCCTCTTTTTTTACTCTTTAAAATATGGCAGCCCTAGCCTGGAGACCCAAATTCAAAACTCCACTCAGGCTATTTCTTAGCCTTTCCTACCTCACAGGGTTGTTGTGAAGATAACAGTGGGGAGTTCCATGTATGCCACCATGAGAACTTTGGAGGAAGATCAGGATGGAATGCAATGATGATGATGATGATGATGATGATGATTGATGATAAAATGTTCTTATCAGGAGCAACTGGTGGTCTCAGCATAGCTGCCAAGTTTTCCCTTTTCTCGCGAGGAAGCCTATTCAGCATAAGGGAAAATCCCTTAAAAAGGGATAACTTGGCAGCTATGGGTCTCAGGGCCAGGGAATTGGCTTCCTGGCAGTGGAGCTGGACTGAATTCTCCTGTGTGCCTGCCTGCTTTGCTCCAACCTTTCTGCCTCCCTGACCTACACCTTCCTGATAAGTGGCAGCAACACTGCTGCCAGGAGGCCAGCTCTGTTCCAACCAACCAACTGCTCCTGGTTCTCATCTGCCTTTGCACAAAGAGTGCAACTGGTTTATATATGACTTGGCTCCAAGTTTGGCTATACATTACCATTTACTCAGGCTCCCACTGCTGGTGTTTGAAGCCATATGCCCATGATGTTGGCCACATAAGAACATAATAAGGGCCTGCTGGATCAGGCCAACAGCCCATCAAGTCCAGCATCCTGTTCTCACAGCAGCTAACCAGATGCCTGTATCTATCAATATTCTTCCTATTCTGTAGTTCTTTGAGAAACACTGTTGTTTGATGCATTGTTCCTCCAATCAGCGTCCACCAGATTTGAAAATGCAAGCTGCATTCGCTTTGCAGTTAAGTGTGTGCATTTGAGAAAGGCATTGCCCATGCACAGGCGACAACTTTATGAATAAGGTTGCAGCAAGGAGGAAAGCAAACGGGTAATGCACACAAGGTGGAGGTATCCCTGCTCCCTCTCTGTTGTGTTCAGCAATGTGCAAATGTAACTTGAAGAGCAGCAGGGGGGAGGAAACGAGCTCATTGCGTTTTAAGTTGCTAATGTGTCCATAGACATTTCTGTATGCACTTCCTCCCTTATTTAATGCATGCATCCCATTTCTATCACTTTTTTAACCTTAGAAGTATCTATAGTATATGTATTTCTCAAGTTGGGAACCTTAACAGATTGAATGGGGGTAAACCGAAGCTGCATCTAATATTTCTCAACTGCTGCAGGTTACCGTTTCCAAGAACTGTAATTGACTAGCCCTGTCAAAACACATCACATCTCCACCTTCAACTTACTGCAACCGATATGTGGAATCGGCTTCCTTTTAGGCTGTCATAGCGAGGGCTACAATTGTAAAGTGCACATCCATTCTAAACAATGCATGCATGATCCCAGGAGTCTGTGCATAAACCAATTACTGCTCAACAGTCTGTTGGCAAAATCATAGGCCAATCTCCACCTTCCCCCCCTTTTTTGACGAGGAATTGGTGGGTGAATGTCAAGTGGTGAAATGCATTGGGAAGCACACATTCAAATGTGAGATTCATTTTGAAGATGTACCCCCGCCTGGAAAAAACCACACACACTCTAATGGATGCTACAGTCCCTAGCTGTTTTACACCAACATTGGTTCCCTAGAAAACAAAACTTAGAAAATTAAATGAGTTTGGGGATTCTGAGTGCAATGTTGTGTTCATCTTGAACAAATACAAAATACGGATGTCAGACATTTCACAATCTTCTCTAACTAGATCCTGAACCAGGGAGAAGACCCAGAAGCTGCTTAAAACCTTTCTTTGCATCCTCTCAAGAAATGGGAGACAGCAGCACTTCTGAAGAAGTGTGCATGCACATGAAAGCTTATACCAAGAACAAACTTAGTTGGTCTCTAAGGTGCTACTGGACATTTATTTCATTTTATTTTTATATATTTCGACTGTGTCAGACCAACACGGCTACCTACCTGAATCCAGCAGCCATAAATAACACTGGTTCTGGGGCACAACATGCCGACACCCTTGGATGCAACCCCCATTCAGGCATCCTTCAAAGTGTGTCGGAATGACATGTTAGATGATAGGGGACCACATGCCCCAGCCCTGCTCCTCCTTCCCTCCAAAAAAAATTACCCATCCCTGCAGGCAAGACCCTTACATTGAGTGGGAATATCTGAATGAGGAAACTGATCCTTACCAAGAGTGGTTGTATTTCAGGGGATATTATATTCCGATCTGTGATAGGTCATTCATAAATGTAAGACACCACAACCACCCTCTTAAATGAAACGGGCACAAATGCAAAGTGGTCAAGGGGCTTCTACTTGAGCTGCATTTAGAAATAAATGTGGGCATCAGGCTGGATCTTGAGGCTGAGTGCATTGGAGGGAATTAAGGCTTGTCAGTGGCAATGTGGGATCTTTAGAAGGTAGCATGAGTAAAAAGCAGAGACCTCTGAAATGCTTCATAGTGCCTTAATGGTCCAGTCTTTTTTTTTAATGCTACTGTTGATATATATGGAGAGGGGGGAGATCTTATCAAAATACAGTGGAGATAAAACACTACAGCAAAGTTGGGAGAGGACAGAGGGCATTCTGACTGACAAATGACAGCTGGAATAATTGAGAAATATTTTACCCAGAAAGCAATTCCCATTTAACAATTCACCAATCAGAATGAGAAGTAAGCCAAAAGTCAAGTCCAAAGGGCACACAAATACCAGATCTCAGGAAGACCGTGTTGCTCAGCCAGGACTTATTTGGAACAGAAGACAACTTAAAGTCCTTGCTGTCCAAAAAGAGCCAATGATAAGTCCCAAAGCCCCCAAGGCTCCCAATGTGAGGTCCAAATGCTGGCTCAGGTCAAAGTCCCGTGTAGTCCAACATCATGTTTTCACATTGGCCAACCAGAGTGGGGAGAGGACCTCTGTTCTGCTGGTTTACAGACAGACATGTCAGACCACAGCTCAATTGGAAAGTACATGCTGCAGATACAGAAGGTTTTTCATCCAGACCAGTCCGTGGGCCGGACATGGGCGGGACATGCGCAGAAGCCATTTCCAGCATCCGCGGCTCCACAGAAACCATTTCCGGTGCCACGCTGCCCATGTCCGGGACGTTGGAAATGTCTTCTGTGCATGTCCGCAGCTGTGCAGATGTGATTTCCAGCCACAGACACGATTTCCAGCGCCACTTGGTGAGTCCCCATGCTGCGCTGCCGTGCGGACGCAATTTAACGCTGTGCACAGGGGACTTGCCGAGCGGGCAGCTTGGTTCACGGCCGGCCTGTGGGCTGGATAAATGGCCTCCGTGGGCCGCATCCGACCCATAGGCCGGACGTTGTCGACCTATGGTCCAGACCTTGGCACCTACAATTAAATAATCCTGGGTACCACAGGTCTGTAAGAGTTCTCAGTTCACATGACCCTGGGGAGCCAATACTTGTTAGTCAGAGCATTCGGTATTGGCCTAGATAGAGCAAAGGTCAGACTCGGTGTAAGGAAACTTTTCATGTTCCTGTGAACAAGGTAGGAATCATAAAGCAAGACACTTAAGTACACTGTAAAAGTCAATCAAAATGATGGGGGGAAATGCACACACCAAATATTTAAAATTTTAGCATGCTCTTTGCTAAATGGAACCTTTGTTCCACTAAGACCTGGGGCATTTCCACTACAGCAGCTAAAACCTCACTCTTCTTAAGACGGATAGACCTTTCCAGCAAACTCGGGTTAACCTCAGCACATTCCCTGTTGTTAGGTGGCGTTTTGCTTTATTTAAAACAAGTCCTCCATTTCGAAATCTGCAGCAGCATATAATTGTTTCCCCTTAGCGATTCCACCCTGCCTTATTTATTTTGATGGAGTCTTTTTATGTTGGCCCTGAATTGTTTATGAGGTTTTTGTTGTTCCTTTATAGCTTGCAAGCAAACTTCTGTAAAAAGGACGAGACTGGCTATCTTAGAAGGAAACATGCTGGGTACGTATTTAAATCGCTGAGCAGCAGTGATGGATTAGACGTGGTCTTTTGCAGTTCATCTGGTGGCAGGAAAACAAAATAAGGTTTCTTGTTTTAGAGAACGGAGTCCTCCATCTTGAACCCAGTGCATGCAGAATGGCATTCTGGAGTGGTCTTTGTGTGTGTTATGCACATGCAGACAAAGCACTCTTGCATGTTAAAATCACCAGAGGGGACCTTCTTGTATGTCCCACCACCCCCAGAGGTCCAGGGGGGTGGTAGCCCTGGAGAGGACATTCTTTGTGACAGAGAAATTGGATGATTCCCTTCCCACAAGGTGAGTCTCTGATCCTCCAAGTGTCCCTATTTTCTAGGGATGTCCCCGATTTAGAGAAGCTGTCCTTGTTTCTTAGGGTTAGCAGGATCAGCGACAAGAACAACAGGTCTGATCTTCATGAAGCACAGTTAAATGATGGCATTCACTCCCACAAGAAGCAGTGATGACTACCAATATGGATGATTTTAAAAGAGGATTGGACAAATTCACAGAGGACGAGGCCATCCATTCCTACTAGCCACGATGGCTATGCTCAGACTTGACAGTCGGAGACAGGAATGCTTCTGAATACCTGTTGCTGGAAACCACAGGAAGGGAGGGTGTGCTCAGGTCTTTCTTGAGGGCTTCCCAGAGACATCTGGCTGGCCACTGTGAGAGCAAGATGCTAGACTCAATAGGGCTCAGCCTGATCAAGAAGGGCCATTCATGGGTTCTCAACAACAACAGCAGCAACAGCTTGCTCTCCAGTAACAGCAGCTGTCATTGTGATTTTGGATGGGGCCTGCAGGGACCATGAGGCAGAGTGAAGCAGCCTTCCTCAGACGACAGAATCATTTCTAGAGTTTGTCGAACTCATCAAAACCTTCATATCGATTTTTATTTTTGATTGGTTTTTTTTTTCGTTTTGCTGTTAGTCCTTCCTTTGCAGAGGCACACACGACATCTCACCAACATAAAACTCAGCAGTTTATGTTTGCAGAGAAACTAAAAAATACGGTGGAAATATAAATATCATGCATGAAAAGGGAGCCAGGAAGCTGAGAACCTACGGAGAAAGCCAGCCTGCCCTTCCCTCAGCATCAAGAGAGGTTGCATAAATCTGCATCTCAAGCAAACTTCAAAAAGTAACCCACAGTTCTGAGGGTTTGGGAGCTGAAATGAGCTCAAAGGAACGAAAGGGGTTGTTAAGTCTTGGTTGGTGTTTGGGCCCCATCTCAAAAAGGACATCACAGAGCTTGAAAGGGTTCAGAAAAGAGCCAAGAAAAACAATCAAGGGGGGAGCAGACCCCGAGCGAGAAATGCTAAATGTTTGACGTCTGTTTTTTAAAGTGAAGGAAAAGACAACAGCAGCTATCCACAGCTAGATAAACAAATTTGTAAGCAATATCCACGTACAGTCATACCTCGGAAGTCGAACGCCTTGCAAGTCGAATGTTTTGGCTTCCGAATGCCAAGTGAGTGTTCCGGTTTGTGAACATTCTTTGGAACATGAATGTGACATCTGTGGCTTCCAAAGCTCCTGCAGCCAATCGGATGCCATGGCTTGGTTTCAGAACATTTTGGAAGTTGAATGGACTTCCGGAACAGCTTCTGTTCGAATTCTGAGGTACCACTATATTGGGGCTCTCCCACAGGCTCAGAGCTAAACTAGAATCCATGGCAAGCCAGAAATCAGGAATATAGGTAGCTGCCTTTATACTGAGTCAGACCATTGAGTCCATCTAGTTCAGTAGTGTTTGCATTAACTGGCAGGATTTCAGACAGGGCGTCCCTATTTTCATCAGAGAAATGTTGGAGGGTATGGAGTTATGTAACCCCTGAGTCAAGGAGATAAGTAACTATACAATCTTTAGAAGACATCTGTATGCAACTCTCTATAGCGCAGTTTGTAATGTTAGCTTAGACCCAGTGAAACTCATGGCTGAATGGAGATTTGAACCCTGGTCTCCCTGGTCATAGTCCAACACTCTAACAGTGACGGCCAAACTTGGCCCTCCAGCTGTTTTTGAACCACAATCCCCATCATCCCTCACCACTAGTCCTGTTAACTAGGGATGATGGGAGTTGTAGTCCAAAAACAGCTGGAGGGCCAAGTTTGGCCATCACTGCAACCACTGCATGACATTGCAATGCAATAAGGACAGGACAATTCATTTGTGGCAACGTCACATGCCACACTTTCTACTACCAGACATACTCAGTGCTGGAGAGGTAAGAGTGGAATAGGAGAACGTGTGAGTTTCTGAGTTTCAGTACTGGCAGCGACAACACAACACTCACAATGCCAAGTAATAGATGTTAACTGTACCAATTTAATTCACTGAAATTGCAAGTGCTTGTGTGCATTACTATGTGTTTAAATTTGATTGGGTGGCAACTGAATTCTAGAGATTTCTCTAGTAGTTCTCATGTGACTGGCTAACATTAATCACATGGTAGGTATCTGGTGAAGGTGAGATTCTATTTTAAGTGAAGCAGGGTGACTTTGTTTTAGGATCCACTGTGAACACTGCTAAGTTGAATAGAGTGTTGGAGTGCTTCTTCTCTTCTTGAAAGAAAGAGAGCAAAGTTGCAGGAGAAGGTAAAAGTGAAAATCTCTCATGGCCTAATTGAGATACAGAAGGCTGAGTGGTGAGCTTTGGAAAGAGAGGGAAATAGTTGTATGTAAGTTAGAAGATACTGTAAGCCCAGGCTTAGACAAGCATATGAATGTAAGTACTATGTTTCAATTCATCTATAACTACAAGTTTCTGCAAGTAAAGCTTTTGAATGTTTAAGTCTGGACATTGGTTTAATTTCCAAAGAAGGGTGTCAGTCATATATATTATTTGAGCTTCTTAGCTGTGTTTTTTGCTACTCTTACTTCAATAGTAGACTCATAATGCAACATCCCCCTCCCCAAATTAAGTTTGGGCCTGGAATTCACAGGGGCTCTTTACTTCTGGTGAGGTACCATGTGCTTTCGACCTCAAAAAATTGGTCCCTCTGAAATCTTCCCACCCACCCAAAATACTGGGTTTATGAAATGTTGCACTTTGCAAGATTTGATCCACTAATAGTCAATTGACTGACAAGCTGGCAAAATGAAAGGCTGTCATTGACTGCTGATTTCCCCAACTGGATGATTGCATGTTTCTCCAAATGCTATATAAAGGTTATAATCTCCTCTTGTGCTGGTTCTTTTTTGGGGGGAGAATGGGTGGTGTTCCACAGTGCATGCATACTGGGCTAGACTGTAAGGCTTCCGAAAACAACACTCCTTTTCCCCCCTCCTCTCAAACAAAATTCAGGAGGTGTATATCAACAGTTAGACAAAGAAAGGCTAATAATAAATAGCTCCAATTAATGCAAGTTAAGAAGCAGTAATTAATAATTTGTCTACACAATCCCTTGCTTAAATGTGCTTTGCAATATCCAAAGCTGCAATGTGGGAAGGGAGAAAAAATTTCATCAGAATAAACAATTCAGAAGGCAGAAATTTGGAGCATGATGTTTGGAGAGTCTCAGGCCACATCTAGACTATCAGTGTTTTGTTGGAAGACACAAAGCACATACAGTGGTACCTCGGTTCTCTAAAGAAATCCATTCCGGAAGCCCATTCAAAAACCAAGGTGTGGCTTCCCATTGGTTGCAAGAGCTTCTTGCACCCAGTGGAAGCCACGTCGCACATTCGGGTTCCAAAAAATGTTTGAAAACGGAAGCATTTACTTCTGGGTTTTCAGCGTTCGCGAACTGAAATGTATGACAGTGGAGCCATTCAGGAACCAAGGTTCCACTGTATGTACAATTAAAGTAAATGAAAGTTCTTTGTTGCTCTAGCACACTAGAAAATGCTTAAAACACACGCATAACACTTTTTGGACTAGATGACCCTCAGGGTCCCTTCCAACTTGACAGTTCTATGATTCAATGACATGGGGTTGTAGCCCTACTCAGAGTAGACTCATTGAAATTTACGACCAACCGCAACCAATTTATGTCCGTTAATTTCAATGGGTCTACACTGAGTAGGACTTAGTTGGAGAGTCACCTTTGAAAATGGTGCAGAAACTTTAGGTAGTCCAGAACGGACCTCCAAGACAGTTACGTGGGACTGGAGATTCAATCATGTTCCCCCAGTGCTTCATCATTGGCTAGACTCATGCATGAGAAATGCTTTGGGAGAAAACCATGAAGAATTTAATGATGATGATGTTGATGATATGAGAGACAGCGGGTGGCTACCAGGGAAAGGACCATGTCAGTGGTGGCACCAGGGCTATGGATCGTTCTCCTTGGAGATCCTATTTTGTGCCATTTGGCAGTCTTTTTCATCCCACAATGAGGAACTTTGCAATTGCCTTCAGCCTTTTCGAGCTTTTAATTGTTAAACCTGAAATCTGTTTAACTTCATTCACGGCTGCATTTCATTATTTACAACTGTATTTTACTGTTTTTATCCAAGTTGTCAGTCCCCCCAAAGGATTTTGCTGCCGAGTGGCACATAAATATTTTTTAAATATATAACAGAGTTCTCCATCCTCTGCTTTGCTGCTGCTTAGTAGCATCTAAAGTAGGCACCGAGGGCTCTTGTTTTTAAAGAACACATTTTTTTTTCTCACTTCGGTTGGGGGGGGGAGCCCTCTTCTGGCATTTTTCTACTTGTCAGAGCAGTTAGCAAAAATGTTTAGAAAGTGCTAAAATAATCGTTTTTATTTATGATTTTTTTAAAAAAAATAAATAAAAATTATTGCACTCAGTCCAGCTGTGAATTCATCACCTCGCTCCAGTAGTGCTGCAGTGAAAGAGACATGGTTTCTTTTTTTTAGAAAGCAGAGTGGACACATCAGTAGTGGCCCTCAGCCCCCCCCCCCTTGAGAAAAGGCTTTCCTGGGTAGCAAACCTGTCAAAACAGTGAAACCTTTCTTCGAGGGTTGAGGCTGGAAGTCCAACTTGTTTAGTTGTACGTTGCTTTGGGCGAGGTAAAGCGACTACCAAATTTAATAAATAATAATAAAAAAACTCCAAGGATGCTGTAGCAGCAGATATCTTACACTAGCAAGGAGATGATCGAGATGACCTTTGAGGTTCCCAGTAACTCTAGGATCCTAGATCTGCTGTCAGTAAGAAAATACAATTTCTGGCTGGGTGGACTGAAATACTGATTCCATAAAAGGCAGGTGCGTAAGTCCAGAGAGCTGTGGCACTCATTGAATCCTGCCTTAAATTGCTTTTGATTTAGTGAGGGGTGGGGGGTGGGGAGATTCATTTTGTGTCTAATCAGCTCTGCTGCTACAATTCCCAGGAAAACAGTCACCTCTGTAGCTTGGCGCTCTCTCTCTCTCTCTCTCTCTCTCTCTCTCTCTCTCTCTCTCTCTCCCCGTGCGCGCGCGCGCACACGCACACACACAATTTCTCCAAGTGCTTTGATGACCTCCTAAATAGAAAGGCCTCAAATTAAATTATAACATTGCTGATAATCAACAGACCGAGGGATTAAACTGATTGGGGTTCTGCCAGACCAGCTTGAGTTTTCATTATGTTTTAAATACGACATCATCTTTTCCCGTAGATGAAAGTTCTCATTTCTCCACCCCACTCCGCCTCCCCCGTTGCGCTCACCCCTTCCTCCTCCTCCTCCCCGTCTAGCGTCAGAGTCAATGCAGCGAGTTCCGATGCCATTTAAAATCCAAAGCCTTTCAAGGTCCGGAAATACTTAGGGTTGCTCTCCAGTTCTGTCTCTCAAACACCTGCAGTTTGGCAGGGAGGGGGAAGCAAGTCATTTACATAAGGGCTCAGCTTGATGAATGCAAACGCACTAAAGAGCAGGGACATCATCACAGATAGTCTGAAAGGTGATTGTCTATCCCTGGGAAATGCAGCAAATAGTCTTATTTTCATGGGCTTGCTTGCTTTTATCCCTGCCCCCCTCGGCCGTGTGTGTGTGTGTGTGTGTGTGTATTTTTCCTAACTTGTTGACCTAAATGAGCTCTTACCACCATCAGATAGCCTAAGACAACAGACTAATCCTTCTAATAGGATTGCAGTCCATGCCAAAGGAGACTTCAGGCTTCATACGCTTTGCATTGTAATGTGCGTTCATCCCCTTGGTTCACCTCCACCCCACCCTGAGCTCACATCAGATGGATACAGGGAGCTGGCTGGAGAGAAGGACATGGAAATACTTCCCTTTCCTTGGCAGATCAACTCTAAACCTCTCTTTCTCTCTGGTCCCAACCACATCATACGTCTAAAGCCCGTGTCTTCCCCCAAAGAATCCTGGGAACCATAGTTCATTAAGGGAGCTGGGAATTACAGATCTGCGAGGAATGTGCTACAGTCCATCATTTCCCCTTTCTTCCTGAATTCTTCACTATTTTTGTCCCACTTCAGACCATCTTCTACCCAAACCTACGTTATTCATGCCACTGTCTGCTGTGATGAAATTATGTAAATTACCTTACTGTTGCTTTATCCCACCACCATGTTCATTTCAACGCAAAGGAAATGCAATGCAAATGGTGGGGGTGCAATCAATTGTGTATCATTTCTGGACTGAAAGCAACAGCTACAGTGCATACTCATTGCATCCACTGGATTGAGTTCCATTTTGGAAATGCAAGAATAACTGAACACCAGCAATTTCAGCTCCCATTGCCATCAGAATCCTCCAACACCCCTACCATGTGCTTTAAAGTCTCCCTCCCTCTCCCCCCCTCACACACACAGAGAGGGAGAGGGAGAGGGAGAGAGAGCACCTCACAACCCAGAGTACTCTTCCCCAAGTATCCTAAAAACACATTTTGTGTATGTATGCAGTTCTGACTAATGCACATATTTTTGCAAGCAACTTTCCCAATATAATACCTTTTGTGTATTATCTTCACTAATGTATTCATTTTTAAGCACACTTTCTCCTAATATATGCATTTTTAGAACATTGTTGGGCTGGAGAGTTGCATCGCAAAATTCAGAGAAGTGTGAATTTCAAAGGACGGCTGTGTTTCAGTTCACATATGGTTTCAGAAAGTGAGAATTTGATAGATCCGCTTTTAAAGGCAAATGGAATTGAACTTCTCCCCATCTACTGCATCAATTGAAAGGAAAGGGCAGATCTGAGAAATGTCAAGGAGCTGAAAGGGATGGCCTCTGACGGATCTGCATGGAAAAGGGAAAGAAACAGAACCTACCTGTTTTGATAAGAGTGATAAAGCATAATTAGTTGGGAAAGTAAACTCATGACTTGCTTATTTGGCTTGTGGATCAGGATCCATTGTGGGCTCCAAGTTTGCTGAGCATTTTTTTTGGGGGGGGGAAGGGGGGAATGCTGTGTACTCCTGTACTCCCCAAAGCTAATCTGTTTAGGTGCCTGGCAGGTTTACAACCAAGCAGGGGCCTTGACAAACACAACCCCCTTTTGAATCCTTAGCAACCCAAGAGGATTGTGTTGTTTAACCTCTTTGCTGCAAGTCTAGCAATCCAACTCACTTTGTGAAGTTTTCCGAACTGTGGTGGATCAAAGGAAGGCAGAAAGCGCGAGGTGCATTTTGATGAAAAGCCTGACTTTGATATTGACCTGCTGCTCCCATGAATTGCCAAGATGAATCCAGTCACTGCAACACAACCAAGATCTGCTTGGGCTTTTTATGTTGTTCCCAGCCCTACTGCAGAGTTGAAACATCAGCTGAGGTCCATGTCGGACCAGAGGTGTTAGAAATGCTGGTGTTGTTTACTCTGCTGGAGAACATGGGCCGTGTTAGATCAGGCTTTGAACTGACTTTGTTTCCAAGGGTGTGCAGGGAGCTTCCCTTCCATGTGGCCCTCCTTCCCTTCTCAAAGCTGTTGAGGCTTGCGAGAATGTAGGGTGGGTGTCTGCACCTAGGAAACCTGGGAGTTCAATTGGGAATGGGCAAACCTGTCAGTTTTGGTTTCCATCTCCTCTTAACTTCAACCAGCATGGTCTGTAGCTCCACAGGGACTACTAGTCTGGGACTGAGGTACCTCAATAATTTTCCTCTTCCCGCACGAACATGTGAGAGAACATTGCCCAACACCTGAGGCCTTTATTCTAAACTCCCATATGACAAAAGGCCAGTTGATTGGGATGGTGGGGAAAACCCATTTCCATTATGGAACCCAGATTCTAGGATATTCCCCCCTCCGTCCCCACCCCCTTAAGCAGGCTCCCGCCCATTAATTGTCCTTCAACTGGCTTCCCCCCTTCTACTCCTGAATATTTCTCATTGAATGTTTATAAGTAAGGGAAAATATATAAAAGAACATGCAGACTCATAACACTTATCAACGTGTACATTTGTCAAGGCTTCAGTGAATCCTATCACTCCCACAGTGGCAGCAAAGAAGCAGATAACAAAAAAGAGTTCTTACCAATTAGTTTATTCAATAATCACAGTGAGAGACAAAGGTAAAGTAACCCCCCCCCCCGTCTCTCATACTACGTCACCCCTGCGCCGGTTGGTCTGGTCTTTCTGTCTTTGAGCTTTCTGTTTTGCTACCCTCAAGGCATGCCTGGTCCTGGGAGAGGGGGAATCAGGAATGCTCTCCAAAGACACTGAGTCTGTCGGCTGCCTCTCTCCTGGTGCTTCTCTTCCTTCCTGCTGTTCCTCTTCTAGTATTTCCCAGCTTCTCCCCTCTGCAGCCTCTGAACTATGCCCTTCTGCAAACCACTGCTCTAAATCTACACTGTCCTCCTGTTCTGGGGGAAGTTCAGGAGAAGAGGGGGGGGGCCTCCATCATTCCTCCTCAGTCCAGTCCCTGACAACATTAATATGCATGATACTTATCAATACATACACATTAGCCAAACATCCAGCATGCAATGCCATGGAGAAAAGCACAAAAGTTGTCTTATCCATCATAGTGGTTCCCAGGGCAGAATACAGTTCCAGCTTTAGTGTTCAAGATAGCGGTATCTGCAAAGATGTTTCAGAGAGTTTATCTATAAGACCAGTACCATTTGTATATGGAACAAATGGCTGCCACATTGCACAAAATTTGTCCATTTTTTCCCTGTTCCTTTATCACTTTTAACTTATGAGTTATTCCTGAATATCTTTAATCATTGTTATTGCTTTCTTATTGCCGATATAGCTCTTACTTTGTTTTGTTGTATTTTGGGGTATTGTAAGCTGCCTTTAGGAGCTGGATATACCTTTTTCTTCTTTTTTTGTAACCAACCAATGAACAATACTTCACATGTTATATCAGGGGTGGGGGACCTTTGGCCCTCCTATGTTTCTTGGATTTCACCTCCCAGCAGCAGCAGATAGGGATGCTGGGAGTTAGAAACCAGCAACATCTTCAGGGCCACAGGTGCTGGTCGTCACTGCAAAGGGGTCTTTACCTGCCTCACACCTGACATCACATGGACATTAGGTTTAGGGTAGATAGGTGTGGCTTGAGGAAAGCATCCTGCAGCATTAAACCTTTGAGCCAAAGTTTCCTTATCACCATCCTCAAGAGAGACAAACCCATGTTCATTATATTCAGAGTCTAAAATTACAAAACTGCACCACAGCTTTGGGCACAAGATACATCCTTACCTCAAAAGGGATATTGTAGATTTGCAAAAAAAAAAAAAAAAAAGTTTTGAAAAAGGGCAACCAACTACCCTATGAGAAGACACTGCAGCGTTTGGGAACTTTTGTTTACAGAAAAAGTGAAGAAGAGGTGTTTAGAAACATGGCAGATGTTTCTAAAATAATTCATGGCATGGAAGAGTATATAGAGAACAGTTTTTCTCCCTCGCTCGTAGAACTAAAACTAATGGGCATCAAATGAAGTTGAATGTCGGAAGATTCAACACAAAGAGAAGAAGGTACTTCTTCACCTACATTGGCTCCCAGTGCGTTTCTGAGAACAATTAAAAGTGTTGCTGCTGACCTTTAAAGCCCTAAACGGCCTCGGCCCAGTATACCTGAAGGAGTGTCTCCACCCCCATCATTCACTGAGGTCCAGCTCTGAGGGCCTTCTGGCGGTTCCCTCCCTGTGAGAAGTGAGGTTACAGGGAACCAAGCAGAGGAGGGCCTTCTTGGTAGTGGGGCCCACCCTGTGGAACGCCCTCCCATCAGATGTCAAGGAAATAAACAACTATCTGACTTTCAGAAGACATCTGAAGGCAGCCATGTTTAGAGAAGTTTTTAAAGTTTGATGTTTTATTGTATTTTTAATATTCTGTTTGTAGACGCCGAGAGTAGCTGGGGAAACCCAGCCAGATGGGCAGGGTATAAATAATATATTATTATAAACTATTATTATTATTATTATTATTATTATTATTATTATTATTATTATTACCACACATGAGTAAACTGTGGAACCCACCCCTACAGGAGACAGTCATAGCCACCAATTTAGATAGCTCTAAAGGGGAATTTGATAAATTCATGGACGGTAAGGCTATCAATGGCTACAAGCCATGAAGACTATACTTTGCCTCCACAGTTGGAGGTAGAAACACACAGTCAGAGACAGTATACCAGTTGCTGAAAACCACAGGAGGGGAGAATGCTCTTGTGCTCAGGCCCTGCTTGAGGGTTTCCCACAGGCATCTGGGTGACCACTGTGAGAACAGGAAGCTGGATTGGATGGGCCATTGGCTGATCCAGCAGTCTCTTCTCATGTTCTTATCCATTTCAGAAATTCAGCTTCTTGCGACCTTGGGTGGAAGATGGAACCCTGAAATAATAATAATAAATAATAATAATAATAATAATAATAATAATAATAATAATAATGTGTTTCCCCAGATAAATTTCAGACAAGACTCAAAATTTTGGTTTGGTTTTTTGGCAGAATTTAGGCTACAACTTTATTGATAACAATCAAGTGAGTGGTTGCATAGGCTCTGGTTCGACTAGCTCCCTGCACCCTTGCAGGCAGCGCTGACCCAGGGCACACCATAGGTCAGCCTTGGGTACACACCCGGCATAGTGGAAGGCGGGGTCAAGCCAGTCCACCAGCCAGATGCCCCCCTGGACTCTGGCTCCGGGCACAACCCCTCTCAGGGATGACCAACCAAGAGCCCCTATCACCTGAACCAGAGCCTATCTGCAACCTTACAAGTTGTGACAATTT
This sequence comes from Zootoca vivipara, assembly GCF_965207765.1. Classification (NCBI taxonomy): domain Eukaryota; kingdom Metazoa; phylum Chordata; class Lepidosauria; order Squamata; family Lacertidae; genus Zootoca; species Zootoca vivipara. The sequence continues at coordinate 18,819,095 of NC_142596.1, forward strand.
GCTATGTGGCAGGCAAAACTCAAATGGCACCAGTCAATCAGCCAAGTGGGGAAAATTCCTGCCATACCCCTGTCCCAATGACAGATGACACACGATGGCATACCAAGGTCATGCATGCAAGCCCTAAATATAGGGAGAGGTGGGTGGGTATTCTGATGCACTGGCCCAAAAGAGGAAGCTCAGGGACACATGCCATGGGCTTAAATAGAGGTCCCTTGATACAAATTTGCTGGCATCCCATTGGTCTGATTGCACCCAACATTGAGGGACCTCCAATAGGGTGTTGTGGCCATCCAAATGTTCCCACCCACAACACAGGGTCTGGTTGCCAGGTAACACCGCAACACGTGCCCTCTTGTTAGAGAGGACCCTATTATTATTATTATTATTATTATTATTATTATTATTATTATTATTACCTTTATTGTCATTGTACAATGTGTGTACAATGCGTGTACAAGCCTCCCCCCCAAAACACTAAGCCTTGTTGCACTCTGTGTGCTTATCGAACAACACACCACCTCACAAGTCAATTGTGCTATGTTATTTTCTGTTCAACAGCCTAACAACCCACAGATAGAAGCTATTTTTTAGCCTGTTGGTACGGCTGATTACTTCTATATTTCTTGCTCAAAGGTAGAAGATTAAAGAGGTGATGGCCGGGGTGTGAGTCATCCCTGAGAATTTTTCTCGCTCTCCTAAGGCAACGATCCCTTGCGATGTCATCTAGTGGACTCAAGGGACAGCCCATGATATCATGTGCTGTATTCACCACCCTCTGTAGAGACTTTCTGTCCGTGGCTGTCAAGCCAGCATACCACACTGTAATACAATATGAAAGGACACTTTCTATTGTGGACCGGTAAAAGGAGTTCATCAATTGTTGTTTAATATTATTCTTTCGCAAGACTCTGAGGAAATGGAGTCTCTGTTGGGCCTTTCTGACCACCTGAGTTACGTTGATTTTCCAAGTGAGGTCCTCACTAAGGTAAACACCCATGAATTTAAAGGAGGAGACTCTGTCCACACAACACCCCCCCCCCTATATACAACGGGGCAGATTCCCCTCTCTTCCTCCAGAAGTCCAACACCATCTCCTTTGTCTTACTACTATTTAGGTGCAAGTTATTCTCTGAGCACCATGTGGATACTTTTTGAACCTCCCCCCTGTACGCTGTTTCATCTCCACCTGCAAAATTAGGCCCAACAAGGAACTTACATGACTAATGTTTTAACGAGTTACAGTATCCCCAAAAATTATAACCAGGAACAATGATTCATATGGGATATATGGATGGAGCAGAAAAGAGGAATCAACCTTGGTAAATAAGAGCTGTCAGAAGATGTGCTTTCCTTCTAGCTTGTCTCCTCTTGATCAGAAAATAAACACAATCACACCCATTGGTGAAGTCATGACATCCTCCACCAGGTAGCAGGTAACTGATAAATATTTTACCTGCTGAGAGAGGACTCTAAACTCACAAGCACACTGTAAGATGAAAGATGCTATCTCATCTGGGTTCAAACATGCCAGAAATGTGGGAGCCTGCTGCCCCCCTCCCCTGTTATGTGAGATGCTGCCTGCATAACATGAAGAAGCAACTAGCAGTTAAAAGCTGCCCTTACGTGGGAGAGATTAACAGTGCGATAAAATACATTTTTTAAAAGAATTTTCTTTCCTATCTAGCATTGAGCTGGGGGGTGTGCCTGAATTAGTGATGGGGAAGAAATTTGGTTCAGTGCATGCTTAAGAGCAAACCTACCGCAGTTGAATTTCCCAAAATAATACGCAAACTGGAAAGCAGCCGCCTCCCCAAATTTGCCCTTTTACAGATGTCACCATCCTGTTCCCCAGCAAATTTGTGTACAGGAATGCATACACTGGGGTCAAGAATGCGCATAGAGCATCTATTAGTGAAGATTACATGCCAGAAATATATTAGGGAGAAATTGTTTTGCCAAAAGAAAAAGAGTGCATATTCAGAAAAAATCACAGTAAAATGCTGGTGAATTTTGACGAGGGCTTGCAAGAGAAAACCAAATCCAAAACCAAATGCAGTCCTCCAGGACACTCTATCTTACCCTCAGGACTCTCCAGGCACCACTTCCATCCCCAGACACCATCCTTCTTCCATCAGTATTCTGCCCAGGCCACACCTCTCCTTGCCTTTTGAGCCCTAGTATTTTTCCCTGGCTGAAATATGTCATTGAACTCTGATCATGCCTCCTAAAGCTTGTTGGAAAGAGGATAGAGATGAGTATGTGAGCATGTGTGTGCATACTCTCCAACATTTCTCCAATGAAAATAGGAAGATCCTATTTCATCATCATCATCATCATCATCTCATCATCATCATCATGATTGTACTGTTTATATCACGCCCATCGGAATGGGTTGCCCCAGGCACTCTGGGCAGCTTCCAACATATACAGTAAAGGTAAAGGGACCCCTGACCATTAGGTTCAGTCGTGACTGACTCTGGGGTTGCACACTCATCTCGCATTATTGGCCGAGGGAGCCGGCGTACAGCTTCCAGGTCATGTGGCCAGCATGACAAAGCCACTTCTGACGAACCAGAGCAGCACACGGAAATGCCATTTACCTTCCCACTTGGAGCGGTACCTATTTATCTTCTTGCACTTTGACGTGCTTTCAAACTTCTAGGTTGGCAGGAGCAGGGACCGAGCAATGAGAGCTCACCCCGTCGCGGGGATTTGAACCGCCGACCTTCTGATCAGCAAGCCCTAGGCGCTGTGGTTTAACCCACAGCGCCACTCATGTCCCCTAACATGTATATATGTTATATATACTGTATATATAACAGATACAGTATAACAACATAATAAAACATTATTAAACATTTTTTAAAATTTCCCTATACAAAGCTGCCTTCAGATGGTGAGGGGGTCGGATAACCCCATAACCTCCAACATTTCTCCAATGAAAATAGGGACGGACTAAGGAAAAACGGGACATTCTGGGATCAAATCAGAAACCAGGACGGTTTCGGTAAGCCCATGCCACATAATCGATCACATGGCATGGTGCACAAACACCATTTGGATAGCAATGCCCATCAGCTTTGTGGGGAAGTCCCCTCAAATATTTTATTGGGGGGCAAGGCCCCCTTGACCTCTAGCATCTGGCTCCTATGATCTTCAGCAAATGCCTGGCATAGGCAAACTTGGCCCTTCAGATGTTTTGGGACTATAACTCCCATCATCCCTAGCTAACAGGACCAGTCGTCAAGGATGATGAGAGTTGTAGTCCCAAAACATCTGGAGGGCCAAGTTTGCCTATGACTGGACTAAGCAAACATGAAGAAGAAGAGAGGAGAAGAGTTTGGATTTGATATCCCACTTTATCACTACCCGAAGGAGTCTCAAAGCAGCTAACAATCTCCTTTTCCCCTCCTCCCCCACAATAAAGACTCTGTGAGGTGAGTGGGGCTGAGAGACTTCAGAGAAGTGTGACTAGCCCAAGGTCACCCAGCAGCTGCATGTGGAAGAGCAGAGACGTGAACCCGGTTCCCCAGATTACTAGTCTACCACTCTTAACCACTACACCACACTGGCTCTCTTGCAGGGGAAGAGAATTTTGGAAGCATCCCTAGAGTTAGCCCATGCAGTCAAGTGTTTTAGCTGCAAAGAAGTGTCCATATCTCTGCTGTCAGTTCACAAATTGCATGAGATTCTGGTTTCACTGGCTCCCATGCACACATCCAACTTTATTGATTGGATCTGGTGGTGTAGGAGCAAATTTCCTAAGACAACCAGAGAGGCCGGCGCTCTTGCGGCCACATCCTAGAGCCTCCATCGCCAGAAATGCAAATTCCTACCTGAAGAGCAGCTCATGCATAAAACAGATAAAATTTAAGGACTCCGCAAATGTGTATAATGCAATTTATCAAGGAGATGCGCCCTGAGTTTAAACGCACACACTGGCGCGGAGGGGGAAAGAAAAATAAAAGGTCTCTTTGAAAATGATTACCCTGTCATCTAAGTCAACAACAGTGGTGCTGTGATAGAAGGCAGCAGTTTTGTCACATTGTTTTATCACTATAATTACATCAGGAACACAGTAACTGTCTGGGAAAGATAAGATTAAGTGAAGCTGCTCTTGTTAGGTTTCCTATTCATGGCTTTGGGATTTATAGGGTGGCTTCTTCTCTGGACACTGCACCCGATTACTTCCCGTGTGCTCAGAAGATCTCGCATCCCTTGAGTGGTACAATCAAGGGGTTTTCAACTAGTCTTCCATTTCATTAGAGCTGGAACCAAATGATAGCGAGGGGTGGACATGCCAGTCTATTTCGGGTTCAGTTTGCTCACAGTGGCATTCTGTTGCACAGCCACGTCACCCTGTGGAATTGTATTTTAAACAATTTAAAATAAATCTGCATGGAAATTAGCATTTAAATTCATAGGCAAACATGTACCTTTAAACTACATCTTTGTGTGGCAATGTCCTTCCCTCCCCAGGAAATAAGACACAAGACACGGTGAATAGATTGAAGTGGGTGAAAAGGCCACAACTTTATTGGTTTCGGATGTTGAGCGGTATTGGCTTAGGCATTGGACCCTAACCGACTATATCCGACTGTAACCCGTGTGTTACAGTCTGGGAGAAATTAACCACCAGAAAGGAGCCCAGTGATGTAGATCTACTGAGACACCTCCTGTGGCCACCGTTGGGAGGTGCTATAAGGCCCTGACCTCCGTAGGCCCAGGACAAAGCTACCGCCCCCGGAACCCCTTTAACGGGGTTAAATCTGCAAATTGCGGGCAGAGGATGACGCAATCTGCCCCCCCCATTTCTCTTATGCAAATTTCCAATGCCTAACCGCCAAACCAAGTTGTGACGAATTGCCATGAGGTAGGCGAAAAAACCAGTTTGGCTAGTCCAAGTGGAAAAAGTCCTACCCGGCCCCCCGGGCAACCGAGGCGACCGACCAAAGTCCACAGCAGCGTCGGCCTAACCTGCCTGACCTGCCTAGCCTAAGGGGCGGGAGGGTGGGTGATCTTCTAGCGCTGGGATCCGGAACGAAAGAGGACGTGTTCCCGCCGCGTCCCGGTTTAAAAGAGGGAAAGCCCCGCCCCGGCTGACCCGATTGGCCAGCCTGCTTATGACGTGGCGGGAACTCCCCCCTCGTGAGGGGGCTGAACTCTCAGCCCCCATCACGAGACTTCTGTCGGGCCAAGCCCACAACCCCACCTCCGTGTTAGCGGAAGTGGTTTTCTCAAAATATGAATCTTTTAAATGCACGTGGGCAACATCGTTCTGAGGTTGGTTTTTTAACAGTGCTGAAATATTCATTATTTATTATTCCTATTCATTACTTTTATATCCTACCTTTTCTCCTAATTGCTCAGGATTTCCCACTCTTCACAACAACACTGTGAGGCAAGTTAGGCTGCAAGGCAGTGTCTGGCCCAAGGTCATCCAATACAGTCCGTGGCTGAGCAATCTCCCAGGTCCTAGGCTTACATTCTCAAACCACTGCACCACACTGGCTCTGGAAGTGGGTAACCGAGGGTGCAAACCTATGGTCCATGGGAGGACATAACAGGTACCAAATGACATAGCAGAACTCCCTCTCCATGGGGAAGGGAGGGAAGGAAGTCCGCCTTTGAATGCTTCAATGTTGCAGGGGTAGAAAGGTCCACTGTTGTCATTCTGCCAACATCTTTGTTCCAGCAGTGGAAAGAAGGAAAAGGAGGCATTATGAACAGAAGGCGAGCCTGCCAGATCAGGCTAATGGCCCATCTAGTCCAGCATCCTGTCCTCACATTGACCACCTAGATGCCCAGGTGTAGCTCAGAAGGAAGGCCAGAGTGCATAAGTCCTCTCCTAAGGGGTGTCAGACAAATCAGTGGAGCCTTCCGATCTAAAAGCAGAGGGACATGGAGATTCCCATGGCCACAGTGATGAGGATGTCTTCGACTGCAAGTCTCTCTCCCTCCCATTAGCTTTTGCCCATCTTGAGCAATATGACTGCCTCCGACTCCTTTGACTGCTGCTGCTGCCAAGAATTGACCTGCACCTTGTTCTGGAGACCCCCTACTTGCACATGCCCCCCTGGGCTGATTCCTGATGGGCCCCGAGACACAATGGGCATGACTAACCATTGGCCCCAAAAAGCATGCAGAAGAAATAATGCAACATGTGAGAAAATGATCCTGATTGTATGGATTTGCATAATTCATACAGCTCACGGGATTTTGCATTTCTTGCAGCAGCATGATTTTGATTGCCTGGGTACAGAACTGACAATTCAGCCCTTACCATTTTTGTTGTTGCTATTTTGAGGGGGGGCAGGGAGAAGCTCCCCTAAATATTTTTCTGATAAAACCTTCCAGTTTCATGTGGAATGAACAGCTCCTTAAAAGTGGGGAGCAGACCAGCTTTAATTTACACCGTACAGAGCCACTGCCTGCTGAACCGGTCATCAGGAGAACAGCACAGTCAAGAGATGTTGAGGGTCATGGAAACATTAGCTTTCTCCCTCATGCAAGCTGAGCACCATGCAAAAGCTTGCATCATTATGCAGAAGTGTTTTGTTCAAGGCATTCATTATTTTCCACCTCCCCGGGTCTGCCTGCACTCTGCCAAGAAGGCTCAGCTTGAGATTAAAAATGGCAAAACCCTTGAAGAAGTATGGCCATCTGGGAAATTATCAGCTATGTTTCAGAGTGTAAAAACCCTTTTGTGGGAAAATATATCCTTTTATATCCATGAGTAGGAGAGACCCAGTTACTTGCAACCAGTGTTTCAGAATAAACAGTGTAAACATACACATCACCTCCACCGATTTGAGGAGCACTGACAAAATTGTATGGTTGCCCAAGGGTAAAAAACTAGACTGTGCACCAGATCTAGCTGTATCCTGGATTGAGAACTGAATCAGACCGATTCGGGTCAAACTGGGATCTGGTCAGATTGGGTTGAAGCATCCCTGGGTTGCCCAAGGTGAGACATCAGTTCCACCCAGTGTGATCCTAGGCTGTCCAAAGGGGAAGGCATATCCTGCATGTGTCTCCTTTTCTCTCTCCTCTCAACTGGGCATGCTTAATTTAGAGTTAAAAGAGGCACTCTGTAAGGCTCCTAAATTGCTTTGGGGCCTGCATACAGTTTCTGTTGAATTGGCTGCAGATCATCCCAGGTCAGATTGGGGCCACGTTAAAGCACCGCATTGGGTGCTGAATTGAATCAGGGAGCTGTATCCCTGAGCATCATTTTCATCATAGGAACACAGGAAACTGCCTTTTATTGATCCAGACCATTGGTCCATCAAGGTCAGTATCTGCACTGACTGGCAGTGCCCCCCTCTGAATTTCAGACAGATATGTCTCCTAATCTTATATGGAGATGCCGGGGATTTAACCTGGGACCTTCTGCATGCAAAGCAGATGTTCTACCCACTGGGATACAGCCCTTTGTCAAGATTCTTTCAATGTATCATACATCAGATTTATCTCTTGCTAAGATTCTAGTGACAGATCTACAACACATTAAAACCAGCTTCTTTCTTCTCAGTTCACTCCCTCACTCCCACCTATAAACACACGCCAGTCTCTGAATAATAATAATAATAATAATAATAATAATAATAATAATATGTTATTATTTATACCCCGCCCATCTGGCCAGGTTCCCCCAGCCACTCTGGGCGGCTTCCAACAAAACATTAAAATACAGAAATCCATCAAACATTAAAAGCTTCTCTAAACCGGGCTGCCTTAAGATGTATGTTGCATGAAGATTGCTATGTCCTCCCTGCACTACAAATTATGAATTACTGCTAGTAGGAGACTGAAGTCCCTTAAAAGTCACAGCCCCATCCGTAAGCCACAAAACTGGGTGGCAAATATTTCTATTATCAAATTCACGGTTGGCATAGAAAGGGGTTTCCCAAACTTTTGTTGGACTACAACTCCCATCACCCCTAGCTAGCTTGACCCAAGGGTCAGGGATGGTGGGAAATGTAGTTCCCAAGTTTGGGAACCCTGGGCTAGAGCCTTGGAGCATTGCAATAGGACCTGGGAGACCAGAGGTCAAAGCTCCATTCAGCCATGAAGCTTCCTGTGTCAACTTGGGCTAGTCTCTGCCTCTCAGCCTAATTTACCTCACAGGGTTGTTGTAAGGTTGAAATGGAGATGGGGAGAACCATGTAGACCACGTCGAGCTCTTTGGAGGAAAGATGGGATATAAGCACCACCACCAAAAAAAAAAAGAATTTAAAAAAATTCAACTGGCTGGTGGCTACCAACTCATGCCTTTTGCTTGCCTGGATGGAGGAGAGAGAGAGAAGTGTGTGTAAAAACTAGTCTACCGTACACCCATTTACACCCACTGCTTCTTCAGCTATTGCCAATGGCCCCACTCCCCTGTGGCCCCCAGAAAGCTGTTCAGAAGGGAATGTTGCCCTTGGGCTGAAAAGGGCCCCCTAGCTGCTGTAAAGTCTTGCATGTGTGTCTGCAGCCCTTGACTTCTCCTGTTCATTGTGAAAAATTCAGACTTATTTGATCCCTGAATTTTTTTTTCTGCGGTGACCTAGATGGCCAGTGAGAGCAGCAGGTCCTCTTACTGTTTTGCAACTCTTATGACTTTTGGAGCATCACACTCTCCCTTCCTATCATGCCTAATGGAGCCATTGAGCTAAAGGAATAATCTGACCTGCTTCCTCATACATGGTCCCATGTATTCACCCAGTGTCGCCCCTGAAAGATATCTGGAGAGCTGGTGGTGTCAGAAGTGAGACAAGCATGAAATCACTCTCCACCACAAAACAGAGAGCGTCCCAGGTAAGGTTATCAATTGATTTGGCTCTCGTTCATTGTGTTCACCTGCAAATGCCTCCGAAAGATAACAACAGATTTCTTTACAATCGGCATTCTGTTCTTGTCTGCTCCAGAGCAGTAAACCTGGAAAACTCAGGATAATCTATATTTTGGTGAAGATGGGCTAATAAGTGAGCATGCAGTTGGCTTGTGCATGACGGCAATCCAGTCGAAGGCGGGGGCGCAAAAGAAGATAGCCCTATCCGGTTTCCCCGACATTGTTTACTGTTGCCTCCTGCGAAGGCGTCAGATGAAATATCCTCTTGTCTGAAGTTAGCAGCGACAGCACAGTTAAGGATGATCCGTCATGCCATGGAGCTTTATCATGGTAATTACATCAGGAACAAGTTTACTGTTTGAAAAAGAAGCGAGATTACAAGAAGCAATCCACCAAACCGGCAGTGGCGACACAGCAAAGAGATATGCAGCGGAGGAGAGGAAGGAATATGTTACATAGATCAGGCGGCAACGAGATTTGTAGAAATCGGAGGCACACCCTGTAGATATTGCAGCAGCAGCACGCCAGCCACTTTCTGGTGGTTTGAAATACAGTGGTACCTCGGTTTATGAACTTAATCTGTTCTGGAAGTCCATTCTTAAACCGAAGCTGTTCTTAAACCAAGGCGCGCTTTCCCTAATGAGGCCTCCTGCCGCTGGCGCCCTTCCACCATTTGGCTTCCATTTGTAGACCGAGGTAAAATGATCAAACTGGGACACTACTTCCGGTTTTGCGGAGTTCATAAACCAAATAGTTCGTAAACAGGGCTGTTTTTAAACCAAGGTACCACTGTACTGGAACCCCAGACCATCCAAGGAAGTTGAACATTGAGACTCTCAGGACAGACTAAAGAAAGTACTTCTATATGCAACACATATGGGATTTGCTTCTAGAAGAGGATTAGACAAATTCAAGAAGGTTAAGGCTTTCAGTGGCTACTAGCCACAATGGCTGTGTTCTACAAATGGGGAGAGTGCTGTTGTGCTTTTGAGTGGTATGTGGTTGGCCAAGGTGAGGATAGGATGCTGAGCTGGATGGGTCATTGGCCTGATCTAGCAACTTCTGATTTGCTTATGATGGCACACCATTAGGTGGCTAGGGCCAACTGCAGTGGTCCATTTAAAGGGTCAGGGAGAATTAGGGCTTGGTTTGCATTTTAATGTGAACCTATCAAATCCACACTTTCTGAAAGAATGCACAAACCAAAACAAAGCTATCCCTCGATACCTGCAGCCCTCCAAATTTTGCTATGCAGTTCTTCAAGCAAAGCAAATGTTTTAGAAGAATGCATATATTAAAGGAAGGAGTGCATCATATATTCATGGTAAGCAACATACAAAAATGCATCATGGTCTGGGAAGATCGTTTGCAAAAAATATGCACGTTAGGCAAAATTGCATAACAGTAGCGAGTGTAGCAAATGTCTAACAAATTTTTCAAGAGGATTTAAAAACAAAATTGCAAACTGATGTGGAAACTGAATTTAAATTAGAAAAATCAGAAACTCGGAGAACCCAAAATAGAGAAACTGTAATAGACAATGTCCATTCATCCCTAGTCCTTTCCCAAGAAGATTGTCACCCTCCAATCCTAACGGGGAAATAATGGAGTGACGGGGATGCAGGGATGATCTGAGACAGGGTGCAGATCCACACCATATATTTAAAGCACATCCAATGCACATTGAAAGCACGTGACTTCATCCAAAAAATCCTGGGAAGTGCAATTTGTTAAGGGTGTTGGGAATGTGTAGCTTTGTGAGGGGGTAATTGGAGAAGATCAGTCTACATCCCAATACCAAAGAATGGCAGTGCCAAAGAATGCTCCAACTACCGCACAATTGCGCTCATTTCACACGCTAGCAAGGTTATGCTTAAAATTCTACAAGGCAGGCTTAGGCAGTATGTAGACCGAGAACTCCCAGAAGTGCAAGCTGGATTTCAAAGGGGCAGAGGAACCAGAGACCAAATAGCAAACATGCGCTGGATTATGGAGAAAGCTAGAGAGTTCCAGAAAAACGTCTACTTCTGCTTCATTGACTATGCAAAAGCCTTTGACTGTGTCGACCACAGCAAACTATGGCAAATTCTTAAAGAAATGGGAGTGCCTGATCACCTCATCTGTCTCCTGAGAAATCTCTATGTGGGACAAAAAGCTACAGTTAGAACTGGATATGGAACAACTGAGTGGTTCAAAATTGGGAAAGGAGTACGACAAGGTTGTATATTGTCTCCCTGCTTATTTAACTTATATGCAGAATTCATCATGCGAAAGGCAGGACTAGATGAATCCCAAACCGGAATTAAGATTGCTGGAAGAAATTTCAACAACCTCAGATATGCAGATGACACAACCTTGATGGCAGAAAGTGAGGAGGAATTAAAGAACCTTTTAATGAGGGTGAAAGAGGAGAGCGCAAAATATGGTCTGAAGCTCAACATCAAAAAAACCAAGATCATGGCCACTGGTCCCATCACCTCCTGGCAAATAGAAGGGGAAGAAATGGAGGCAGTGAGAGATTTTACTTTCTTGGGCTCCTTGATCACTGCAGATGGTGACAGCAGTCACGAAATTAAAAGACGCCTGCTTCTTGGGAGAAAAGTAATGACAAACCTAGAAAGCATCTTAAAAAGCAGAGACATCACCTTGCCAACAAAGGTCCATATAGTTAAAGCTATGGTTTTCCCAGTAGTGATGTATGGAAGTGAGAGCTGGACCATAAAGAAGGCTGATCGCCGAAGAATTAATGCTTTTGAATTATGGTGCTGGAGGAGACTCTTGAGAGTCCCATGGACTGCAAGAAGATCAAACCTATCCATTCTTAAGGAAATCAGCCCTGAGTGCTCACTGGAAGGACAGATCGTGAAGCTGAGGCTCCAATACTTTGGCCACCTCATGAGAAGAGAAGAATCCTTGGAAAAGACCTTGATGTTGGGAAAGATGGAGGGCACTAGGAGAAGGGGACGACAGAGGACGAGATGGTTGGACAGTGTTCTCGAAGCTACGAACATGAGTTTGACCAAACTGTGGGAGGCAGTGGAAGACAGGAGTGCCTGGCGTGCTCTGGTCCATGGGGTCACGAAGAGTCGGACTAAACAACAACAACTACTACTACTACATTTCCTGGAATTCTTTGGTGGAAGTCAATATATATCACATTTCATCCAAAGATTGCAGGGTACTTCACAATGAAAAACAAATGAAAATGAAAGCACAAAATACAGAATTAAAAATAAAAATAAAACCCAAACCAATAAGAAGAGAAGAAGAAGAGTTTGGATTTGATATCCCGCTTTATCACTACCCGAAGGAGTCTCAAAGCGGCTAACAATCTCCTTTTCCTTCCTCCCCTTCAACAAACACTCTGTGAGGTGAGTGGGGCTGAGAGACTTCAGAGAAGGGTGACTAGCCCAAGGTCACCCAGCAGCTGCATGTGGAGGAGCGGGGAAGCAAACCCGGTTCCCCAGATTACGAGTCTACCGCTCTTAACCACTACACCACACTGGCTCCCACAAACACATTTAAAAGGGCATATATGGTTATAGAGAAACAGAGGTGTCACTGGTCATCAGCTTCCTCATTAGTGTTGCTTTTCAGAACTCAACAGGGATGAGAAGGATGTGGACAAAAGTAGAATGAGTTGGCCTTGTCTGTCATTTGCTCTGGCTCCTCCTACTGTTTGAACTTCCTGCCTTCTATCCCACCAGTCCCCCGATGACCACTATTGATTACCTAGTCTGGAACAGTTTCTTCATCAACGGTGTCATATTCTTACAGCATGATGTTCTCCTGCATTCTTACTACAACACTGGCAATCTTCCACTGTCCCTGGAGGTGGCAAGCTGGTTTAGGAGGTGTATTACAGGACTGTGCCACACAAACATAAATTCTCCCTTGTCACTCACTTCCAGAAAGCAGCAGAAACTTAGCCCCCATTTGGAAAGGCAGTAATATTTTTGGGAAACTGGGGTTGGGGAATTTTGGTCCATCCTTAACTCGCAGTGCTAGCAATAAGTGGTAGTTATATTTTATGAGATCTTTTCGGTAGCATTCAAAAATGTATTTCTTTACTTCTTTAACAGGTTATTTCAATCTTTCTTTTAAAGAAACTTTCAGAGCCTATCTCTCGTAGGCTTGCTGCTGACAGCCCATGTTTGTTTTATGAACCGCACTCCATGCCAATGTAAGATTTATGATAACAGAGGTGAATATACTGCAAGGCTTATTAACCAAACTGGGCACTGTTCTAAGGCATTTTCCACATTCAGCAAAAACTAAACAGGAGACCATTCCTCTGTTTGGAACAGTTATTTGTTTAGAGACGGCCATAGTGTATCCTTGAGAGAAGATGAAATGGATTGACTCATGCTTTATTATATGTGTCAACCACCCAGGCTGATGATGTAGGAGAACTGTTCCCTTCCCAGAAGTCTTTCACTTGGAGGAAATATAGGACTGGACATGCATCAGTAATGCTGAACCTCTACCATGACCCCTCAACTCAACTCACCACTGAATTATTTAAGGAAGGGGGGGCCATTTAGGGAGGAAGACTGTAAAAAGATATGAAAAACCATGATGGATGAGGCTGAAGGCCTTCTGTTCTTATGGTAGCAAGACCAGAACACAACAGCCTTCTCTCTTCTAAGGATGTCCAGCCACGGGTATTCATAGGCATCATAAGCCAGATGGACCAATATTCTGACTCAATCAACATAGGACAGTTTCCCATGTTCTAAATCAGCCTTCTCCATGGGATTTGTTATAGCCCAGTGCTTTTGTTCTAAAAAAAAATGTTTAGCAGTACAGTGGTACCTCTGGTTAAGAACTTAATTCGTTTCAGAGGTCCGTTCTTAACCTGAAGCTGTACTTAACCTGAGACACCACTTTAACTAATGGGGGCTCCTGCTGCCGCTGTGCTGCTGGAGCACAGTTTCTGTTCTCATCCTGAAGCAAAGTTCTTAACCTGAGGTACTATTTCTGGGTTAGTGGAGTCTGTAACCTGAAGTGTTTGTAACCCGAGGCACCACTGTACAGTACTCTCATTTTGACTCAAGAACCATTTTATAGTTAAATCGGAAAAAAATAATAGAGTAAATGGGAAAAAGCACTGCCTTTAGCTCAGCATCCAGCAAAAAAGAGAGAGAGGGTGGGAGACTGTGGTCCCTCAGCGACTCGGCGTTGAGAAGAAGCCACCTACATCCAAACAACAGCAGCAGCTGTAGTCGCGCCAAGCTGTGTCGGGGACTTTGTGTCCATTGGGGGGGGGAGGAGAGAGAGCAGGTAGCCCTCTTAAGATGTGCACGCACGGGCACCGCCACACATCCCTCACACCCTCTCACAGAGCCTCTGCTCAACATCTCCCATCCTGGGGACGCCCATTATGACCCGCTGATAGGCCGCCAAGCCTGCAGGCCGCTTCTATTCAGGCTTAGGTGCACACGCGCACGCCTAGGGAAAAGCGGTGCAGGGGGGAGCGGAGAGAGAGGACACCGCTGGCAGAGTCCTCTCAGTCACTCTGCTCGGAGATCCTGAGGAGAGGGAGGTGGGGGTGGTGCGTCTGTTTCTCTAGATGCCAGTGCGCCCCGCCCCCCTCTCCCAAAGCCCAGCCAGTGCACAAAGAAGAAGAAAAGGAACCCATCCACAAAGAGAACACATTGCGCTCTTTCTGCAGGGCACCTAAGCTATGCAAATCCCTGCTGCTGCTCCACATGTTTAGGGGTACGCGTACCCTTGTGTACCCCCAGAAAAAAAGCACTGTTATATTCCATAAGAACATAAGAAGAGCAGTATTGGATCTGGCCAGTGGCCCATCAACCCAGCATTCTGTTCTTACAATTTCCAGCCAGATGCCTATGAGATGCCTTCAAGCAGGACCCAAGTGCAACAGTATTCTTCCCACTTGTGAGTCTCAGCAACAGGTGTTCAGACCCATTGTTAAAACCATGTTTATGGCAGACAATCTTACTCGGATACGAGTGATCGCCAAAGAAGAAGACGACTGCCTTCAACAGTGGTGAACTTAGCCGTCGTTGCTCATTGGTTGATACCCATATCCTCTATCAGTTTTCACAATACTGTCTTGAAAACATCCAAGTTGGTGGCCACTTCTTCATCTTACGTTGGAAGAACCCTGCCAAAGACTCATCTGGTCCAGGATCATGTTCTGATGGTCCAACCTACAGGAAGTCTGCAAGCAGAACCTGAGAGCAACAGCTCTCTCCTCACTTGCTACGCATTTGCAGAAACTGGTATACAGTTGACATACTGCCTCCAAGAGTGAAGGGAGATCTTAGACATCCTGGCTAGTAGCCACTGGCAGCTCTGTCTCCCATGACTTTGTCTAATTCTGTTTTTTTATCTAGAAGAAAGGAGGGGAAAACCAGACAAAGGAGGATCAACTATGCATTTATTGTAATGTGCCATTTTGCCCCAGGATTCTGAAAAATAGGTGAAGTCTGCTAGGGAGCCAGGAGGGAAGAAAAATGCAAAGGCAGCATGTGAAAGGAATCCCTATGCATTGATTATCCTTATTCCTTCCACACACAAAAGGGCACCTGAAATACTAAAGGCCTCTCACATAAATGGAAGTGGGCTGTTAGTGCCATGGAGCGTACTCTGCTTGCTTTCTTACGGAGAGAGAAAATTGGGATTTTGCAGCCATTTCATGAAAAGGTCAGGAGCGGGCTGATTGCTGCACCCTTTTTGTACATTTCCCTTAATGCTTCTGGGTAAAATATGCAGCAGCCCTAATCCTTAACATTTACACCCGAGCAGCTGCCTGCTGTATTAGAGCAGCATTCCAGCAATTCCAGAGAAACTGCATTGATTTCAGTACAAGGAGAAAGGGTTGGATCCAGACTCAGTTGAACTTAGTTTCCTTTGAGGTTTATTTATCCACAAGCAGCTTTTTACATGCTGCCATTCGGGAATTGTGAGAAACCAAACCGTCGTTGTAGTTTTGAAATCAATGCTTCCGATTGGTGCAGTTTTGAAAAGTTCAGCCTGACACCTTGATCTCAGGAAGCATCACATAAGATTTGGTTGCTCTATCTTAAGAGGTGTCCGAATGCAAACAAACAAGCAACTTTTCAAAATAAATAGTGGATAGATTTATTTCCATTTATGAATCACTTCCTGTAAAACAAAGCAATCGAACAATAAAAAGCACCAACACTTAAAATAATAAAACAATTTAACATGTACAAACAATTAAAACAATTTCACATATAAAAGGATTTTAACACCAATAAAGATACACACTGTGATTAAAACAAATAATAATCTCCACTTAGAAAGCGTGTTGAAAAATGAAGGTCTTCAATATGTGCCAAAATACATTAGAGACCCTGCCTGTCTGATGTGTAACAGGACTTCCAAAGGATGGGTGCTGCCACACTAAAAGCCTGATTCAATGGGAAATCAATGGGACATGTTTGTCATGATTCAAGCCCCATTGATTTCACTGGGCATTGAAGTTTAATTGAACAAGCCTGAATCCAGCATATAAGAATTAACAATGGTCCTTCAGACGAACAGTCCATCTAGTCTACCATTCTGTTTCTGCAGTGGCCAACTACATAGATACCTTTAGGAAGCTCACCAGCAGAGTGGAATAGAGTGGAGGTGTTGGTGAAGGCAAGGGACACAACAGAAATTCTTGTCTGAATTTTTCCCCAGCTGCTGGTGTTCTGAATTAATAGTCTTGTATCTCAATTGGGACCACCACTCAGTGGAAGAGGATTTGCTTTGCATGCAGAAGGTCCCAGGTCCAATCTCCGGCACCTCCAGGTAGGGCTTGGAATACCTTCTGTCTGGAACCCTGGAGAGCCACTATCAGTCGGTGTGCACAATACTGAACTAGGTGGAACAATGCTCTGACTCAGTGTAAGGTAGCTTTCCTGTAGTTCTGTGTAAGCCGTCCCTAGCTCCGAGATCTGCAAATGTGATTTTGGAGGCAGATCAACAAACTCATACCAAGTTCAGAAACTTGAGGGGGGGAAAGACATTGCAACGCTTCAACAACTAAGTGAAGAAGGATGTTAGGAACCAAATAAAAATAACCATTCATTAGCTTCAAAGGCAGAATGAAATCACAAGAAGCTGTTCAGGAAGCTTTCCACGAACAGAAGAGTGACTATATCAGCAACACTTCAACATACAGCGTTTGTTCTTCGCTGTGAAATTCTAAAAGCTTCCAAGGCACCTTTTACTCTCAAGCCAAAGATGTCATCAAAGGAGAAGCAAACTTTCATGCACTTAGTGTAGGTGGCCCAGATCCAAGATGAGAAAACACTGAGATACCAAGAACTCATCATCGCACTAAGATGTTGTAATGTAACCAATGGGTATGTGCAAATGATCAAACCACAACCAATTTGCTGGTGAAATGGAAAATATCACTAGCATCAGGAAGGTCCTTGGTAAAGGTAAAGGTAAAAGTACCCCTGACCGTTAGGTCCAGTCGCAGATTTGCTCTGTCCACTTTCACATCTGCTCTCATGGGAGTAAATTCCATAATTTAACTCTGCAATGTGTGAAGAAATACTTACTTTTGTGACTTTTCCCCAGGGTCCCTCACATCTTGGGCCAGCCGTGAACCCATGCACACACCAACAATATATGCACAGTGCATCAAACTTATTTATTTATTGCAATTATGTCCCACCTTTTTCTCCAAGGAGCTCAAGGTGGTGTACTCTCCCTCCTCATCTACTCCCCACAATAACCCTGTGAGGTAGGTTGGACTGAGAAGCAGGGACTGGCCCAAGGTCACCCAGAGAGCTTCATGGATGAGCTGGGAATTGAGTCCATGTCCTATTCTGGCACTCTAAACACCACACCATACTGCCTCCTGTCGTCCAGTCCAGTGCCTCTCACCTCACACCCCCAACAGCAAGTCCCACCAAAGTTTTTCTGGCTCCAGTCCCTTTCTCCAACCATCTGCACTCAAGGGTGCCATTGGAGAAAGTGCGGCTGCAGAGCTGCAAGGCTGCCCGGTGACTCATCCCATTGTCTTCTATGAAGTGCTAATCGAGGTATTTGAGTTACCGACTGGAAACTCGCATTCTTTTAATTGACTCTGCACTCTCCTTTCCCTTGATGAGTCATTCCAAGAGATATTAGCCAAATGAGAAGCAAGTGCTTGGTTTTGATTATGTGACTCAATTCAATGATTTGGAAGGTATTCATGCGTTGCTGAAATATAAATTAAGGATGAGAGGATCTCTCTCCACCCCTTCCACATTTCATTCCTTTATCGTTCCTCTGGTTCCTTCTGCCCTCAACCTGCTCCCACTGAAAGCTGGTTTAGCGAAGAGAATTTGCAAAAATTGCAAACTTCATTTGTAATGGTAACTATGAGAGAAGTTGCCTTTTCGAACGATGCTCCTGTTCAAACGGGAGTGTGTTCTCTCTCTGGGGCTAGCTGACTAGTCTTGCTTTCTTTGTGGCAGAAACTGCCAGGAGTGAAGCGGGTACTAGGTGCAGGTCAGCAATGACTCACACCTGGCCTCGGTCCAGTATACCTGAAGGAGCGTCTCCACCCCCATCGTTCTGCCCAGACACTGAGGTCCAGCGCCGAGGGCCTTCTGGCGGTTCTCTCACTGCAAGAAGCCAAGTTACAGGAAACCAGGCAGAAGGCCTTCTCAGTAGTGGCACCCACCCTGTGGAATGCCCTCCCACCAGATGTCAAAGAGAACAACTACCAGACTTTTAGAAGACATCTGAAGGCAGCCTTGTTTAGGGAAGCTTTTAATGTTTGATGGATTACTGTATTTTCATATTTTGTTGGAAGCCGCCCAGAGTAGCTGGGGAAGCCCAGCCAGATGGGTGGGGTATAAATAATAAATTATTATAATATATTATTATTATTTTAACTGTTTCCCATCACCACCTGTAATGGCAATATTAATGGCAAATTCTCTCTCTTAATGGCTTGGGTATCATCCCCATTTTTTTTTTCATTTTTAACTGATATATAGGAAAATAATAATAATAATAATCAGAATTTCAGCCAGACATGCCATACAGTGTACCCCATACTGCTGTTATAAAATATCAGTGGCACAAATTAAGGACTATTAATACAAGTTAATGAGCATCTTTCTACATCTCTTTGCAGTATTACCATCTAAACAAGATGAAAACATCCAGGGATAGTCCATATAATAAGTTGAGAACATGCACTAGAACAACTTCTTTTGTGGTAACCTGACATCCATATTTGCTGATTCGCTGGTGAAAGCTTGCACTGCTTCATTTGTGATAAAAGGCTGTCAAATACCATTTTTCAGTCTACTTGATGTAGCCTTGCCCCACAGTATTGTGGATAAAAAATGGCAGCTGGCACAAAAAAATAGCAGCCTCAGTGCTTTTATTTTGTTATAAAAATATGATTTTATTCAAATTGGTATTTGCAGAGAGGGAAGGCAGTGGAGGCTAAAAATAAGTAACATGACACTCAGGGCAGGGTGGTTGAGTAGGAAAATGACTGTGTAACGGAGCATTTTGGGACTTATGAACAGTTTTTGTTATAATGGTGCGTGTTTGCTCTTTCCTCAAGCAGAGAGGAATTTTGGGCCAACGTCGATCAACAGCTGCTGTCTGAGGTGATAGCAATTTGCCCCTTTTTTAATTTTGTGAGGCAAGAAGGAAAACACCATCGATTTGGCAGCACACTGCCATTTTAGTAAACAAGACTTCCTTTTCCTTCAGAAAGTGAGATGTCACAACTAAAGACCCCATTAGCACCTTGTAATCACTGCTTTCCATCAGATGACCAAACAAAGGCCTGTTCAATATTTTCAATAAAAAGCAACTTGGCAAGGAGCTTCTGAACAAGGCAGGGACGTCGCTAGCTGATAAGAACCACTTTGCTCTGGCTCTTAAAAGCTGATTCAGGGGGAAAAAAACAGGGAACTCTATCCCAGAAAATTCCATAGTTCCATAGTTTAACTATGCACAACATAGTTAAGGAAGTACTTTCATTTACCTGCCCTGATTCTTCCAACTAAAGGGGATTTCCCCAACCGTCCGGAGCAGGTGTGAAGATGATACAGACCACTCTGGTGAGGGGGAGAGGATGGAGAAGTCCCATTGTGCTAGTAGGGGACTCCTATTTCACTGTATCTGAAGAAGTGAGCATGCACACGAAAGCTCATACCAAAATGAAAACTTAGTTGGTCTTTAAGGTGCTACTGAAGGAATTTTTTTATTGTGCTAGTAGTAATTCTTGTGCTGACTGGATCACTTAATATCATCCCATATTCCTGGAAGATTTGGAAGATGGAAGCAGAGTAATTTAATGCATTATTCTCCTTCCCCAAGACATGACGGTGACTGCCTGCAAATGGGAGCCTCCTCCCCGCCCCATGTGCTCTAATACTGCACATTGCTTTGTAGCTTCAGCTAGATCCCATTAGACTTAATAGGAGCAGATTAAGGGATCTGTCACTACAATTAATGGATGCTCGGGTGATAATCTAAACGGTTTTTACCGTGTGTATCTTTTAAAAACAATGCAAAGGAGATGAAACACGATCTGTCTACACGCTGATGTGGATAATGTCCAGCTGCTTTTTTTTTTTTTTTTTACAAAGCCAAAGCTGGTTTTGAAGTTGGTGCGTGGAGGAATGGATATCAGAATTTTGCTCTGATGCTTGTCCCCTTGTGAAAATGCTGCTAAATAAATGCAAGCAAACAAAGGGGGGGGGGAGGGAATACTATTTGGTTTGGAATGATTTATTATAGAGTTATTGTTCATATCCCCAAAGCATGACACTTCAAATCAGATCTCCGTTTTGTTTCTTGGCAGGAAAGCTATTCTCCAGTTTTGGCACTTATCCCACTGCATCCTTCCTGATCTGTCAAATCCTATGACTAGCTGGGATGGACAAAAATGGCAGGTGAGGCAGCCATAGGTATAGATAGATGGATCACTCAATCTGTTTCCAGTTTGAGTCCATATTGCACGTGCTCATTCATACATCTTTTTCATCCTATTTCCAATGATGATCATCATTATTTCAAACCATCTAAAACCCATCCATATGGGTTTCTTCTCTATTCCCCCTCCTTAGCACAGAAGGGTGGATTAAAAGGGACTTTTGCTTTTTGGGATTTAAAAACAAAAACCTCTGCCATTTGTTTCCCGAAGCAAGATTCCACCTTCAGCCGATCTACTGATTTGTTTTAGAAATGTAATTTTTGGCTCACTTTATGCTACATGTGTTGGTGGTATAGAAGTTTTCATGAGTAAATAAATAAATATTTGAGCAGCATCTCATCCAGATTGACCCTAACTAGCTCCTGTATGGGAGTCCAGCATACATATGCTTAAGAAAAGTTTCCATTCAGTGGGTAAAGGTGATGAGACTTGAGTCAAGGAGGGCCATTCAATTTCACTTGTTTTCCTGTTCCCAGAATCCTGTTTTCTGTTTGGGAAAAGCATTCTAAGGACTGAGGGTAACAAAGAAGAGTTTCATTGAGACGAATTTCTCTTGGAGCGTGATGCAATTAATGGGTGCACCTCTCTAATTAAGGCTGCGGTGTGTCCCCAGCTGTTGAGATGAACTAATATCTTCAGATTCTGCCTTAAAAAACTGGGGAAAGTAAACAAATCTAATGACCCGCGTCCTCTGAGGATTCTACTTACAAAGCTAAGGGGCCTTCAACATCTAGTACAGCCTTCTCCAACTCTGCAGCCTCAAAAATGTTGGGGCTACAACTCCTATAATCCCTGACCATTGGCCATGCTGATTGGGGCCAATGGGAATGGAAGTCCAAAACATCTGGGGGGCAACCAAATTGGAGAAGATTAATTTAGTTCAATATGCATCCTGGAAGTGGATAAGTACTTAGAAACTATAATCTGGACTTCAGCTTGCATCCCCTATTGACATATCCCGAATTGACCGGGTGCTGACCGCCCCCTTGCTTATCCACACATGCCCCTTATGGAATCCAACTTCAAAAGAGACAGCTCTACTATGTGCTTCTGTCTCTTGATCGTCAATTGCTTTGCTCTGTTACAGGGGTGGCTAACCTTTGGTGCTCTAAATGCTGATGGACCATTGCGCCCATCATCTCTGCCCGTGGGCTTTGCTGGCTGAAGCTGATGAGAGTTGTGGTCCTACAGCCTCTGAAGGGCATTGGCTTCAGGAATTAATACAGTGCTTTGTTATTTACACACACACACACACACACACACACACACACACACACACACACACACACACAAGCTTATGCTCCAGCTTTTGACAAGACAAATGAAATATGCTTCTGTTAGGTTAAACAAAGATGGAGCATCTCCATGGATGTTGGAGGAGCAGGGAGCTCACACACATTTGCAACATCATAACCAAACTGTGAAAACCATTTCTATAATAAGGAGCATGTTGTTACATGGAACAATTAGTTATACTTGGAGCATATGTTGGCAAGGGAAGCTTTGTGTTGGCTGGATTCTGTTGCAGAAGAACCCCAGTGTTATGCAGAGTAGGGCTTCTCAGAGAGAGCAAGAGCAAAAAGGAAGATTTGGATCATTGCAAGTGGGGACCTTCTTTTTCCTGGGGCTTGTGCTGGGAACAACATATGAGGTGGGCCTGTGCGACGTAAGAAGTCCCCACCTTACGCCTTTTGTTTCCAAACCTCTCAAATTATAAAAAGCACTAATAGGGATTTCTGAGGTAACACTAAACCTCTCCACTCTTCCCTATAGCCTTATTGTAATCCCCCTATCCCTTGTGGGTTTTACAAGTAAAATGAGAGTACTTTTCCAGCCCCAAACGTGGCCCAGTATCTTCTTAATCTCTGGGGTGAATATGAGACTATTCTTAGTGTACAAACCAGTAAGGGGTTCTCCTCACTTGAGCTTTCCCCACTGTGAAGCTTTCCTCCCTCCCAAGGAAACTTTGTGTCACCCTTGAACCAGTCTCCCTCTTCCTCCCCCTCTCGGAGCACTCAAGGGACAACAAACTATCCTTTCTGCCTTGGATAGGGGTTTTGTCCTTTTAATGAGTATCCCCACCAGATGAGCAATAGATACCTCTGCTGGAAAGATCACACCGACGATAGTTTAAATCAGCGTTTCTCAACCGCTGTTCCGCGGCACACGCTGGCTGGTGTGCCGCGACGTGCGGCGACGAGAAGGGTGATTTGCATTGTCACGTGCCTGGCGGCCGCCAATACTCAGCGCTAACCCGCCGGAAAGGAAGCCGGCCGGGTCACGACGCGGAGCGAGCACAGCTCTCAACAGCCACCACCACGGGAGGGTGGTTTTAGACAAACTTAAAGAAGCTGGCTGGATGAGCTCAACCTGAAACTTGCTGAGCAAAGGATTGTGCTGGCAGAGAAATCAGCGGCTTGTGAAGCCTTATTACAGGAGATTGCAACCAACACAGCAATTGGCAAGTGTTTCTTACAGTCATAATTATATAGTCAATATAGGGCGGCACAGAGTTAATTTTTTTAAACTTTTTAATGGTGGTGTGCCTCGTGATTTTTTTCATGGAACAAGTGTGCCTTGGCCCAAAAAAGGTTGAGAAACACTGGTTTAAATGACACTTTAACTTAACATTTAATGTCTTAAAATCTTAACGGTTGCGTTCAAGTTTCATGTGTACAAGCATGTGGTTTCAATAGAACTGTTCTTGTTAATCATATAATTACAGACCTAACCAATTCCTCATCTACAACTACTCTGGTAACCTACTCCACAACCTCCCACACGCTCCCGCTCCCAAAACCCTCTCTCCTCAGAATTAACGGCTACCCATCCTCTTTAAACCCGAGGCTGTCCCGCCCCTCATGGAATGGAATGCCGTCAATCAACTAAGAGGCTGCGTTTAACACTTAACACCCTGGAGTTCTACTCAAGCCAGCCCAATCCGTCACAGCCTGCATGTTCTCAAGCCCCAGGCATGTTTTGGGTACTGTACACTATGGGATTCTAAACCCAGGCATCCCCAAACTGCGGCCCTTCAGATGTTTTGGCCTACAACTCCCATGATCCCTAACTAACAGGACCAGTGGTCTGAGAAGATGGGAATTGTAGTCCAAAACATCTGGAGGGCCGAAGTTTGGGGGTGCCTGTTCTAAACTATGGAACTCACTCCCACAGGAAGCAGTGATGGCCACCAATTTGGATGTCTTTAAAAGAGGATTGGACAAATTCATAGAAATAAAGATGATCAAGGACTGACCAGCCATGCTGGCTATGCTTTGCCTCCACAACCATAAAGAAGGCTGATTGCCAAAGAATTGATGCTTTTGAATTATGGTGCTGGAGAAGACTCTTGAGAGTCCCATGGACTACAAGAAGATCAGACCTATCCATTCTGAAGGAAATCAGCCCTGAGAGCTCACTGGAAGGACATATCCTTAAGCTGAGGCTCCAATACCTAGGCCACCTCATGAGGAGAGAAGACTCCCTGGAAAAGACCCTGATGCTGGGAAAGATGGAGGGCACAAGGAGAAGGGGATGACAGAGGACGAGATGGTTGGACAGTGTTCTCGAAGCTACGAACATGAGTTTGACCAAACTGTGGGAGGCAGTGCAAGACAGGAGTGCCTGGCGTGCTCTGGTCCATGGGGTCACGAAGAGTCAGACACGACTAAACAACTAAACAACAACAACAAATGCTTTTAGACAAATAAACCTGGGTTAGCTGTAATCTGCTGTGTGAAATGGTTTTTGGGGTCATGTAGATGTGAAAAGCAATCCAGTCAGAGATGTCCCATTGAAGACCATTTGAGAGATTCAGCTGTGTGTTTCCCAGCAAAATCAATGGGACTTCACATCGCTTCAGTTTGGCTGAATTGTCTCTTGGTTTCTCCCCTCGGTCACAAAAGGAACAGCCATCAAGAAATAAAGGCGAGGGGGGACACCTTGACAGAGCTTCAATTTGAAGTTAATATTCATTAGCAAAGCTGCTAGTTCTGCGCAATTGATTCTCAACTCCAGATGTTCTCATTTTAACTAAATGCTGTAGCGAAATGCTTAATTGATTAGTGTCTTGAACACTTTTTTAAAAAACGTTGTTTTGTCCTATGGTAATAAAATCTGGGACAGCCAAGCGGAAGGGATTTTCCCATGTTTCCATGATAAACTTTATTTTATTGCCCTTTTAAAAATAAAACAAGTTTGGGTTTTAAGCAAAACAGGCTTTGGGGATGGGCTTTAGGTCTGAGTATATAAAACAAAATGCAGCACAGGTGTAGTGAAGAACAATGTTGCAGTCATCTGTTGAAATGCAAACCACAACTCCTGTTTGTAAATTCTCAAGGCTCACTTAAAGAGACGTTGCAACAATGTAGCTTTTCTTTTTCTTCTTCTTAGGTTTCTTCGAGAGGGGCTTTGGCATTGGTGGGCGGAAGAATACAGGATTAAAACAAGAATGAAACTGAAGTCCAGAAGGAGTTCTTTGTTGAACTTTTGCCCCAGTCTCCCACTGAATTCTTGTCAAAGTTCACAACAATTTCACTGTGTCTACTCAGAAGTAAGTCCTATTCAAAGACATTTCCTTTGAAGTGCACTTCCAAGCTATTCCTAGTCAGGCTTCAAAAGGGAAGGAAACAGCTTTACCTGCACCTCACTTGACATCACATATGATGGGCAAGTGAGCATGGTTCGGGGAAAATGATATCACAGGTCAAATTATGCTTGTGGGGCAGAGATTCCCCACCCCTTGTAAATAATAACTTTCATTCAAAGTTTCATCTGTTCCTTAAGCCAAACTATCCCCAATTGATTCTCCAGATACACCTATAGCGGTTGGGCGGAAGACGGAATTTCAGCAAGTGTAGCTACCATAGCTGCCAAGTTTTCCCTTTTCTCGCGAGGAAGCCTATTCAGCATAAGGGAAAATCCCTTTAAAAAAGGGATAACTTGGCAGCTATGGTAGCTACCCCTGGTGAAATTCCCTGTTGTACACACCTATCAAAGGTGTAAAAGGTAAAGGTAAAGTTCCCCTGGAGTATTAAGTCCAGTCAAAGGGTGGTGAGAGTTGTTAGAAGACTGGTAGTCCCCTCCTAGAACTACATTTCCCCAAGTGGTTTAACAGTCCATCACTCTTCCCAGGGGATCTCTGGGAATCGTAGCTCCGAAAGGGAAATAGAATTTCCTAACAACTCTCCTTGATTCCTTGACAAAGTAAGTGATACACAATTAATTATATCTGTCTGTCCTCCAGTATTTGTGTTTCCTATGCATGGAAAACAATGGACTCTTCGGTAAGGATGCTTGTGAATCAGGTCGCAATTTGGTCGGGGTGTGTGTGTCTCACAACCCACTTGGGGAGCTGGAACCTGCAAATTCACCTGCACATTTCACCTTGGATATAAGCCAGTATCAGCTCAACCTCCTGCTGATAACAGAGTTTGCCTTTTGTCCTGCACAGCTGAGCTGGAGGCAGGCATGGGCCATCAGGTGTGATATTAAAAATATTAATAATCACAATACATTCCTTGTAAGTGACTCTTCTGCACTGCCTATCTACCCCTTTCAGGCATTATTTCTTTCTTACAATACCCCAGCCCCTTCATTATTCTTCCTGCCTTTGCAGCAGGCAAACTACTCCGAGAGGACCAAGTTAGCCTGGCTTGCAGTTAAAGCAAACGGAATTGTCTGTATTTGAGTGCCCCTTGGGAACAGAAAGGCAGGAAGTGCAAAAAAGAAGGTTTGCTTGGTTTCTCTGCCTTTCAGCGTGATATTCCTCCATTTTCCTCTTCTAAGCCCTGATCAGGTACGCACAGAAACTTGTTCTTAAGTTGCATTCTCCACACTTCCACATCAGTTTGCTTTTGCTTTTTGCTTTTTTTAAAAAAAAAGTTCTCATGAAAAACCCTCACTGTGCAAATTTTCCCTGCTGTACATGTTTGCATGCAACTTTGCCTAACACACATTTCTTGCAAAGCAATTTCCACTGATAGAATGCATTTGTGTGAGTTCTTTTCACCAATATATGCATTTATATGCACACCTTACTCTAGCATATGCATATTTGTATAAAGGGGGATGGATGGGGTGGAACAAGAGGCACTGACTTAGGCTGGATCTTTAACCCGTTTGGTTTGGTCATGTGACTTGACAGCCCAAGATAAATTAAGCTGGCAAAAAGGGTGGCGTGACTCGAACACTAACTTAAAGCCGTGCGTGTGTGTTAAAGTTTCCCATCAACATCTAGGACCTAGACAGCACACTGGGCCTGCACACAGACTTCCCTGTGGTGATGAGTTGTATTAGACTTCTATTTGAATTATATTAATTATTTCTAAATTTGCATCTGTACATGAAAATTGCACATGCACATCTTATGCAAATGTCCCATTACTTTTCTTTTCCAACTGGGTCTTTCTAAATTGCGTTACAATGATGCTTTAGTTGTGTGGCAGATGCAAATGAGGACTCCACAGATGATGAATGAGGAGCACAGAACACAGCAAGAGATATTATTCATCCTTTCCATTTACGGGGTCATCCGCTGCAATCCATTTGAACAAGACATTAATAAACATAACTTATTACTGCTACCTCCACTCTCATTACTAGTATCATTATCATCAACATGATCACCACAAGTGAAACCTGCAACAAAGTCTTGCAGTGTGGCCTTCTCAGTCCTCCGTTGCCTGTTCATCGAGCCTTCTGTTTTTGAAGATTTTATTATTTTTATTTTTGCAAACCTTGAGGTTTCCCCAGAACCTGCTGATACTTGCCTCTTGTACATGTAAGGGGTCATTTTCCTCCCATAAGAACCATCACTTATATAACTGAGATTGCTATCATTATGATGATGAATGTGAGGCGGGGACTTCTCTCCTTTCTCCAAACCATACATGATCTTCTCAACCTCAATCACGTCTGCCCTTATTCTGCCAATTCAGTTTGACATATTTCCTCTTCTTCGGCATGATTGATTCCACCATTTTTCTTATTTTGCATAATTTGTTCAGGTTTTCCTAATCCCAGGAAGGGCAAAGAACTCTGCAGGACACAAACACAAAGGCTCTCTCTCTGGACACCAGAAGTCTGCTCCAGCCTTCCTGCCTCTTTCTGAGATTATTGCAGGCATCACTAACACACTTCCAAGCATATATTCACAACCCTATGAGAAAAAAAACCAGATTCTCAGACACCTGATTCCTGAGCTATGCACAGCTTTCTCATGCTGGCTGAGGCTGATGGGAACTGTAGTCCAAAACATTTGGAAGGCACCAGTTTGGGGAAGGTTGTCGTAGGCGGCATTTGAAGTTCAGAAGAAGGCTCGTCTCATTTCAGGTATTACATGTTGTGGGTGTATGAAGCAAAATATGCCGGTACCCTTCAAAGTGTTGCTGTGAAATAAAGCAGTCCGGATGCTCCTGCTTTTCAGTATTTTTATCCAATAAGTGAAGTCAAAATGGTGATTGATGAGCAAGTTATCTGGAGACCCGGCTGCTGGAATCCCAGGGGTCCTAAAGAGCTGCTGTTTTCTCCTCCCCTTTAATGCACTTTTCTTTCCTGCTTCTGCTTCATTTTCCAGTCCTTGGAATATCTGTATTTCTAGACTGACTAGAACTGTAGTCCAAAACCACTTCATCAAAACATCTCTCTAAGTGGTTTACATAAAACAATAATAAAATGAAAAAAAAACCAGGCTTTGGAACAGTACATATGCACTTCTTGCCAGCTAATCTCTTTTATCGGGGTTCAGGTAAGTATTATTACCTGAGGGAGTTACTGTATATTGCACCCAGCAAACAATTTCCCAGGACGGTTAGTGTTATGAGGGAAGGAACCCCCCCCCTCCCTGCACACCATTCATAATTGTACTAAACCTTCATCATGCAGGGTGGGGAGACATAGCTAGCCACGCTGACATATTGCTCATCAAGACAGCCTGTAGCAGATATGTCTAGGGTGTCATTTGTAATCATTATAATGCTTTGAAATGAGCGCCACACTATGAGGAGAGTCAGGTTATGAACGGCCATGATTTGATGCATCCTAATCAATCCACTCAACTGATACGGCCTTTCAGTGCTGTGCCTTCCCTCAAGAACGAGGGAGCAGATGAGTTTTCACCGGTTTCGAATTTTACCCTGAATAGTAAGAAGAGCACATCTTCATCTAAGTAGGGGATAAGGAATATGTGACCTTCCAACTCTGGCTGGACTGCAACCCCCATGATTCCTAGCCATCATGACCAATGTCCAGGGATGACAGGAGCTGTAACTCAGCGGCAGATATTTATTTATATATTGTCTCAAATGTTTCATTGCATCATACAAGTTCCAGTACTTACTGGTGGGAGATCTATCTATCTCTCTACATCTAAGTCCCTTCCGCCGTAGGAGGAGGGGAGATTGTGGGCACCACGAAGCCTACATGTGATGGGGGAATGGTTGCCATTTCCCCCCCTGCCCATTGGCCGGCTCCTGGCCACGACGCTCCCTTGGCGCATCCAATCTGGATGCGCCAAGGGGGCGTGGCTCGTAGATTTAAGCGAGCGCACGGCGGGGAATCGGTCCGTCTTTTACAGGACCCCAAGCCACTGCGTTTTCCTGCCCACCCTCCCTTTAGGCAGGTCTCTCCTTCTGACATTGCTATGGACCTCGGTTAGTCGCCGTTGAGGGGCCTGGTAGGAATTTTCCCACTTGGCAAATTGGCTCTGGCCTGGTGGTTTTCGCCTACCTCGCAGCAACTTGTCACAACTTTGGTTTTTGGCGGTAGGCATTGGATTATCTCTGAAAGATTACAGGTGGGGGGGGAGGTTGCTGCCATCACCTCCCCCAAAATGCTGAAGGGTACTCCCTTAAGGAGTCTGGGGCGTGGCCATGTCCGAAGCCGTGGTAGGTGAGGGCCCAAGGCACGCCCCTAGTGGTGGCCCCAGGGTGAGTTCCTAGTTGATCTGCATCGCAGGACTCACCCAATATTTGAGAAGGAAGTGAGTTCCACAACTAAGAGTTACAACTAAGATGGTTACAGCAATACCAATAGACCAAACAGGCTCTATTGAGTTCAGTTTTTCATTTGTTGTGAACCACATACACATCACCGCTGTGGTGTGGTGTAGTGGTTAGTGTCCAACATGGACCAGGGATATTAGGGTTCAAGCCATCACTCAGTTGTGAAGCTCACTGGATAAGCCAGTCACTGCCTCTTGGCCTAACCTACCTCAAAAGGTTGTTGTAGGGATTAAATTAGGTGGAGAACCATGCTCACCATCTTGAGTTCCTTGGAGATAAAGATGGGATATAAATGCCTGCTGCTGCTACTGCTGCTGATGATGTTTGTAATATTTTTGGATCTCCTTGTGGATTATATTTACATACACACACACACACACACACACACACACACACACACACACACGTACGTGGTACTCCTTCAACCTCTGAGTCTCAGTAGTTCTGACCTAGCAATTGACTAAAAAATGTTCCTAAAGTGAGAGGCAGAGAGGTCAAAGAGGACTTAAGAAATATGGAACTGTTTCTACATGAAACAATAATTTATGACAGTTATCGCCCTCCACTGCCACTAAACTGTGGTCCTCACTGAAAGCCAAATGTTTCCAAAGTGACCCTTGGTGACATGTTGGAAGAATCGTGCGTTACCCAGCCCTACTCCATTCCCCTAAAAATGAGCATACGCTGTAGCAATGGCACACAAAATAATGGCAAGATTCTTGGATGGCTTCTGCAATTTATAAAAGGTTCATTAAAGAACAACAGCTCATCCACAGCTGCTGAGGAATAGATCCAATATGTTCCTGCCCTAATAAAATAGTCTCTGAGGTCATCTTGACACTTACATTATGCTACAAAGAAAATTGCCTAATTACAGCATCTTGTGTGAGTTGAATACGAGCCATTCATGCCACACTTCCAAGGCATGCAGCACTCAATGGCAATAGATCTGGGGTGGGAAGTATGGTGGAGGGAGGGGGGAGAAGGAATACAGTGCACACAGCTGATTGAATATATATCAACTGCAGAAACAATAATTACATTACTTTGGTACATTTATTAACATTATTGGACTGAGCCAAAACCACTCACGACATCTTGCACATATCATTGGCAGCACCGAAAATTGCATCCCATTTTGATCTATTTCTTTCTGGAACTCCATGTGAAAATGTTTCCTTATTTATATCTGCTGCCCTCTCTTGCCCTCACTTTCCCGATTGCTTTCACATGCCTTCAGTGGCATACTGAGCAGTGTTGAATTATCATATTATAATTCTAAAGAGCCTATCAGAAGTGCCTTTGTCATCAGTCTGGGGAGGAGCTGCCAACAGTCTACACCATGACTTAACACAAAAGGCTCTGAAAAGGGAATTTGCATAATCTTAAATCTTAGCTGCCAAGTATCCCGTTTTTCGCGGGAAACCGCCGGATTTTAATCCATTTCCCGCTGTTCTCCCGAATGGAGAAAAATTCCGGAAGTCCCTCGGATTTCCTACCTGCCAGGGAGCCTCCATTTTGGGTGCTGCTCTGCCCATGTGTGGGCACCGGAAATAGGTCAGAGCGGCACCGGAAGTCGCTTCTACGCAACTTCCGGTGCCGCGCCGCTGCTGATCCCACATTTTTCAGGGGGAGACTTGGCAGGTATGTCTTAAATGCTTTTAAGAGGAACCTTTTACACCACCAAAACCAGTGTTTTCCGCTCTATAACTGAAACCACACTCAGCCCAGCCCAAATGATTAGTAGCATAGATCCATTGATATGCATTATATTGCAAGCTACTTGGGGTCAGAAACCTTTCTGCTTTTACTTATGTGAATCTGCAGAACATCAAGGACACTGATGGTCCTATATAGACAAAATCCACCTCCACTCACCCACCTATCCTGTGACATTTGATCCATACCCGCCAATGTTTCTCCAATGAAAAAAGACATCCTATTCCATAATCATAATTTTATTATTTAAACCCACCCATTTGACTGGGTTGTCAAATGACAGCTTCCAGCATATACAAAAACACAATAAAACATTAAACATTTAAGAACTTCCCTGTACAGGGCTTCCTTCAGATGTCTTTCAAAGGTTGTATAGTCACTTATCTCCTTGGCTCAGGGGTCGGATAACTCCATACCCTCCAACATTCCTCTGATGAAAATAGGGATGCCCCCCCTCTCTCTCCAACACACCCACCCACACACCCACACCTCTCCTAATATAGAGGCTTTAAGAAGTCCTTGAGAGTCCCATGGACTGCTAGAAGATCAAACCTATCCATTCTGAAGGAAATCAGCCCTGAGTGCTCACTGGAAGGACAGATCCTGAAGATGAGGCTCCAATACTTTGGCCACCTCATGAGGAGAGAAGACTCCCTGGAAAAGACCCTGATGTTGGGAAAGATTGAGGGCACTAGGAGAAGGGGACGACTGAGGACGAGATGGCTGGACAGTGTTCTCGAAGCTACGAACATGAGTTTGACCAAACTGCGGGAGGCAGTGGAAGACAGGAGTGCCTGGCATGCTCTGGTCCATGACTAAACGACTAAACAACAGGAAGTCCAACAGCACATGAGCAAACTGTGACCTAACAGCCAAAAGTTTATCCTCTGCTGTAATTTTAGCCCAAAATTGATTTCAGACACCAGGAACATACCATAGTAGGGGTTTGGGGTTTTGGGGGGGGGGGTTGAAGAGTACAAATAATTACTCTGGTTGTTTTCTTTTAGTACACAGCTGTTGTTATTACCATGCATGATATATATTGAATCCAGAGCAATTTTTCTTAAGACGGCAAGCCGCTATTGCTGATTTCCCTTGCTGCCTGTATAGCTTCGGTTCATAATGAAAAATCATTCTAAAAAGGAAGAGTGGGAAGCATTTTAACATTTTTCCACAGCTGTGCTTTCAGATGCCCTGAACAGGATGACAACCGGGCCAAAGGAGGTTAGATGTTGGGGTTGATTCTGTGCTGCTGGCCATTCTGCCATCTAAGACATTGATCATATTCACATCTTATGTTTAAAGCACTATGATACCATTTCAAAAAGTCAAGACTCCCCCCTGCCAAAGAATTCTGGGAGCTGTGGTTTGTTGAGGGTGCTGAGAGTTGTCAGGAGACGCTGATCGCCCTCACAGAGCTACAATTCACAGAGATCCCCAGGAAGAGCGATTCATTGTTATACCTCCATGGGAACTGTAAGTCTGTGAGGGGAATTGGGGTGGCGCTGTGGGTTAAACCACAGAGTCTAGGGCTTGCTGATCAGAAGGTCGGCGGTTCAAATCCCTGCAACCGGGTGAGCTCCTGTTGCTCGGTCCCAGCTCCTGCCCACCTTAGCAGTTCAAAAGCACATCAAGTGCAAGTAGATAAATAGGTACTGCTCTGGCGGGAAGGTAAACGGTGTTTCCGTGTGCTGCTCTGGTTCGCCAGAAGCAGCTTTGCCATGCTGGCCACATGACCCGGAAGCTGTTTGCGGACAAACACTGGCTCTCTCGGCCTATAGAGCGAGATGAGCGCCGCAACCCCAGAGTCGGACACGACTGGACCTGATGGCCAGGGGCCCCTTTACCTTTACCAATGACTCTCAGCACCCTTAACAAACCACAGTATGGGGGGGGGGATGCATGAAAAACACATTTGGAAAGTTTGTAAGTAAAAACCATTTTTAACTTGCCAAACTGTGTGGTCCATCCTATGCTAAAGGAGGTAGAAAGGGAAAAATGATGTCAGCAACTTAAAATAGGATATTTAAAAGGTCTAACAGCCTGTATTCTTATGCTTTACTTTGCTACATGTTTATGTGTTTCAAAACTTCTGCTGCGTCTCTCTCTTACTGAAGAACATTCTGCCCCGCATTTGGATGTATGGATCCATCGAATTCTTCTTTATTTAACCATCACAACTGATGGAAACTAAGACATGAATGGGCTTTGTGAAGTCATATCTTAGAAATATTCAGTGTTGCCATTTATTACTGGCTTGCTTGAGGAAGAGGCTGGGGTCAGCTCTGTGGTCCCAGCAGGCGTCTCCTTGCATTGACAAGTAGGCACTTTAATGCACAGGACTGATTGCAATTACTGTGAGACTGCTGCTGAGATAGTGAGGGTGATTAAATATCTGTTTGCACACACCTTGTCAGTTAAGCCATATGCAAATGTCAGTGAGGTGTTTTGCATATGGAAAAAATCAAAGGCTGCCGGGGAAGAGTCAGCCCACAGTGCTTTGCTGAATAACCAGGACAAAGAACAGTGTATTCTTTGCTAGGGGAGTTGTGGAAAAGGCCAATATTGTGTGTTCCTGTGCGGCTAAGAGAGTGAGTGATGAAGCAGGAAATCCACAGGTGGAATCTCGTTTCTGCCACGAACTTACTAGTGAATTCAGTGGTCCCGTGTTTGACTGCACCCACAAAGCAGATAATTCCATGCTCCTAATGTTTCCCTAGGGACGTGGGTGGCACTGTGGTCTAAACTACTGAGCCTAGGGCTTGCTGATCAGAAGGTCGGCGGTTAAAATCCCCGCGACGGGGTGAGCTCCCGTTGTTCAGTCCCAGCTCCTACCAACCTAGCAGTTCAAAAGTAGATAAACAGGTACCGCTCCAGCGGGAAGGTAAATGGCGTTTCTGGTGAACCGTGCGCTGCTCTGGTTCACCAGAAGCGACATAGTTATGCTGGCTACATGACCCGGAAGCTGTCTGCGGACAAATGCCGGCTCCCTCGGCCTAATAGAGTGAGATGAGCGCCGCAAGCCTGGAGTCGTCCGCAACGGGACCTAATGGTCAGGGGTACCTTTACTTTACCTTTAATATTTCCCTGTTAATTTCTGCATGATATTTGGGTGTTCACATGGTGCAAAAGCCACTTCTGGAAATCTAATGGAATACAGCACATATTTAGCACTCATTTCCAAGTTATTTGATTGGGGGGGGGGGTATTTGCAGCCCTCGCAACCCAGAAAACCACAGTAGGAAAGTGATGAAATTCTAGGCAGAATATTGGCCTGCTGTTGTTTCCTGCTGTTTTCACGGAGGAATCATAGGGGTACGAAAGCATGCATGTGCAGAAAGATGGAGGAGGACTGACATTGTCTCATGATGTTCATGGTGGTGCAAATCAAAGTTAGTGTGACATGCTGGTAAAAAGGTAAAGGTAAAGGGGCCCCTGACCATCAGGTCCAGTCGTGTCCAACTCTGGGGTTGTGGCGCTCATCTCACTTTACTGGCCGAGGGAGCCGGCGTTTGTCCGCAGACAGCTTCCTGGTCATGTGGCCAGCATGACAAAGCTGCTTCTGGCGAACCAGAGCAGCGCACAGAAACGCCGTTTACCTTCCCGCCGGAGCGGTCCCTATTTATCTACTTGCACTTTGATGTGCTTTCGAACTGCTAGGTGGGCAGGAGACGTGCTGGTATATCAGTTAAAAAGTCACTATTCCATAATGTAGCAGGTCTAGCAGTGTGAAAGGAACCTTAGAAACTGGGACAGTGATGCTATCATTATACGTAACCAGGAAAACTAAAGCAGAATTTCCCAGGTCTGAATGACCCTTTATTCATAATGTGCTCATAAAGTTACAGGGAAGGGTCATGGCTCAGTGGTAGAGCATATGCATTGTGTGTGTAGAAGTTGAACCACTAGAATCTCCATGTGGGGCTGGAAATGTCCCCAGTCTAAAACACTGGGCAGCCACTGCCATTCATAGTAATAATAATAATAATAATAATAATAATAATAATAATAATAATAATTTATACCTTGCCCATCTGGCTGGGTTTCCCCAGCCACTCTGGGCGGCTTCCAAAAAACTAATTAAAAATACAATAAAACATCAGACATTAAAAACTTCCCTAATCAGGGCAATACTAACCTAGAATAACCAAAGGTCCTGTGTTCCTATGAACCCCAGCATTATACATTTGATCCAAAGTGGGGTTGAATGGATGGATTGAATCAATTTTGGATCTCTCGGTTTCTAATCTTTCCAGTATTAAGTAGATATTTGTGCCTGCTCCAAACTATGCAATGCTGTTCTCTGACCAAAGTTTACAGAAATGTATAAATTAGGGAAACATGTGCATAAAAATTAATGCGTTACTGAAATAACATACAAAAACGCATTGGATCGGGGAAAATTGCTTGCAGAAAATATGCACGTTAGCTAAACAAAAAGTGTACTCTTAGGAGAAATTCACACTAAAATATGGATGAATTTTCATGAGGACTTTAAAAATAGGACTTGAAATATAAAAAAGAGTGAAAGTTTTAGATCTGAACTTTATACTGGGAAAATGAGAAATGGAGAGAAGCTGAAATTGATATCTTCTACCATTCCTGGCTGGAGGTAGCCTTTTAAGTTACCAGCACCACCCAATCACTTCTTCTTTTTTTCATTGGTGTTGCCTCTCATTCATCCCTTATTAATGTGAGCCAGTCACTCTTTGATGGCTGAGTAGGGGCACTATTTTTTGCCGCCCACACTGCTCCCAGGCGCGGGGTAGCCACTCAGATGCCCAGAGCAGTGTGCACGCCCTGCAGCCAGTGGTGGAGCAAGCCTCCCATGGGGGCGGAGCGAGCTGCCCATGGCGGACATTTGGCGTGCCGCCCACCTGTGACTCCCAAGCCTCTTCCAAGCTGTCAAAACAAAGGGGGAAGGGAGGAATGCCACCAGCAAAGCAGCACAGCTCCCCCTCCTTGCCCCAATGGCTCGGGGAAGGCTTGGGAGTCACGGGTGGGCGGCGCGCCAAACTTAACCCCCTCAGTGAGGGCACCTGGGGAGGGACACCCCCACCCCACCCCCACCCCTACCCCTTCCTACTCCCTTGCTTATCAGTACCAAATCTCTGTTGTTGTTGTTTAGTTGTTTAATCATGTCTGACTCTTCGTGACCCCATGGACCAGAGCACGCCAGGCACTCCTGTCTTCCACTGCCCTCCATCTTTCCCAACATCAGGGTCTTTTCCAGGGAGTCTTCTCTTCTCATGAGGTGGCCAAAGTACTGGAGCCTCAGCTTCAGGATCTGTCCTTCCAGTGAGCACTCAGGATCAAATCTCTAGTGAGCTTTGAATGAACCTCCACTAAAAAAGTCTCATGTCGATTCAATAGTTATGGAGAACCCTGTGAACTGTAGTTTACTAAGTGCACTAAGAATCGTATCTCTGTGAGGTCAGCATTCCTAACCAACTACAGTTCTCAGGATTCTTTGGGGGTATTAAATTGGCTATTAATTTGGTGTTCAAATGTTTTAAACTACGGCGTAGCTGCAGCCCCTGTTCCTACAAGCTGCATCAAGAAGTTGGATGTGCTTTTTGGATGCATATGCTAAAGTTATATTTAATACATCTAACTTTTGCACCAGTTCATGCCCCTTGAGTCTTCATTCTGGGTTCTGGGTTTGGGTTAGCAACTGCAACAGCCCCTAATGGCATGTCAAGAGTTAAACAGAACCCTTTGCTTTGCGATTCACTTGGGCACCTCAATTTCTATATTATTCACACCTCAACAAATCATATTTCGTTAAGGGGTGTTTTTTCCCCCTCCTTCCCTCCACCCCTCCCCAGAAACCGCAAGGGTAATTTTAGTGATTAACTTTAAATTGGGGATAATGCACTGACATGCATTAACATAATGTCAAAACAATTTCTTACAATTATTACTTAACCTCGGTCAAATCATTTGAAAAAGCCTTCTCCCCTCTCTGCTCCTCCTCCTTTTTGCACTCAGTTTCCAACAGACCTTTATTAATAGGGCACAGGCAACTACACTGGAACTCTGGGCACAATGCTAGAGAGAACAATTAAACCAGGGTAGTCACTTATGATATGTGACTCACATAAGCCAGAGATAGAGGGGATAAATTGAATTCCTGTTGAACTGGTGCGACCCTGTGGGACATGGGTGGAGAACTTCAGGCCCTGGGGCAAAATGGGACATTCTATCTGGCCCTCAGGACTCTTCCCTCACCCCTTCCCTGGGCCACATTGATCTGTGGACCTGCTTTATGTTCTCCTTGAGTGTATTTGCCTGGCTGGAATGTGTCCTTGCGTCTTGCCTATCTGCGTAGAGGAGAAAAACGGGTGTGTGAGACAATGTGTGTAGATGTGGCACGTGATGTCACATCTGCAACATTGTCCCCACCCCATCATCCCTGCCCCTATTGCCCTCGCAAGCTGGTACCTCTGAATCCAAGGCTGTGGCTATGGGAGAAGCAATACCTCTTAGGGTGTTAATGCTGTGAGCCCCTCTATCTTAGGCGAAAGCTGCATATATGTGTAAATAAACCATATATCATAAAGGCACCACAAACCCCAGTGTTTCTCAATCGAAAGGCCAAACCCTGGAGCCCCCGGAATCTCACATCCCTCAGAGATTGGAATAGAGTGCAACGCTTCCTAAGATACCAAGATCTATCTTGGTGATTGTTTTGTGATTGTACTGATGATTGGTGATCGTATTGGCGATTGTGTGTGTGGTTGTATTTTTTATTATATTTTTGAAATTACTAGTTTTGAGGGTTTTTAAAAACTTTTTTAAATGCTGCATTTTAAATTGGTGTAACCCATCAAGGCACATTGGGTGAAGGACGGATAATTTAATGATAATAACAACAAGCTCGATATTTTGTTTCCAACCTGTGACCATCCATTTGCCACTGAGAACTCGCACATAGGTTCCCAACTGAGACATGTACCCAGTGCTGGACTGTATTACTTTGGACTCAACCTTTCTTGGGGGGGGGGTTGAATTTAGGATGCTCCCTTTTTACAACAACAACACACACACTTTAGGTATTCAAAAGTTGTATGCTGTTGTTTTCGTTTAGTCGTTTAGTCGTGTCCGACCCATGTACCACTGCACGCCAGGCACTCCTGTCTTCCACTGCTAAAAGAATTTGTTGTTGTTGTTTAGTCGTTTAGTCGTGTCCGACTCTTCGTGACCCCATGGACCAGAGCACGCCAGGCACTCCTGTCTTCCACTGCCTCCCGCAATTTGGTCAAACTCATTTTCGTAGCTTCGAGAACACTGTCCAACCATCTCATCCTCTGTCGTCCCCTTCTCCTAGTGCCATCCATTTTTCCCAACATCAGGGTCTTTTCCAGGGAGTCTTCTCTTCTCATGAGGTGGCCAAAGTATTGGAGCCCCATCTTCAGGATCTGTCCTTCCAGTGAGCACTCAGGTCTGATTTCCTTAAGAATGGATAGGTTTGATCTTCTTGCAGTCCATGGGACTCTCAAGAGTCTCCTCCAACACCATAATTCAAAAGCATCAATTCTTTGGCGATCAGCCTTTTTTAGCTCTCACTTCCATACATCACTACTGGGAAAACCATAGCTTTATGGTTGTATGTTAGAGGAAGCTAAACTGGGATGTGGTTCTTTTACACTAGGAGCTCTTTTTCTTCTTTTTATTTTCTTTTAAAGTGGGGAACACGTAAGTATTTCTCCCCTTTCTTGCTGCTCGAAATAGTTATGCCCAGCCAAAGCGGCACCATGTGATTCTTCTGTTCATGTGTCTCGGTTCTCTTTAGGACTTTTGGGACTGCCACAGCCTCATCTTGATTCTGACGGTTCATCACTGCAGGAAGCGGCCCGTTCTTAGATCTTTAGTCAAACTGAGGGAACAACAGTCAATTTTACTAATGAGCTATTAGAAGCTGGTTTTTCCCCCAGCCATACACTTTGCCCTCATTATAGCTGTGTTTCCAGAAGCTACAGCTCTCTGCACCTTGTAATGAAAGCTTGAAGTAAAGCCTGATTTTAATGAGAGATGCAACATGGATGCAAATACACAACATCAGCATCCTCTCAACTTTCACACAGCCTGATTCTAGGGATGTCTCCTTGCGAGTAAGCCCTGTTGACTTCAGTGAAGTTTGCCC
Organism: Zootoca vivipara; assembly: GCF_965207765.1. Lineage (NCBI taxonomy): Eukaryota > Metazoa > Chordata > Lepidosauria > Squamata > Lacertidae > Zootoca > Zootoca vivipara. Next base: position 18,858,748 of record NC_142596.1, read on the forward strand.
TTATAAATTGTGCAGAGGATTGTAGCCTTGAATTAGCTGATAAAGGTGTTGCAGTTATAGGTAAGGTAAAGGGACCCCTGACCTTTAGGTCCAGTCGTGACCGACTCTGGGGTTGCGCGCTCATCTCGCGTTATTGGCCGAGGGAGCTGGCATACAGCTTCCAGGTCATGTGGCCAGCATGACAAAGCTGCTTCTGGCGAACCAGAGCAGCACATGGAAATGCCGTTTACCTTCCCGCTGTAGCGGTACCTATTTATCTACTTGCACTTTGACGTGCTTTCGAACTGCTAGGTTGGCAGGAGCTGGGACCGAGCAACAGGAGGTCACCCCGTCACAGGGATTCGAACCGCCGACCTTCTGATCAGCAAGCCCTAGGCTCAGTGGTTTAACCCACAGCGCCATCTGGGTCCCTGCAGTTATAGAAAGCAAGCTAAATGGGAATTTGAAGCCAAGGGCAGAACAAATAAGTCTTGATTCCTTTTTGCAAAGAGCAATCTCAAAGAGAGAGACACTTGCATCCAGAGTTTTATTTATTATTTATTATTCCAATTTTAAGAATTTATATCCCGCTTTTCTTTATCAAAATAAACCCACAGCAGCTCACAGCACAGAATCAATAAAACAACACATACAGAACATAGACTTACGAATGCACAAACCGCTATGAAAACCCTCCTTTTTTTGCTGGAAATTCCCTTATTCCAGTGCCGTTTCCCGCTGCTATCCTGGATTGTTAGATATACCATAGACATCCCCAAACTGTGGCCCTTCAGATGTTTTGGCCTACAACTCCCATGATCCCTAGCTAACAGGACCAGTGGTCAGGGAAGATGGGAATTGTAGTCCAAAACATCTGGAGGGCCGAAGTTTGGGGGTGCCTGCCATAGACTGTCCCCAGGACAGGTGAGGCTGCTGCTGATCCCTTATTTTCAAATCCAAAAGTTGACAGCTATGAGTTCCTTTTTGCAACTTCATGTAACAGTAGCTCACAATGCAAGAGGAGCAGCTCTGATTAGATCTTGGAAAGCTAAAAGCTTTCTGTTGAAATAGCCACTTCTTTTTCTTCAACCTTTCTTTATTTGCAAAGGTTTGCAAGCGGTGGGACTTGGATCATTTCATTGTTGCATTCCAACATTCCAAAAATGTGACCCATGCAAATGAATGAAATAATAAAACGGGACAAAACGGAACTGCTAAAATGAATTCTTTCAGAAATTTCAGCTGTTTCGTATTCGCCTTCAGGAAAGAAGCGGCAAAAATAGAACATTCCTCCAAAATTCAGCTGGAGTTTCTGCCACCAGGTCGTGGGCATAGCCAGGATTCATGCTAGTGGGCGGCAGGACACCCACCTGTCACCATCCTTTGTCTGGCTCTGTCTAGCAGATTCGGAATGAAATGCCTCAACAACAGTTATTTTACATTTCTTTCTTTTGACCCCCAAGTGCTCTGAAAAATCTGTCAAAATCTTCAGTCATTTGAAAACTAGGAAGTTAAATAAAAAATTAGCACCAGGGAGTATCTTTTATGTGGTTAACGAGTATATTGTGCAAAATTACAAAGAACATGCCTCTTTTCATCTTTTTTTTTTATAAAAAAACCTAAAATAAAACAAGTTTTACTGGGTTTGCTGAAAACTTTCTCAGCACTTCCTTCTCAAATTCCTCCTTTTCCCCCCAATGCAGTTTTTTTGTGCACACTCAGGAAGCATAGCCCATGGAGATGCTCTCCTTTCATCGTCAACCTTAGCCAGGTCTTTCCATTTTGCATTTTGATTCCAAACATTCTGATTATTTCTGCTTTTCGTTGAGTATTTTTACTTATTTACTTGATTTAGGGTGGGGCAGCTGCCCTCCCTGCCCCCTGGCTACACCCATGCACAAGGTGCCAATCCAGGAACTATTTTGGAAGCAAAAAAACCCTGCAAAATCTGGGGCAGAATCACACTGAGAAAGATTCCTACTGGTTAGACATGGGCCCTGTCTGTGGTACACATTTAAAGCAGTATAATACCACTTTAAACGGTAGCTACTCCCCCCCCAAAAAAACAACAACAACAACAACAACATGGGGACTAGGGTTTGTTGACACTGAGAGTTGTTTGGAGACCCCTATTCCCTCACAATGCTACAATTCCCACAGTTTCCTGGCAAGAGGGATTGATTGTTAAGCTACTCTGAAAATTGTAGCTCTGTGAGGGCAACAGGGATCTCCTCACAGCTCTCAGGAATGACTTCACCCTTTTTTGGGATATGTTAAGCTGCCTCTCAAGATATCATCACCAACCTTGGTGGGTTTCCTAGGCAGGACTGGTGGGCTTCATTGATGTTTTGACACCAGCTGCCAATTTGAATAATGTTGGTGAACCAAAATATGACTTTGGTGTGATAAGTCCAAACTTAGAAACGACACTGTCCATTTAGAATTTTGTGGGGGTGGAGGGGGGATCTAAAAAAAATCAGGCAGCACTGAACTCTCCCCATTAGCATGCTACTAAATAGAAAGCCAACCCTCCTTCATGTGCCACCTTGTCGAGAGGTCCTGAGGGTGGTAACATAAGAACGGGCCTTATCTGCAGTGGCTCCCCATCTATGGAATACTCTTCCCAGGGAAGTTCACCTGGTGCCTTCATTATATACCTTTAGGCATATATATTCCTTTTTAACCAGCCCTTTGGTTGATCTTATTGACATCCAACACCCTTTTAGAATGTGGCTCTTTTGGGTTTGTTTGTTTTTTACTGGGTTACTAGCTGGCCAGGCCACGCATTGCTGTGGCTTATCCCTGTGACTGCCCCCACCCTGTTCCAACCCATGACCTATTCTGCCCCCTCCTCCCCCCAACCCCCAGCTTATCCCTGTAACTCCCCGCACATTCTGTTCCCTCCTCACCCCCAGCTCATCCCTGTGACTCCCCCAACTCTGTCCCAACTTATGACCTATTCTGCCCCCTCCTCCCCCCACCCTGTGTCATCCCTGTGATTCCCCCCACTCTATCCCAACCCATGACCGATTCTGTCCCCTCCCCCACCCACCCTGGCTCATCCCTATGATTGGTCCCACCCTGTCCCAACCCATGACCTATCCTGCCCCCTCGGCCCAGTCTGCAATGCTGAGCCGAGATGTTGTGGAGAGGGAAGCTTTCCTAGCTGCAGTACCAGTGTAGCCATCACTAGAGGGCACTGTTTTGCAACCTCTCCTGTGCTCCCAGCATCCCCAGCTGTCTGAGTTTTGTGTTCGGGAACAGTGGGTTTTACCTGCTTTACTTGCCATAGGTGTGACATCTATCTATGCAAACTGTATATGGTCACTCACATACTTGCTTGGGACCTTGTGTCCAAATTTGAATGCAATCGGTCAAGTGGTTTCGGAGAAAGCCCTGAGACCTCCAGGTAGAAGACAGTGTATAGATTGAAATAATAATAATAATAATAATAATAATAATAATAATAATAATAATAATAATAATCAGTGCTTTTTTTCTATAAAAAATGTTTAGGGGTACTCTCATCTTCCTACTCATATTGAAATACTGCCCCTCAATGAGGCCAAACTTAGCTTCACAAAATATTTAGTGGTATGTGTACCCCTGCGACCTCCCCCAGAAAAAAGCACTGATACTAATAATACTCTTCACACCTGCAAAAGGTATAGTGCACAGAGGTGCTTCTCTGGTTGGGAGCTTCTGGATTATATGTGTGGCTTTCCCAGATGGAGATCCACTCAATTGTTGGTGATGACCTTCTCAGTAAAGAACCATCCAGACATTCTCTATCCACCCTGGCTCAACACTGGATCTTTTTGTGCAGGCAGGAAGCCGAGCCTTGGTTGAGCCTTGGTTGAGCAACAACGCTTCTCTGAGCCCTGTACTCTTGTTTCCTGGTTTTGCTTCTTGGGCCTGACTTGTCCATCAGTTTTGATCAATGCACCTGCCTCACAGCACCTGTTTCCAGGCTCCTGACTCAAGCCAAACTGCTGGGCACAACAGTGATGTGATCACAGAAGTGCTGCCTATGATACATAGATGCTAGACTATTTGCAGACAGAGACCTTTAGAATCTGGACAGCCCAGCCAATGGAAGCCAAATTCTTCTGCTTCTCCCCACCTCTCCCTTCTGTGACATCAGTACAGCTTGACCAAGCCCTGCAAGAGGCTTTGCCACTACAAAAAAGGTAAAAAAAATACTTTAATGTAATATACCAGGGGCTGCCAACCCTGCTCACATTGCTCGCCAGCCCCTCATATCCCCACAGCTCCATCTTTCTCTCACACATCTTCTTTCATCCTCCATCCCTGCTTTATTCAAACATTTGCTGTTGTTTAAAGCCGCCGTTTTATAACCTGTCTTCCCCTTATGCACCTCTTCTCCACCCTGACCTCATAGAAATCTAGGATTGTGATGAGGCACTACAAAATGCTGCGCTGAGAGGAAGCTCAGTTGGTAGAGCATGTGACTTTTAATCCCAGGGTCATGGGTTTGAGCCCCACATTGGGCGAAAGATTCCTGCTTTGCAGGGGGTTGGACTAGATCAGGCATCCCCAAACTTCGGCCCTCCAGATGTTTTGGACTACAATTCCCATCATCCCTGACCACTGGTCCTCTTAGCTAGGGATCATGGGAGTTGTAGGCCAAAACATCTGGAGGGCCACAGTTTGGGGATGCCTGGATTAGATGACCCTCATGGCCCCTTCCAGCGCTTCTATTATTCTAAATCCTTTGGTGGCGGACTGTGCAATGACAGTCTTACATTTTAGGTATATATGAAGCCATTCAGTTGCATAGTAGGAATATATATTTTAGGAAGAATACTGATGTTGCTGTTTTGAAACCAGATGCATAATGCCAAACCATCACTTTTGGCTGAGCTAATAAGGAAGAGGATTATTTGTGGGGGTATTAAAAATCATTTTGGTTATTCTCTCCTCCCCCTCATCCCCGCCAGCATTTTTTCATGGTGATGAAAACAGCATTTCTTGCAGCTGGCGAAGAGCTGACTTTCCCCCACTGGACTTCTGAGCGTCACCTGATTCTGTTTCCTCTTTCAAAGCAAGCAAATGTTTGCTTGAGGCTGAGAGGCTGGAAATTCAACAATATCACCCAGAGGGGAAAGAATACCATGAAAAAGAGCAAGATCTGACAACGATATTTTTTCTTCTCCTTCCAGAGATCAAATTGGAGATAGACCGAAGAAACAAGAGGAGGCGAAAAAGAAGCTCTCACAGTGTAAAACATGTCAAAGGAAAAATGGGAGCTGTGCAAAAAGAAGGACATAGGCTGGATGTTCAAGAAACATTCCTGGAAAACATTTTCTGGGGGGTGGAAGAGGAGGAGAGTTGTTGCAGAGGAGGCTGGATCTGCTGCCTGAGGTGACTGGCTCACTTCACCCCACAAAATTGGATGGTTTTGGATATGGGCCAGGGGTGAGAAACCTTTTTCAGTCAGAGGGCCACATTATCTTCTGGCCCACCTTCCAGTGCCCACATGCCCAGAATAGGCCAGGCCAGAAGTAAAAGTGGGCGAAGCAACAAATGTAAATTTACCTTTCTACAGCAAGCTAGTTTCTACACACACAAGCCTTCCAAGTGTCCCTATTTTCCAAGGACAGTCGTGGATTTACAGAAGCTGTCCAAGTTTCTGATTTGATCCCAGAATGTCCTGCTTTTCCTTAGAACATCCCTATTTTCACTGGAAAAATATTGAAGGGTATGGAGTTATGTGGCCCCCAAGCCAAGGAGATAAGTAACTATACAACCTTTAGAAGGCATCAGAAGGCAGTCCTGTGTATGGAGGTTTTTTAATGTTAAATGTTTTATTATGTTTTTATTTATGTTGGAAGCCACCCAGAGTGGCTGGGGCAACCCGGTCAGATGGGCGGGGTATAAATAATAAAGTTGTTATTTTCATCAGAGAAATGTTGGTGGGTATGCACACTGCGGGTGGCGCTGTGGGTTAAACCACAGAGCCTAGGGCTTGCTGATCAGAGGGTAGGTGGTTCGAATCCCCACAACAGGGTGAGCTCCCGTTGCTCGGTCCCTGCTCCTGCCAACCTAGCAGTTCGAAAGCATGTCAAAGTGCAAGTAGATAAATAGGTACCGCTCCGGTGGGAAGGTAAACAGCATTTCCGTGGGCTGCTCTGGTTCTCCAGAGGTGGCTTAGTCATGCTGGCCACATGACCCAGAAGCTGTACACCAGATCCCTTGGCCAGTAAAGTGAGATGAGCGCCACAACCCCAGAGTCATCTGCAACTGGACTTAACAGCCAGGGGTCCCTTTACCTTTACCTTATGCACACACATGTTCACAGAGCCCTCTCTATCCTCTATCTAGACAAGCAAGAGGCATGACAAGAGTTCAATGACACATTTCAGGCAGGGGGCAATACTACGGCTCAGAAGCAGTGCTGAGGTGAGGTGTGGCCTGGGCAGAATACTCCACCCCTGATCTGTGCCATATACACAGTGGGAGGTGCCTGGGTTACCTAGTCCTCCATCACACAGGGAGAAATCACAGCTGGCAAAGATGCAAACCAGAGAAGAATCATGGTGTAAGTTAGCCGTGTTAGTCACCAGCTTCCTGACTTTTCCCCCAAACCTACTGTCAGAGGGTCGTCATGGCTACTCTAGAGTAACTCCGCTTGAGTCCAGTTTGTCTTCAAAGACGTTTATTGTGCTAATTATTTACAGTGTAGAGACAGCTTAAAACTTGACCTCTCATCCCGAATCAGAATCTGGCAATGGTGTACTGTATGTCTGTTCCTATGCCAGCAAAGTAGTCTGGGCACCCCAAAACGCCGCCCCCTTGACCTGCGTTGCGGTGCTCTCCTCATTTCTGGTGCCAGAAGGAGCGATGCCCTTTCAGTTTCCTCCCTCAGCAGTCGGTTCCCTGGCTCTGCAGTATCCCCAAGTGTCTGCCTGCATCCCTCCGCCTCCGAGCCTTCACATTGTTCCTCACTCTGATTTCTCTTCCTCTCCCAGTCTCTCTCTCTCCCCCCCCCCCCCCGGCTGCTTCAGAACCACTGGTGCTCTCTGTACTTGATGGGGTGGACGTTATGATGATGGGGGCTGGCTCCCTGTAGGGAGTCCCCCTTACACCTACGTTCCATCAGTATGTGAAACTTGTTCTACAGGGCTTCTGTTGCTGGAGCTAAGCTTTCTTCCCTTTTTTGAAGTATAAGGGTGTGATGGAGTGAAGGTGGGAAGGGAAGAGGGGGAGGAACCTATCTCTTAATTCATTAGCTCTGTGAATCATAGGGATGCCAGCCTGTCAAGGACTAAATCACAGTGGATGCTTTTGAGGACATCTCTGGTCAAGGACGTGCCAGATTCCTGTACTCTTGCTTGGCTTTCTGTGAATATGTTTTGTGAATTTCAATCTACTGTCTTCAGACTCCTGGGGCTTGAAGCCACATGACCCTCCAACCACATGTCCAGTTTGATTTGTGTACAGGGTAAGACATCTTCACAAAGATTTCTATCGCTAAGGAATGGTAAATAAGATGGAATAATCTAAACAATTTTGTTTATTTTGTGTTTGATGGTTTTCTTTGTAATGCTTTTAAAGAAAGAAATAAAGTTCTTTTTAAAAAGAAAAAAGAAAGAAAGAAGATGGAATAATCCCCCTCCCCAAGTAATATTATTCAGTTCACACTTAAAGCCAAATTTATTAAATTTGCACTTTCTGAAACAATAGAAGTACCAAAACACAGCCATCCTTCAAGATTCTCATTTATCAGAATTTTGAGATGTAGTTCTCCAGCCAACCAATGTTTACAAAAATGCATCATGGTGGGGGAAATGGCTTCCAAAAATGTATTAAAACTGTGTGCAAAAATGCATTTATTGGGAGAAATTCGCACAAAAATGCTGAAGAATTTTCATTATATTTCCCCCATATATATCACACTACTGGAGAAAGGTGGAAAACTGAATTTAAGAATGGGGAAATGATTGGGCCTGGATACTGGACAATTCAGGACAGACCAAAAAAGTTACTCCTTTGTACAAAGCTAGATTAAACTGCCTATGCAAACTAAAATGCCCTAGCCACCTAGAATGGCTGAGGCAACCTAGTCAGACAGATGGGATACAAATAATAAAATGATGATGATGATGATGATGATGATGATGATGTTCCTGCAGTATTTTTTTTAAAAAAAATAAAAATTAAATGGATGCAGAAATGGGATGAGAAAAAATAAGAAATGGAGAGAAACTGGAATTGACAGGTTCATCAATCACTATATTATCTATAGTGAACTTCAATGCAGATTTGCAGGTTCCTCCACAGGTGAAACATCTGCAAAACATGGAGGGATGCAAAGTAATTTAATGCTCGGTGAGGGTGTCCCACACATCTGTATCAGATAGCTCACGTTCTTTGCAACTGTAGCCCAAAACCTAGGATAGTTTTGTATCATTCTAATTTTAGTATCTGTGCTGCAGAGGTGAGCACAAAAACCTATAATAGTTTTATGGGCCCGGACTGCAGAGTGACCAAGAAATGACCTTTGGTGGCTTTTGCTAAAGTCATTCTTCCCCAATTTCCAAATCCTAGGATAATTTTCTAAGGCTGGGTTGATGAGTGAAGAAGAAAGGGGTCTGCAGCCTTGGATGGCTTTTACTAGCAATTGTTATTTCCTAGTCTTCAAATGCTAGGATGATTTCCTAGTGCTGAACTACAGAGTGAGCAAGGAAGGTCTGTGGTCCTCAAGGTTGGATGGCTTCTACCAGCAATTACTGTTTCCCAGCCTTCTTAGCTTGACCTTTGTGCAGCTGCCTCTGGGAACCCTCCAGCAGTGCAGTAATTGGCAAGGCTAACCTCTGTCACATGTGGTTTGTTCTTTCTGGTTTTAGTCCCCGGCACATGGTCTTGGCTCGTGTCAGCCTGAGGACTTTGCGGCCCAAGCTTAATGTGGATGTTGCACTTCAGCCAGCACACTACTTTCTTTTAAACATACAAACACATATGTAACAAAGGTTGGCCGTCAATCAGTGATGTCAGCCCCACTTTGCCATCCTGCTCAGGTAAAACACCCCAGCTATGCATTGGCTGCGATGTCAAGTCAGATCTGGGCCACAACAGGAGATGGCTGGTTAGTAGCTGTCACTTGCTTGGCTGGACTGCTTGTCTGGTGCCAGGAGATGGATCATCAGAAGCGTGCTAGCTGCCAAGTTCTGCTGCATGAATGATGCTGTCTGCTTGCACAATGTGATAGGCTGTTTCTGCCTCTTCATGCAGCTCCAAGGACATTGTATATATACACACAGAGAGGAGAAGGCAGCTGACATTTGCAGCATGCCCTTCAGAGAGGGCAATTCTGGCACCCTGGAATCAACACCATGAGAACCGCTGACCTGGTCCTTTGGTTTGGTTTTGAGTTGAGTGATGCACAAATGGCCTCTGGAAATCATCCATTTCATTTGTGGGAAGAGAAATGTGAGGGGACCATTTCACCAAGTTTCTTCAGGGGGCAGGGAATTTCTCCCAACAGTTTTTCAGGTGTGGGACTGTCAGGGACTGTGCTGAGGAAGGTTGCATTGAGGAATCTTCCCAGGAGCAGGAGGACAGTGTAGATTTGAAATAGTGGTTTGCAGAGGGGCATCGTTCAGAAGGCAGAAGCTGGGAAATACTGGGTGGGGAACAGCTAGCGGGGGGTGGGGGACACTAGAAGAGAGAGAGCATTAACAGATTCACAGTCTCTGGAGAGCATCTACCACCCCTCCCCCAAAGTCCTGGAGAGCTCAGAAAGTGGCAGAACAGAAAACACAGAGGCTCCAAGCTCAGATTACAAAACGTAGGAGTGACATAGTTTAATAGGGATGGAGGGGAAAAGGAACTTAATTGGGAACACCGCCATTTCCAGGAGATGTGTTCTTTGTTCCCTCGCTGTGATTATTAAAGTTTCTAACTGGTAAGAAGACTCATGTTCAGCTTATCTACTGCCATGGGGGGAGGAAGCTGATTCCCTGAAGCTTGCCAGGGACTCACAATCAGCAGCTTTTTCTGTTTTCTAAGGCAGGGATGGAGGAGCTAAATCACACTGAGGAGCTGTATCCTGATCTCCTCCACCACCCATCTCCCTTGTGGGCCATGTTTTGCAGGTGGGTGCAGCTATCCACCTGCCAATCGCCTGCTGTCAGAAGATGTCAAGGGGTCTATTTTCCCCCACACGTATGATCAGCTGTTCATTGTGGTTGCAAAATTCCATACATGGAGCAATGCAAGACTCCACTATTACTTGATCACCAGAATTTGCATAACTGTTCAAATCCCATTTACCTGGATTAGGCAAACAGGAATAAAGGGTCAGAGATTAAAGATGTGGTCACACAGAGGTGGGGAGCCACATACTGGGTCACCTAGGCCAAACCAAATAGTCTGTGTTGCTATTTCACCAAGAGAACTTCAACATGCTTGCCTGCAGAAAATATTACTTTCTTTGCCCTGTTTCCCAAAGGTAAGAGAAACACGTTATTCAAACAAAGATGGAGGAGGAAGAGAAGGGTAGCCAAATCCTATTGGCTACATGATAGTGACACATCATCACATCTTGCATTTGATCCCTAATTGGCTGGGATTATTGACAGAGAAACGAATCAGAAATAACACCCACTTGAAGCATCAGCAAATGGGAGCTGTGTCTCCAACCAGTAATGGGCAGCTGTAACAGAAAGCAAAATTAATGATTTTTGGAAGAGATTCGGTCCCTTCAAATCCCTACTGTCAAGCCAAAAAGTGAACACAGGGACCTTTCAGCTCAGCCATTTCTAGCTCCCACTCTTAGCCATTATGCTGTAGCAGCTCTCAGAATGGCACTAATAACCATCGTTCCTCCTGTTGCGTGCACACACTCTCTTTTCTGCATTGCTACAGAATGGAAGCACGGGTGTATGCTCGCTCACTGCCTAGTGATCGTTACTGGAGGAGTACAAAAAATACATTTGTCCCTTTTAATTAGTTCATGTCAACATGCAGTGCTGTTTGCCAGATGCTTTTCCACCAACAGTTGGAGATTCAAAGAGGTGTTGAGGAAATCAACAGTGCACATATGTTCATTAACCCACACGAACAGACAAGGTCTGTAGGAATGCGAGAGTTTGCTAAGTACAGCTCCTCTTGTTAAGGTCAACTGGATACTAGCTGAAGAGGGATGTTCCTGGCTAAGCTGTTGGTACCTAGATTTCCCACCCCACTACCGCAAAAAGCCATAATATCATTACTGCCTCCCTCTCAATTAGTTCGGCTCAGAATAGTCAAAGCCACCATGGCTGCTGGCCACAATGTCTATGTTCTCCATCCATTTTCAGCGGCAGTTGGCTTTGAATACAAGTTGCTGGGAAACACAAAGTAAGGAGAGGCCATCCTTGCAGGCCTTTTCTCACCTGGCCTAGGAGGGTGGGGACATGGACGTACCTAGCGAGGGGCAAGGGGGCAGCTCCCCCCCCCCCGAAGCAAAAAAAAATTACCGTATTTTACGGACCATAACCCGCACTTTTTCCCTCCAAAAGCTGAAGGAGAAAAGTCGCTGCGGGTTATGGAAATTGGGCTGTTTCCGCCCCCTCTGTGGCTGCAGCCAGCGACAGAGACGTGGGAAGGGGAAGGAGCAGCCTGAGCTTGGGGGGGGGGCGGGAGCTCCTTCCTTCCCTTCCTTCCCTTCCTTCTCTCTCTTCCCTCCCTCCCTCCCTCCTTCCCTCTCTCTTCCCCTCTCTTCCCCCACCCCCCGTAGTTTTGATCCTGGGTACACCCGGGGGGGGGGGGGGCTGGCTGACTCCAGCTAAAAAAGCTGATGCTGCTGAACAGACTCTTCAGTTGAGCTATTGCTTAGTGGGGGAGGTTGCGGGGGGAGTTATTGCTGATATTATTTTGTATCATTATTTAAGATCTTATTAAGATTTATGTATTTTTTCATTGTCCTATATTGAAAGATTTTTGGCAGAAGGTAACTGAAACTATCAACAGTACTGTATAGAGCAACCTTACATTTACAGAGCAAAATATCCTCCTGAATTATATAGCTAGCACATGGAACCATACAAAAGGACAATATGAGTGGACTCTCCCTACCCTTATCACAGCAAAAAGACTGATAGTGATGAATTGGAAAAATAAAATAAAAATAAATGAAAATGAAGATTTAGACAAACTCACTACATACAAACAACTTGCATATAAACGCAGACTTGCCATGGACAAAGGCAATGACATTTGGAATTCATTCTTACAAATAGTGTGATAAGTTAAGATCTGGTGAAGTACAATAGCCCCCATTGTTCTGCCCTGACACTGAGTTTCAGTGCCGAGGGCCTTCTGGCGGTTCCCTCACTACGAAAAGCCAAGTTACAGGGAACCAGGCAGAGGGCCTTCTCGGTAGTGGCACCCGCCCTGTGGAACGCCCTCCCACCAAAGAGAAAAACAACTACCAGACTTTTAGAAGGCATCTGAAGGCAGCCCTGTTTAGGGAAGCTTTTAATGCTTACTAGATGATTGCATTTTAGTGTTCTGTTGGAAGCCGCCCAGAGTGGCTGAGGAAACTCAGCCAAATGGGTGGGGTATAAATAATAAATAAATAAATTATTATTATCATTATTATTATTATTATTTATTTATTTTCCTTTCTACATGGTTCTCTTTCTCTTTTTCCCTCTTTTATTTACATCTAGAAATAGAATTCTAGAAATAGAATTCCAGCTGGCCATCCTATAGGAGGAAGGACCATAGCTCCATAGCAGAGGTCATACTTCGTATGTAGAACACCCACGTTCAGTCCTTGCTGTCTTCAGTTAAAACAGATCAGGTAGCATCTGGTAGTCCCAGAGTCCCCTTCATATGCTGCCATGAGAAGCTGAGTTGATTGTATTAATGGGTGTATTAATATATTAATGAATTTAAGGCAATGTTATGAACTGATTGTGGCCAAAATTCAGATGCTTTAGATACACACACCCTCCTACGACTTCTAACTTCAAGAAAGTCCAGAAATGGCGATGTTGTATGGGAATGGCAACTCAAAAGAGAAGAGCTTCTTTGGCTGAATCTCCCCTTTGTAGGGAGATCCTTATCCATGCTTGCCACTGACTGCTCATCTCCCCATCCATCTGGGAGAGGAGAAAGCGAGGGAGGGAGAAAGCTGCCAGTGACTGGGGAATAAGCAGCCTCAGTGGTTGCTACAAAAGAGCATCGCCTCTGTGTTTGAAAAGGATCCGTCTCGACAACGGCGAAGCCAGATTTGTAGCCTGCCACGTGGCAACAGACTAATCTCTTTAGCAGCTGGCTGCAGTGCCTTGTCCCCCCCGGGGAAGTTTTGCAGCAATTGTCAGAGTATATTTTAGATGACAGAACATCGAGGTTTCATTGCACAGCAAATGGGCCCAGTGGAAAATGGAACGAGATGGATGATAAGGCAGGAACTTTTCCACCAGGGGTGTAGCAGTTTCTTTGATGAGTGGAGCAGAGCAGAGGGCTCTAAATTCACCTTTGGCATTATTTGGGCTGTTGTCTGTAGTGCTTATGAACCGCCCTTGGCACATCTGAGGAGTAATTGCTATCACAAATGATTGGGGACTAGAGGGTTCTCAGGAAGTGTGCTGCTCCCAAGGGGGCACTCTGTCCTTGAGACTGGGTGTCTTGCAAGGCATGTTTGTGGTAGCTAGGTCAAGGACAAAGGAGGATTCAAACGATACATGCTGGATCAGAGCAAGCAGTTCGAATCCCCGCGACGGGGGAAGCTCCCGTTGTTCGGTCCCAGCTCCTGCCAATCTAGCAGTTCGAAAACACGTCAAAGTGCAAGTAGATAAATAGGTACCTTTCCAGCGGGAAGGTAAACGGTGTTTCCGTGCACTGCTCTGGTACGCCAGAAGCGGCTTTGTCATGCTGGCCACATGACCCAGAAGCTGTCTGCGGACAAACGCCGGCTCCCTCAGCCTATAGAGCAAGATGAGCGTGCAACCCCAGAGTCATCCGCGACTGGACTTAATGGTCAGGAGTACCTTTACCTTTAAGGTACAGAGGAGGAGGTCTTTGAACCAGGACTTTGACCAGATCGACCCAGCACACTAACTAGGGCTGTCAGAGAATTCAGAAATGGGAGTTGAAATTGCCAATGTTCACTTATTCATCCCCCATCCGGAACGGAAATCAATCCAGAGAATACTATCAGTATTTGCTGCTCCTGTTGCTTTCAGTCTGCAAATGATACATAATTATTTATACCCCTCCCCATTTGCCTTGAGTTTCCTTTGAATCAAAATGAAAGGGGTGGAGTAGCATAATGACAACATAAGTTTTGCATTTTTTTTTTGTCATAGCAGACAGCTAGAGGAATAACGTAGCTTTTGGTGGTAGTCAGGCAGCAGCAGAATGCAAACAGTGCTGCAGGCGACAAATGTGTGGTGGAACAATGGCTTCTCACACCCCCTAAGTGGGTGAATGGATGAATCTCTTAATGCTGACTTTTTCTCTGCTTTTCGTTTTCCCACTAATAACTTCTGTTTGCCACATTTCCACACCAATTTTCTATTATTATTTTTTAAAAGTACCTATGGAAATTTGTCAGAGCTCTGAGCTGCCTTTCTCACAATATACCCTGTTTCTCCGAAAATAAGACGTAGCCATAAAATAAGCCGTAGCAGGATTTTTAAGCATTCAAGGAATATAAGCCATACTCCGAAAATAAGACATAGTAATAGGCGCAGCAGCAATGCTGGCCGCGGCAGGAGAAGGAGGGAAAAAATAAAACATCCCCTGAAAATAAGCCATAGTGTGGTTTTTTGAGGAAAAATAAATATAAGACAGTGTCTTATTTTTGGAGAAACATGGTATATATATTTGTGAGCAATATCTGCAATTTTTTAATGTTATTTTCACAGACAGAGCAACCCAAACCCTTTGCTCTCAACTCAGAGTGACAGGTGGGTGGACTGGGCAGACATTTCCCTTCATCGAGACCTGCTAGCCTCAGTTTGCACAGAGCTCCCCCTTCTATCTGTCAAATTGGGGTAGGGGCAGTAGGAAGTCCAGAAAGAGAGGAATTGCAGAGACAAAGAGGGGATGAGCCAGCCTAGAGTCATGTGATGGAATCAGGCGTAATCCAGGCCCATTGCCCACTCTCAGCCCTGGCCAACATCCTCCCAGGCAACTATTCCATTAAAATATGCCAAGCACTGCATCAGATTAAGATTGCACACTGATATCTACAATCCTATGGCACTTTCACTTTAATATACACTTTTTTTTTAGATATTGACTAGCTGGAAATCTGTATCACAAAGTTCAGAATTGTGCAAACTTTGAAAGATAACTGTGTTTTGTATTTCTAGTTACAGGTAGGTAGCTGTGTTGGTCTGCCATAGTCGAAACAAAATAAAAAAAAATTCCTTCCAGTAGCACCTTAGAGACCAACTACGGTAGGTTTGTCATTGGTATGAGCTTTCGTGTGCATGCATCTGAAGAAGAGGTATCTGAAGAAGTGTGCATGCACACAAAAGCTCATACCAATGACAAACTTAGTTGGCCTCTAAGGTGCTACTGGAAGGATTTTATTATTATTATTTTGTGTTCTACATTGTTCTGTAGGCTGAAGACCAGACAAAAGTTATCCCCTATCCATAAAAAAAACCATAGGAAAATAGTATGGAGACACCAGGTATGGGGCACACAGGTGTAGTTCATTGGACTAAATTGAGATCTGTGCCTGACCTAACTAGGTCTTCAAGCCAGGGGTTCCCAAACACCAATTAAAAGACAGGAGGGTCACCAAAGATACCCGCAATATGCCAGTCCCTCAGGCACACCTACAGTAGCTCTTTGGATCCAGCTGATCTACAGAGCATAAGAAGAGGTTCCGGATCAGGCCAATGACCCGTCTAATCCAACATCCTGCTCTCACAGTGGCCAGCCATGTGCCTGTGGCAAACCCGCAAGCAGGAGCCGAACACAAGAGTACTCTTCCTTCCTGTGGCATCCAGCAGCTGACGTTCAAAGGCATGCTGCCTCCAACTGTGGAAGGAGAAGCAAAGCTGTCACAGCCAGCAGACATGTATAGCCGCCTTCTCCACGAATCTGTCCAATGCTCTTTTGAAGTCCACCAAGTCGGTGGCCATGGCTGCCTCCTGTGGGAATGACTTCTTCAGCTTAACTATGCACCGCATGAATAAATTCTTTTGTCTCTACTGCAGTGTTTCTCAACCAGTGTGAAACCCGATGTTTTTGGGACTACAACTCCCATCATCCCTAGCTAGCAAGACCAGTGGTCAGGAATGATGGGAGTTGTAGTCCCAAAACATCTGGAGGCACACTGGTTGAGAAACACTGCTCTACTGAATCTTCCAGCATTCGACTTCATTGAATGTCTGCAAATTCTTATTTTATTGGGGGGGGGGGAGAGATAGAGATAGATTCTCCATCTGCTTTCTCCATGCCGTGCATGATTGTACAAACGCCTGCCATGCCACCTCTCTCTCGCTTTTCCTCTAAACTAAAAAGTCCCAAGCACAGCAAAAAAAGAAGAAGGAAGAAGCAGGAAAAAGAGCGCTGCACCTGATCTTGCTTAGTGTTTGGCTGCACCTAATGATGTTCATGGAGCATTTCTGTGTGCAATTGAGAGATGGGTCATTTTACAGAGCCCTGGAACATGGTGCAGTGCAGGCCACCCACTGCCTTTAACGCAGTCATGAAATAAGACTATTTGTCCCCCCCCCAAAAAAAATCTCCACAACTTATCTGAGCTGTTACACGACATGCTGCAATATGCAAGTCTTCCCCCTCCTGCTTCCAGGTACCAATCTCTGCCTTGTTGCCCTCCATGCAACTCTTCAGACGTGTGTTTATCTCAGCAGGCCCGCCAAGCCGGCTATGGCTTACTTGCTTATTATCTGTATAGGGCTTTTGAAGGCTGCTTTAAAATGCCCATGATTAAGTGTACACCAGGGGTGTGATTTACCAGCAGGGAAGGGGTGGAGAGACAATGTATCACACTCTCCATGTCTGCTGGCGTCGTGAGAGGCCAGCTCGGTGGATGAAAGATTCAGACAAGACTGTACCTTTGCCATCCTCCTTCATCTCCTTGTTCACGTCTGTACCCCTTGCCTCTCTCATCAAGCCGGTCCCTCCTCCTTGGCATTATACCCAGAAATAGCTTGAGATCAGTTCCTACACTAAGGAAAAGTATCTCCTCCTCCTCCTCCTCCTCCTCCTCCTCCTCCTCCTCCTCCTCCTCCTCCTCCTCCTCCTCCTCCTCCTCCATGATTTCTTACATTGTTTTAAGGATTTCAGTCCATTTGACCCCACCCTTTAAAATAAAAGAACATTTCCAAGAAGGCTCACAAAATAAATGCATCAAAAACAATTTGAAAAATATGACCGTTGAGATACAGTTAAATGCTTTAAGAACACAATATTTGTTTTTTAAAATACAAACTATACAAGAGCCAGCAAAGTGGGGGGGGGCAGGGGCAGGGAGAGAATCACTCACAAGAGCTTTGCAAAATCAGACTAACTATAATAGTATCATCATACTGTGAGACCTCTGGGTATAGGGTGGTATATAAATTCAATAAATAATAATAATAATCAGGGTTGTGGGTTTTTTTTTTTAGTGAAAGCTAAAAGCCAATCCTGTTGTTTTAAAGAGGAGGATAGAATCATAGTTTAACCCTCTGCCATGCAGGAATCTCAACTAGATCATACACGGCCATCCAACCTCTGCTTAAAAACTTCCAAGGAAGGAGAGTCCACTGCCTCTCATGAGAGTCCGTTCCACTGTCAAATAGGTCTTCCTGATGTTTAGTCAGAATCTCCTTTCTTGTAACTTGAATCCATTGGTTCAGGTCCTAGCCTCTGGAGCAAGTTTGTTGCATCCTCCATGTGACAGCCCATTAGATATTTGAAGATGGATTTTGTACCTCCTCTCAGTCTCCTCTTCTCCAGGCTAAACATTCCCAATTCCCTCAGCCATTCCTAATAAGGCTGAGTTTCCAGACCCTTGGTCACATTCCAGCTTGTCAATATGCTTCTTAAACCCTGTTGAATTTTTTGGGGAAATGGTCCTGCTTACAGATTTTAATTTTACAAGCTAGCCAATTCTTTCTTGATTTCTGTCTCTTTTTTTAATAAGCTCTACACCACTCATAACAGCAAAAACCTCTCTGTGTAGCTCCCCCTGGCCTCACTTTTTGGAATGCCTTGAGAACCATGTCATATCATGTTGCATTGGGCACTCACAAAGCCTTCTGGGAAGACCCTCAGTTGGCCAGACATATCATGAGGATCCCTCCATAGCTTATCACTGGCTGTCCTTCCTTGCAATACCTATTTCTCTAGTCTCCCTGTGGCCTCCCAAGCTGCCCACAGTTCTTGATGTGACAAAGTCCCATGTGGGGAGTTAGTTAATAGTGTCTTACCCTAGGCTTTAATTAAGATGTGGGCACCTGGGGAGGCTGAATCATGCAGAGCACTGGTGAGATTTCTAGTGTGAGATAAAAGACACAAACACCCCTCTCAGCCACCTCAAAAGTAAGGTAAGCAGGGCAGAAACCTTGTGTCACATCCATGAGAATGTCACTGAAAATTTCTCACCCCTTTGATAATTTCCCAGCGCAATTTCCTTTCTCATTCATTGTTGTGAAAATGATAAAAAGAAAGGCAGGAGAAATGTTCAACACAGCATTACAGAGCATGATGCAAACTACTCATAAGATACATTCAGACAAGGGGAATATTGCATTACCATTTCTGATTATAATGCTTGTGTTTCTGCCCTGTTTTCTAACTTTGCATTCACACTGAAATACCCTGTTGCAATGTGAAAGTGTGGCTTATTGACCCATATACCGGCATGTCACACTAAAATATCATTCACATCAGTGGGCGTGGTTTAACACAAACATCACGGATAACGTCGCTACTCTCTGCACATGTATGCTTCTGTTCCCCGCTGATTCGCCCATGAAACAGGCAGGAAAGAGCTGTATGCCAGTATACTGCCTCAGATTTTGTCACTTGCTCCCTCAATTTTCTGGGTTAAGAGGGTTGCAAATTGATTTTTTTTCCCTGAAAGCAATTAGCATGGAAATTAGTGCTAAATTTCCACTATATTCAGCTAGAATTCTGCAATAGGCTTTTGCATCCAGTGAAAGTGCAAATATAATGTGGAAAGAAACAGTTAGGGAAGCATCGGGGAAAACGGAACAAACTGCCGTGTGGATGTAGCCAGAGTGATGGGTGCCAGTCCATGTTTGGAGCCTCCAGATTCACAGGCTGAGGAGGGGTACCACTGCCCTCGTTTTTGCCCTGCAGTCTTCCTAGAGGCATCTGGTTGGCTGCTGTGGGCAATGGGATGATAAGCTAGAGAGGCCTTGATGCCTTGACTCTGCCTCTGCAACTCAACTGAGGAATCAAGGCCTACCACTACAACACCCCATCCATCACCAAATGTCTTTTATTTATTTTATATCCTGATTTTCTCCCATTGTAGATTGTGGCATAAATAAAAACAGATAACATCTAAAAGTAATATATATATATATATATATATATATATATATATATATATATATATTTAGCTGTCAACTTTTGGATTTGAAAATAAGGGATCAGCAGCAGCCTCACCTGTCCTGGGGACAGTCTATGGCAGGCACCCCCAAACTTCAGCCCTCCAGATGTTTTGGACTACAATTCCCATCATCCCTGACCACTGGTCCTGTTAGCTAGGGATCATGGGAGTTCTAGGCCAAAACATCTGAAGGGCCGCAGTTTGGGGATGCCTGGTTTATGGTATATCTAACAATCCAGGATAGCAGCGGGAAACGGCACTGGAATAAGGGAATTTCCAGCAAAAAAAGGGAAGGCTGACAGCTGTGGCTTGGAATAAGGGAGTTTCCCACAAAAAAGGGAGGGTTGACAGCTTATATATATATATATATATATATATATATATATATATATATTCATAGCCCACCCCTTTCTCGTAGGAGCTCAAGGTGGGGTACAGGGTTCACCCAATGAGCTTCATGGCTGAGTGGTGGTGGGGGTTTGGAACTTAATTTCACAGTTCCTAACACTCTAGTGGCTACACCACACTGACTCTTAAGGAACAATTGAATAAGCAATCCTATTTAAAAAGTAATGAAAATACTTGACGCCATTTAAAAGTGTGTGCATACACACAAAAGGGACAACATACAGCCTTAGAAAACCCTGCTACAATAGCCGGTTAGCAGTCAAAGGCCTGTCGGAAGAAGAAGAAGAAGAAGAAGAAGAAGAAGAAGAAGAAGAAGAAGAAGAAGAAGAAGAAGAAGAAGAAGAGCAGCTTTGCTTGCCTGGTGAAATGGAAACAGAGAGGGGGCCAACCTAACCTCCCATGGAAGGGAGTTACAAAATCTGGAACAGCCACCAAGAACGCCTTCTCATGCCCTCACAAGAAGTGCCCGAAAAGGTGGTGGGACCAAGAGAAAGGCCTCCTCAGAAGATCTCAAAGCCCAGACAAGCTCATATAGGGAGATACCTTTCTTCAGATAGCCTGGACTCAACCCTCACTGCCCTGGAAGTCTTAGCGGAAAAGACAGAAATACCACCCAGTGTTTCTTGAGCACATGGCTCCAAGCCAGGGCTCTCCAGACGAGAGAAATGTGTCTCTACCTCCAAACGATGGACCTTCTTAAAATAGTACATATAATGGCAGCATTGACAGGCTCTTTGTTTATAGAAGCTTCAGTGTGACCAGGGTGGTATATTTCACAAAGAAAAGCAAGGGAGGCAAAGAGAGAAAGAAAATAGAGAAAAGAAGGTAAGTTATTGCCCTTGGAACATTTATCTCCAAGGGTGTTTCCTCAGCAAAACCAATTATTTCCCTTCTCCCCTTGCAGGATGTGGAGCAAATAGCTTGGTATCAAGGGGCGCAACCAAAGGAGCTGCCAAATTTCTCCCCACTTGGAATGGTTGACTTCATGGGTTCTGACCAGGCCTTAAAATGAACTAGTCTGGTTTAATGAAGTTCACTGAATTCATTCTCTCTGAACTGCACATGAAAGTTATTCCCACAATTGCCAAGTGAACAGGACATGAATCAAGGTGTTTTTTTTTGTGGGGGGGAGAACTTTCAACAATTTGACACCGAGACTGAGAAACTGAACTCACATTCACACCAGGCATTTAAATCACTATGGTGCTACTTTAAATACTTATGGCTCCAACTAATGAATCCTATATGCTGTATTTTGTTAAGATAACACCCCCACCCCGTGTCATAATTCCCAGAACCCCCTAAGAAGGGCTCTCTATTGTTAAACTATTATATGAATTGCCCTGAGAGAGAAATACAGGTCTCCTAACATCTCTCATCACATTTAACAAACTTCAGCTCCCATAATTCTTTGAGGGAAGCCAATCCTGTTTAGAGAGTTATCATAGTGCTTTACGTGTATGGTGTGAATGTGGCCTGAGAGGAACGAAAATTGACAGATTTGCCAATTCCAGATTACCTTCTGCCTAATCCTATATTTATTTACCACGTTTATATCCCACCTTTTTCTTCAAGGAACTCAAGGTAGCACACATGGTTCCCCTCACCTTGTTTAATCCCCGCAACAACCTTATGAGGTAATTCAGGCTGAGAGGTAGTAATTGGCCCAAGGTCACCCAGTGGACACCATGACTGAGTAGGGATTTGAACTCTGTTCTCCATGTGCTAGTCGAAAACTCTTAACTAGTACAGTGGTACCTTGGTTTACAACCATAATCTGTTCCGGAGGTCCATACAGGTTGTAACCCAAGGCGCATTTTCGCCAATGGGGCCTCTAAAAATTTTTTGTTCGTAATCCCCCCAAAATGGGTTGGAATCCCAAAAAAGTTTGCAAACCGGGACACACACTTCCAGTTTGACATGTTTGTAATCCAAAACGTATGCAAACCAGACTGCTTGTAAACCAAGGTACCACTGTACACCACACTGGCTCTTTTTAAATTAATTAATCATTATTTTTTAGCCTTGGTGTAAGAAAGAAACTATTGCAAAATCTGGAGATGTCAAAGAACAAACCTTCTGTGTGCAACGCCTGAGCTTGAACACTGAGCTACGGCCTTTCCTTGGTCTGTTTGCAAGCCAGACACTTTGCAAATAACCTTGCTTGCCTCAACATTCCACATTCATTACAGATTTGGTAGGCGATGTCTCTAGGGTGCCAGCATGTCATGTTTCTATGGAAGCTTTTCGGTTTGTGTAGCTTGAGGATGGGAACAGGTTTCGTGTTGAGGTGAGGCCTACCGCATGCACACTTGACCCCTCTCCCTTGTGGCTGATTAAAGAAGCCAGAGGAGTTTGGCTGACTGGATAATGGACATTGTAAATGTCTCATTAAGAGTCAGTGTGGTGTCAACAGTTTTAAAATCTGCTGTTGCAAATCCATTTACTGAAGAAAACTTCATTAGACGTCACTGTGCTAAGCTACTATCTCCAGTATTGGCGGAGCTATTAAAAGTGTGTGTTAGCATTGCAGAGCCAGAGTTTTCCTAAATGACTCAAAATCTGGATATTTTTTTGACCCTTTCCGTTTGGCTTGAAAATATTGAGGAAGGAATGGAGTAGGGTAAGAGTCTTTTGGTCAGTGGTGGTTAGTGCACATTGAGACTAGTGGACTGGAAGACAGGGATCCCAGAACCAATGGTAGGTGGAGCCAGCTCATTCCACTTTCGTCTTCATCCTCCCCATTGTTGAGTTCTGCAAGCAGGGCCGTCTTAAGCGCCCCTGGCGCCGTGGTGCGCCAGATCTCTCCGGCACCCTCCCGCCCCATTTCCCAGCGCGGTGGGTGGGTGGGCGCTGCGCACTGCGCGGTGGGCGGGTGGGCAGCCACAGCGCGATCTCTCCGGCGCCCTCCCGCCCCGTTTCCCAGTGCGGTGGGCGGGTGGGCGCAGCGCGGCTACCACAGGGGCAGCTCGCGGCGCCCTCCTGGTGGGCCGGCGCCGTGGTGCCCTGCGCCACCCAGCCTGGCCGTAGGCAACATTGAGATTAAGTGTCACCCTTTGGACTGGATGCAATTAAGGTTGGGGTGGGCGGAGATTTGATTCAGAACACATTTAATGGCAAAATCACCATATTCAGGGTTTCTGAAACAATATATGAACTGAAACACATATATCCTTGGGGGTTCTCTGAATTTTGCAATGCTGTTCTCCCGCCGAGTAATGTGCACAAAATACCTATGTTAGGTTAAAGTGTGCATATAAATGTACAGTGGTACCTCTACTTACGAATGTTTCTACTTACGAACGGAGCTCCGTCCGCCATCTTGGATGCGGTTTAGATAGGATTTTTTCTACTTACGAATTTTTAGATAGGGTTGCTTCGACTTACAATTTTTTTCTTCCAATGCATTCCTATGGGATTCGACTTACAATTTTTTTCGACTTACGAATGTGCATTCGGAACGCATTAAATTCGTAAGTAGAGGTACCACTGTATATATTAGTGAGGGGGAAAATGCAATAATCCATTTTGCTTCGCAAAAATGTTTACGTTTGGCAAAACAGCAGATAAATTGTGTATAGGAGCAGGAATTTGCAAAAAGTCCTGATGAATTTTGATGAGGATTATAAATAAATAAATCACAAGCTGATGTAGAAATGTGAAGAACTGAATGTGATTGGCAAAATGAGAAACAGAGAAAACAAAATTGGCATTTTTGTCCAT